>NC_041224.1:137636804-137648056 GCF_002837175.3 Physeter macrocephalus
AGATTTGTTTATTGATTTGGTTGCTCTCTTCCTTTTATATATATATATATATTTTTTCCTTTTTCTCTTTTTGTGAGTGTGTATGTGTATGCTTCTTTGTGTGATTTTGTCTGTGTAGCTTTGGTTTTACTGTTTGTCCTAGGGTTCTGTCTGTCTGCCTTTTTTTTTTCTTTTAGTTTTTAGCACTTGTTATTGTTGGATTTGTTTTTTGGTTTGGTTGCTCTCTTCTCTCTCTTTCATTTTTTTTAATTACGTTTTTATTTTTTAATACTTTTTTAAAATTTTTATTTTAATAACTTTATTTTATCTTTCTTTTTCTTTCTTTCTTCCTTGCTCCCTTCCTTCCTTCCTTCCTTTTTTTCTTCCTCCCTTCCTCCCTCCCTCCCTCCATCTCTTTCTCTCTCTCTCTCTTTCTTTCTTTCTTTTTCTCCCTTTTCCTCTGACCCATGTGGCTGACAGGGTCTTTGTGCTCTGGCCGGGTGTCAGATCTGAGGCTCTGAGGAGGGAGAGCCAAGTTCAGGATATTGGTCCACCAGAGACCTCCCGGCCCCATGTAATGTCAAACGGCAAAAGCTGTCCCAGATATCTCCATCTCAACACTAAGACCAGCTCCACTCAACAACCAGTAAGCTAGAGTGCTGGACACCATATGCCAAACAACTAGCAAGACAGGAAAACAACCCCACCCATTAGCAGAGAGGCTGCCTAAAATCATAATAAGTTCACACACACCCCAAAACACACCACCAGACGCGGTCCTGCTCACCAGAAAGACAGTATCCAGCCCCATCCACCAGAACACAGGCACCAGTCGCGTCCACCAGAAAACCTACACAACCCACTGAACCAGCCTTACCCACTAGGGGCAGACACCAGAAACAACGGGAACTACAAACCTGCAGCCTGTGAAAAGTAGACCCCAAACACAGTAAGTTAAGCAAAATGAGGAGACAGAGAAATACACAGCAGATGAAGGAGCAAGGTAAAAACCCACCAGAGCAAACAAATGAAGAGTAAATAGGAAGTCTACCTGAAAAAGAATTCAGAGTAATGATAGTAAAGATGATCCAAAATCTTGGAAATAGAATGGAGAAAATACAAGAAACATTTAACAAGGACCTAGAAGAACTAAAGAGCAAAGAAACAGTGATGAACAACACAATAAATGAAATTAAAAATTCTCTAGAAGGAATCAATAGCAGAATAAATGAGGCAGAAAAACGGATAAGTGACCTGGAAGATAAAATAGTGGAAACAACTACCACAGAGCAGAATAAAGAAAAAAGAATGAAAAGAATTGAGGGCAGTCTCAGAGACTTCTGGGACAATATTAAACAGACCAACATTCGAATTAAAGGGGTCCCAGAAGAAGAAAAAAAGAAAGGGACTGAGAAAATATTTGAAGAGATTATAGTTGAAACCTTCCCTAATATGGGAAAGGAAATAGTCAAGTCCAGGAAGCCCAGAGAGTCCCATACAGGATAAATCCAAGGAGAAACACGCCAAGACACATATTAATCAAACTATCAAAAATTAAATACAAAGAAAAAAATATTAAAAGCAGCAAGGGAAAGGCAACAAAAAACATACAAGGGAATCCCCATAAGGTTAACAGCTGATTTCTCAGCAGAAGCTCTGCAAACCAGAAGGGAGTGGCAGGACATATTTAAAGTGATGAAAGGGAAAAACCTACAACCAAGATTACTCTGCCCAGCAGGGAACTCATTCATATTTGATGGAGAAATTAAAACCTTTACAGACAAGCAAAAGCTAAGCAAATTCAGCACCACCAAACCGGCTTTACAACAAATGCTAAAGGAACTTCTCTAGGCAGGAAACACAAGAGAAGGAAGAGACCTACAATAACAAAACCAAAACAAGAAAATGGTAGTAGGAACATACATATCGATAATTACCTTAAATGTAAATGGATTAAATGCTCCAACCAAAAGACATAGACTGGCTGAATGGATACAAAAACAGGACCCGTATATATGCTGTCTACAAGAAACCCACTTCAGACCTACAGACACATATAGACTGAAAGTGAGGGGATGGAAAAGGATATTCCATGCAAATGGAAATCAAAAGAGAGCTGGAGTAGCAATTCTCATTTCAGACGAAATAGTCTTTAAAATAGACTATTACAAGAGACAAAGAAGGACACTACATTATGATCAAGGGATCAATCCAAGAAGACGATGTAACAATTGTAAATATTTATGCACTCAACATAGGAACACCTCAATACATAATACAAATGGTAACAGCCAAGAATGGGGAAATCGACAGTAACACAATCATAGTAGGGGACATTAACACCCCACTTTCACCAATGGACAGATCATCCAAAATGAAAATAAACAAGGAAACACAAGCTTTAAATGACACATTAAAGAAGATGGACTTAATTGATATTTATAGGACATTCCATCCGAAAACAGCAGATTACACTTTCTTCTCAAGTGCCCATGAAACATTCTCCAGGATAGATCATATCTTGGGTCACAAATCAAGCCTTGGTAAATTTCAGAAAATTGAAGCTGTATCAACTATCTTTTCTGACCACAACACTATGAGACTAGATATCAATTACAGGAAAAAAAACCTAAAATATACAAACACATGGAGGCTAAAGAATACGCTACTAAATAACCAAGTGATCACTGAAGAATTTAAAGAGGAAATCAAAAAATACCTAGAAACAAATGACAATGAAAACACGACGACCCAAAACCTATGGGATGCAGCAAAAGCAGTTCTAAGAGGGAAGTTTATAGCAATACAATCCTACCTCAAGAAATAAGAAACATCTCAAATAACCTAACTTTGAACCTAAAGCAGTTAGAGAAAAAAGAACAAAAAAACTCCAAAGTTAGCAGAAGGAAAGAAATCATAAAGATCATATCAGAAATAAATGAAAAAGAAATGAAGGAAACAATAGCAATGATCATAAAACTAAAAGCTGGTTCTTTGAGAAGAAAAACAAAATTGATAAACCACTAGCCAGACTCATCAAGAAAAAAAGGGAGAAGACTCAAATCAACAGAATTAGAATTAAAAAGGAGAAGTAGCAACTGACACTCCAGAAATACAAAGAATCATGAGAGATAACTACAGGCAACTATATGTCAATAAAATGGACAACCTGGAAGAAATGGACAAATTCTTAGAAAAACACAACCTTCCGAGACTGAACCAGAAAGAGATAGAAAATATAAACAGACCAATCACAAGCACTGAAATTGATACTGTATAAAAATCTTGCAACAAACAAAATCTAACAGCACATTAAAAGGCTTGTACACCATGATCAAGTGGGGTTTATCCCAGGAATGCAAGGATTCGTCAGTATATGCAAATCAATCAATGTGATAAACCATATTAACAAATTGAAGGAGAAAAACCATACGATCATCTCAATAGATGCAGAAAAACCTTTTGACAAAATTTAGCATACATTTAGGCATAGAGGGAACTTACCTCAACATAATAAAGGCCATATATGACAAACCCACAGCCAACATCTTTTTCAATGGTGAAAAACTGAAACCATTTCCACTAAGATCAGGAACAAGACAAGGTTGCCCACTCTCACCACTATTATTCAACATAGTTTTGGAAGTTTTAGTCATAACAATCAGAGAAGAAAAACAAATAAAAGGAATCCAAATCGGAAAAGAAGTAAAGTTGTCAGTATCTGCAGATGACATGATACTATACATAGAGAATCCTAAAATGCCACCAGAAAACTACTAGAGCTAATCAATGAATTTGGTAAAGTAGCAGAATATAAAATTAATGCACAGAAATCTCTTACATTCCTATACACTAATGATGAAAAGTCTGAAAGAGAAATTAAGGAAACACTCCCATTTTCCATTGCAACAAAATGAATAAATTCCCTGGGAATAAACCTACCTAAGGAGACAAAAGACCTGTATGCAGAAAACTATAAGACACTGATGAAAGAAATTAAAAATGACACAAACAGAATGAGAGATATACCATGTTCTTGGATTGGAAGAAGCAACATTGTGAAAATGACTATACTACCCAAAGCAATCTACAGATTCCATGCAATCCCTGTCAAACTACCAATGGCATTTTTCACAGAACTAGAACAAAAAATTTTACAACTTGTATGGAAACACAAAAGACCCTGAATAGCCAAAGCAATGTTGAGAAAGAAAAACAGAGCTGGAGGAATCAGGCTCCCGGACTTCAGACTATACTACAAAGCTACAGTAATGAAGACAATATGGTACTGAAAACCAGAAATATAGATCAATGGAACAGGATAGAAAGCCCAGAGGTAAACCCTTGCACAAATGGTACCTTATCTTTGATAAAGCAGGTAAGAATATACAGTGGAGAAAAGACAGCCTCTTCAATAAGTGGTGCTGAGAAAACTGGACAACTACATGTAAAAGAATGAAATTGGAACACTCCCTAACACCATTCACAAAAATAAACTCAAGATTGATTAAAGACCTAAATGTAAGGCCAGACACTATAAAACTCTTAGAGGAAAACATAGGCAGAACACTCTATGACATAAATCACAGCAAGATCCTTTTTGACCCACCTCCTAGAGAAATGGAAATAAAAACAAAAATAAACAAATGAGACCTAATGAAACTTAAAAGCTGTTGCACAGCAAAGGAAACAAGAGGAAAAGACAACCCTCAGAATCTGACGAAATATTTGCAAACGAAGCAACTGACAAAGGATTAATCTCCAAAATATACAAGCAGGTTATGCATCTCAATATCAAAAAAAACCAACCAACCAATCCCAAAATGGGTAGAAGACCTAAATAGATATTTCTCCAAAGAAGATATACAGATTGCCAACAAACACATGAAAGGATGCTCAACATCACTAATCATTAGAGAAATGCAGATCAAAACTACAATGAGATTTCACCTCACACAGGTCAGAATAGCTGTCATCAAAAAATCTACAAACAGTAAATGCTGGAGAGGGTGAGGAGAAAAGGGAACCCTCTTGCAGTGTTGATGGGAATGTAAATTGATACAGTCACTATGCAGAAGAGTATGGAGATTCCTCAAAAACCTAAAAATAGAACTACCATATGACCCAGCAATCCCACTAGTGGACATATACCCCGAGAAAACCATAATTCAAAAAGAGTCGTGTACCACAATGTTCACTGCAGCTCTGTTTACAATAGCCAGGACATGGAAGCAACCTACGTGTCCACTGACAGATGAATGGATAAAGAAGATATGGCACATTTATACCATGGAATATTACTCAGCCATAAAAAGAAACGAAATTGAGTTATTTGTAGTGAGGTGGATGGACCTAGAGACTGTCATACAGAGTGAAGTAAGTTAGAAAGAGAAAAACAAATACCGTATGCTAACACATATATATGCAATCTAAAAAGAAAAAAAAATGGTTCTGAAGAACCTAGGGGCAGGACAGGAATAAAGACTCAGACATAGAGAACGGACTTGAGGACACGGGGAGGGGGAAGGGTAAGCTGGGACGAAGTGAGAGAGTAACATTGACATATATACACTACCAAACGTAAAATAGATAGCTAGTGGGAAGCAGCCACACAGCACAGGGAGATCAGCTCGTTTTTTTGTGTCCACCTAGAGGGGTGGGATAGGGATGGCGGGAGGGGATGCAAGAGGGGGGAGATATGAGGATATATGTATATGTATTGTTGATTCACTATGTTATAGATCAGAAACTAACACACTATTGTAAAGCAGTTATACTCCAATACAGATGTTAAAAAAAATAAAATCCTTCCTTGTGTGTGGAAGGAGAATCTGAATATTTGTGAACATATAAATGATTATCATAATTATATAGTCCTTATTGGTCTGCTAGTATTTCCAGTATGTTGATCTTACTTTAGCAAATTATAAGAATTTTGAAGGCACAAGTCTGTGTCCTTATTTTGAAAAGCCATAGTGTCCAGCAGAGGGCACAAAACCAGGCATATAATACTTTTTTTTTTTTTTTTTTCCGGTATGCGGGCCTCTCACTGTTGTGGCCTCTCCTGTTGTGGAGCGCAGGCTCCGGATGCTCAGGCTCAGTGGCCATGGCTCACGGGCCCAGCCGCTCCGCGGCATGTGGGATCTTCCCGGACCGGGGCATGAACCTGTGTCCCCTGCATCAGCAGGCGGATTCTCAACCACTGCGCCACCAGGGAAGCCCTACATTTTTGTTTGACTTGAGATTTTGTAAAATCCTGATTAATGAAACCCAGTTTATTTTTCCTTCAGATTCTGGCTTTAATGTGTGGATTAAAAGCTTTAGAGAAATCGAAGGCTCTGGCTTGGTTTGTATTTCTTGCTGTCAGAGCCTAGTGAGGGAGTTCCAGGCAGGAACCTGAACACACAGAGGCCTTTTCTAGTTCTCAGACCTGTCTAACTGTCCCCAGTGATTGTCATTAATGTACCACCTCTCCCAGATACAATCATTTGTTCAGCTTATAACAAACCAGGCAAGATGCCAGACAACTCACATTTATCAAGTTTCAGGAGTGTACATACCAGATGACCATTGAGACTCCTGAGATTCTTCAGAGTTTTTCTCAAGGAAGGTGTTGATGAGATAGAGCCTGTACCTGTAAGCTTGCTGAAAGACTCTGGAGCCCCACAGCCAAAGTCGGGTACTCAGCTTCATGATGCGTCAGTGTCTCAGGCTTTTGAGTCCTGTCTGTCCTTAGACCCATCCACCTAGGCCTGTTCACAGTCACCTGATTCCTGAGGTCATGCTTCACCTCTTTCTGTGATGCCTCCCCAAACTGTGCGTGCTTCAGACAGACTAATCATTTAGCGCTCTTTCAGGCTGACTCTTAAGTTTTTGTTTGACATTTAATGAGGTTGCACAGGGGAGAATGGAGAAGCAGGATGATGTTAGCACTCACATTGTCCTTTGTTGCCCTAAAAAATTCAGCTCTGGCTCTGTATTAGTTACTTATTGCCAACATAGTACCATGTAACAAAACACCCCCAAATAGTGGCCCAAGACAATAGCCATTTATTATTTCCCATGCATCTTGGGTTAGCTGGGCCCATTCCTGCATCTGTTCAGCTGATGAGTCAGATGAAGACCACCTGGGCTGGGGTGGCCACAGCTGGGCATGCTGAGGTCTCCTCCATGGGTCTGTCACATGCACATGCCCCACATATGCCCCTGGCATGCTAGCTCAGGCATGGTCTCGGGCTGCCCTGCACATACACTCATGGTAATCACGGAGGAACGAGAGAGGAAGCAGAAGTACTCGAACACTTTGTAATACCTCTGTTAGGTGTCAGGTTTGTTATGGTCCCACTGGCTAAAGAAAGTCACGTGGTCAAGCCCAGAGTTACAGGGGACAGGGCCTACAAAGTTAGAGGACAAAGAGATGAGCATAGGGAGGACATTCATTGGGGCTGTTAAAGCAGTGGGTCTCACGGGCCCCAAACATGCATATTGCACACTGCAAAACTAAAGCCCTACAATGATCAGGGTCCACCATCTCAGAAGCTGGTTTATCGTGGAAAGAAATTTATACACTGTTGCTGCACATTCAGGAAACAACTGGGATTTCACTGTGGGTGATTGGGAGCCAGCTGGGATTGGTAGGACCCAGGGCAGGGACTGAGACCACTGGACACTTATTTCATTTATGTTTGAGACCTGGCTCCTCGGAATTAATGGAGTACTCTTGTTAAGTGATGTGGAATTGGTCATTATTGTTATCATAGTCATGCATTTGCAGATGGCAAAACTGATGTCTTTCCTCTTGCTAGGACTTGAATTTACAAGGGAAGGGTAGGGAGTGCAAAATTTTCCATATTATGGCTTTATCGCCCAAGCAGGTGCCGTCAGTTTTGGATAGCCAAATAATTCCTCAGTCAGAATTCAAGAGCCACTAAAATGATGTAATGCAAACAGTTTTTTATCAAAGGCTGCAGAAACCAATTTATATGCTGTGCCTTTCTGACCCTCTCTACCTTTCTAACCACAGGAGATAAGTGATAAATATTATTAAAATATTACACAGTTCCAGAGGGAGCCCAGAACCTCTGCAACACTGCATCTATATCATGTTACGAAACTTCTCTTTAATTTGGCAGGAAGTTTTTTTTCATAGTTTTGGAGTCTGCAGAGAAATGCCTTGAGTTCCTTATTTCATCTGGACTGGGACCTACCTGCCTGACAGCTAGGCGTGCCACATTAACTGCATCTCACATATATTGCCAGGGGCAAGCAGGCTGTTGCTTAACAAGGATGCATAATAGCTAATTTCATTTTAGGCCATTGGTTTTTTCACTGTGACAGTGCCAAGTAACGGTTTCGAAAGCAAAGCAATGAGGCCAAATCGGATTCACTTATGAGGCTGAAAATCGTAAAACAGCCTGCTCCCCAGGAATATGAAGTTCCCAAGGGTTTTGGCTTGTGCCGTAGTGCATCCTGTGCACTGTTAGACTTGACTGAAATCTGTGTCTGGAATATATTATGGATTCTTGATGTCAGTCATCAACTGTCATAATCCTCCAATGCACTGGCTTTGTCTTTCCCCACATTCTGTATCAATAGCCTGTAGAGACAAAGATTGCATATGAGGAAGGCAGTGTCTAACCTCCCTGATTAATGGCTTTGAATGGAAGAACATCTCCAAGGTGTTCAGAAGGAAAATGTTCTGAGGAGATTTACTCATCACTCTTTTGAGATGCTTTGCATACTGGTGTATAATTTGCAAGTACATAAGGAAGTGAATGCTCAGAATGAAATATTCAGAGCTCATCTATTTATGTTTGGGTTTATTAAGTTCTTTGTAAATCTCAATTTAGCAGATGTCTTCTGGCTCAAAATAGAGCTCTTCATGAGGGAGTCAGTGTGGCTGTTCAACAAAAGTCACATTATCATTTGAGTATAAATATTTGCAAAATACAACAAACTGGAAAATTGAGGAAAAAAATACCCCCTGGAATTTGTGACTTATTAAATTCTCATGTGCATGACATATTGTGAAAAACTTCGTTCAGTCTTTGGGTCAAAGGATCCTTTCCCCCCTCCTTTCTTGGCTTTTGATGCTAATAAAAACTTTATGGGAATGTGTGTGGTGCATGCATGAGCCTTCTCATGCAGCACGCCAATCTTCATACTAGAATATGTTTTTAGAGGATGTTATAATCTGTGTATGCATTTCATGTTCCAAAGAGTATACAGAAAGGTCACTGGTCCATTGGCAGGCTTTATCTTTGAAGGGGTACCATAGCTTTGTGCCCATGACAACCTGCTCCTCATCCATGGCCAAGCCCTTGCCCCCTAGATAAGCTCCTATGTTTGTGTCTTGAAACATCTTTCCAGTATCTACCTCCTTCCTCTCCTCTGAACTTGCTCCTTCTGTCTTTTTGCTATTAAATGCCATTCTGTTACTTTACATGTGACGTTTGGGTTATCTCAGTTCTCAATTCTGGTCTTAGTCCAAGATGTTGACATTCAGATCTCTATCAGCTCCATGTTCTGTAACCTGTCGGCAGTCTTGTCTTACCTCTGCATTTATTTGAGGCTTGGGAGGTCCTGGCTTTTCCGGGAGGTGAATTTAGGCAGAAGATGGTATCAGGATGGCATTTACAAATCTCTCTAGGACTTCAGGCTTACACAACTAGTTATGTTTCCCCCCAAATAAAAGTCCCTTGCTAATACACAATGATGCCTCTACCAAGAAAGGTATCCAAAAATTTTCAACTTGATTTATGTTTTTAGCTTCTGTTACCTCTAGAGCTAAGAATTCCATAAATTTACTACCCACTGTGTAAAGTAATGCTACTTTTACTTCCTTTAAGATATCATCCTGCAAGCCTTGGTTCTGGAATTCTGAGGCTTTGGAACATGATGACTCCATCGTCACTTTTCTGGATTTATCAGTATATGTGAGTTTCCTTCAGTCTTACCTTCAGCCTTCGAGTTTCTGGATTTGAGAATCTTATTATCATTATTTGACAGTGTTCCTATTTGTGGGTACAGATATGACTGGGAAGACATGCCTGGCCAGCAGCTCTTTCTGCAGGGTATTCAGAAAGGAATTGCTTTTATTTATAGTTACCATGAGCAGGAAATGCCTCTGAGTTTCCATCTTTTCACTGTCCTCTCTGAATAAGCCCCCTGTCTCACATCCAAGTTTCCTATCCAGTTAGAATTTTTTCCTTTGTCCTGCATGTTGTCGCGTGGTTTACGCTGTCTGATACTGTATTTATCTTATTGAAGCACTTTTTTCTGTACTGCCAGTTGTTCTCTCTCTATAGGCATGTTCAATTGGGGAATTCATATCTTATGAATCATACAAGTAGAGATGGGAAGTAGGCAGTTGGATACTAATTTCTGGAGCTCAAAGGTGAGATCACAGGTGGAAATATGCAGTTGGAGTCATCAGCATTAGATGCTGTTGCAGCCACGGAAATGGACAAGATCCTCCAAGGAGATAATGCAGAGGGATGAGAGGAGGATGTTGTTTTAACTCAACTCACAATGACATTTCAATTCTACACAGCTGATGCTCTGTTCATCTCCTGGTCATACTTACTTGTTCATGCCTCCCCTTGTACAACTCTGCATATTCTGGTACAGAATTTCTTAGTTACCCTCAAATGTTTGATTTTTAGGCATGGTTAGTTGTTTCTTTCTTAGTGATTACAATTAATTGAAAATGTTGTCCAGAAAGTCTTTTTTTCTTCCTGGGAATTAGTTAATGACTACGCTTCTCTGAGAACCTCTGTCCATCTCTCTCTTGCTTTCTTCCATTCTTTCCTGCCACCACTTCCTTCCTCACCTGATTCAGAAGTACTGAAGAGGGTTGTACCAGAGTCACCAGTATCTCAGGATTAGGAAGATTAGACCCTAATAGGCAAATATTTCTCAGGACCATGGTCAGCAGCACACTTGTCCTGATATCCACTCCTCTCCCTAATTTTTAGTTATCGCTATACCTGTGTGCCTCCATCTTCAGCTCCTGGTCTGAGGGCTTGTTTATTTCTTCCCAGGGGAAACAAACAGTGTCTGCAGGGATAAACTGTGTTTCTCAAAGTTATCTCTCTTGCTCTTATCACATCTTGCCACCATCACATCTTCCTTCACATGAATCAAAAGTCCAGGGTAGGGCTTCCCTGGTGGCGCAGTGGTTGACAGTCCCCCTGCCGATGCAGGGGACACGGGTTCGCGCCCCGATCCGGGAAGATCCCACATGCCGCGGGGCAGCTGGGCCCGTGAGCCAT
>NC_041224.1:137648554-137655431 GCF_002837175.3 Physeter macrocephalus
GATCCGGGAAGATCCCACATGCCGCGGAGCAGCTGGGCCCGTGAGCCATGGCCGCTGAGCCTGCGCGTCCGGAGCCTGTGCTCCACAGAGGGAGAGGCCACAACAGTGAGAGGCCCGCGTACCGCAAAAAAAAAAGCAAAAGTCCAGGGTAAGTTGAATGTGATTTGCCCCCAGTACTGTAAAATGGCAGATGAAACTGAGAAAACTGTATTTAAGAGCACATAGGTGACCTATGTGATATGTTCAAGATTTAGCTAAGAAAAATGATTCTTCTGTATCTCCCCGCAGGCCTTCAGTTTGTATGAGAGAGAAATGGGCAATGACTCTTGGAGAGGCATAGCCATTGAGAGATTGCCTGGGAGAGAAAAAAAGCTTTTGGGACATCATTTTCAAATAAGTGATTTTCCAAGAACCATATACTAAGCACTAATGAAATATGAAAATAACTCTAAGGAGAGTTGAGAAAACACTCAAGAAGGAAATGTGAGATCTGTAGCAGGTTCTGCAAACAGAAAGAGTTGTTCTTAGCCCCACTCAGTTAGGGATGGAGCTTAATGTCACACCAGGGTCCCTAAGAACACTTAGAATTTCTTGATCATGGGAAGTGTGGTGCCTCAGAGGATACATTCAGCAATAGCTTCAGCTCTGAAGCCAATAGAAGATGAGCTTTTCGGATTGCCCTAATGCGGAAGGGTGTTTAATCTTGGGTTTTGTGTTTGTTCATAGAGATGCTGACTCTGCTAAGTGAGTCATAATTGTGTGCATGCCATCATGCATGTGACTCTGGAGGCATTCTCATGGGATTACAGAAATTTCTTAATGACTCTAAGAGATTTGGTGAGGTTTATGGGTCGAAAGATTTGATTGTATGATAGCTTCCTGCTCTATTCCTACAGGCTAAATTAGAATATGTTCTGGACTATTTTTAGGATGTGTGTGTGTGTGTGCGCATGTGTGTGTGTTTGTATACATTTTATGGTAAAATAAGAATTTAGTAGAGAATTGGATAGAGAAGGCCTTTCAGGTAAAAAAAAGTGACTCTAAATTCACTTAGTAAAAACATATCCTTATTAGAGCTTAACCATGACTAAAGGGTGAGGGATAAAAAGAAATCTCTGGAGTCAGCAGCATCGCCCAGCAAGCTTAAATTTGTTGCTAATATTCACTACCCAGATATTCCTACAGGCTAAATTAGAATATGTTCTGGACTATTTTTAGGATGTGTGTGTGTGTGTGTGCGCATGTGTGTGTGTTTGTATACATTTTTATGGTAAAATAAGAATTTAGTAGAGAGTTGGATAGAGAAGGCCTTTCAGGTAAAAAAAAGTGACTCTAAATTCACTTAGTAAAAACATATCCTTATTAGAGCTTAACCATGACTAAAGGGTGAGGGATAAAAAGAAATCTCTGGAGTCAGCAGCATCGCCCAGCAAGCTTAAATTTGTTGCTAATATTCACTACCCAGATCTCATAGGATTTGGTGGAAGTGACTGGTTCATTTCTCCCTGGATCCTGGCACTCTGTGCTCTCAGCTTACGAACTCCTGCTCAGCTGAAGATACTGTGGCTTTCATCCTGTGGGTGTAGTTCTGTCCTGTAATTGAGCATAGCCAATGAGAGCCGGCTTTGCAGTTCTATCGGAGTGAATGTCCACCCTTAGATGATGCCTGGATTTAATCTGCTACCTGAAGGGATAATCCTTTAAGCATCTAAAGGGCGCTGAGTGTCCAGGAAACTATAGCCATTTTTTCTAGTTATTCTGTCTGTGTAGGGAAGCTTCTGTCCCGATTTCGAGTTTGCCTGCCATAGTGGTCTCAGCATACTGCACAGCCCAGCAAGCCCACCATATACCACCAACATACTTGAAATAGGACATTCTTACTCTCATAAGCCTTCTTGTATTGCTGATAGATTTCACTGGTAGGATATGTTACAGGCTAAACTATGGTCTCCTCTAAGTTTCCACGAAAAACCTTAGATAGAGAGAAAATAACTGACAACTCTATTTTATTGACAACATAAAATCAGTTTACTCATACATTGCATGAAACTGAATACACATGGGATAAGCATCGATGACAGATTTTCTTGAATGTGGCTCCTCTCCTCACTCAGTTTCCTTTGGAGGGAGGCATGCTGGGTTTGTTGGGCCAGCTGCCCTCATGATAGCATGATGGCTGGGGATACATGAGATGGAAAGAGATCAGCCTCTCTGGGTTGGGTCTTACACACAGTCTTTAATCTGGAGAGTCAGGTTATAGGTTATAGGCATTGCATCCTAATTATTACCTTACAAGGATTAACTAAGCACGTGTACCCATCTCTGCCCTTTCTTTTATCAAAGATCACCTGCCTCTTCATAACAGTGCTCCTTCCTTTGCGTCCACTCTCTCCTACATCACCAGTTTTTCCTTCTTGGCTGACAATTTCCATAAGCACATAAATATTCTCTAAGCTCTCCCATGTTGAAAAACTTTCCCTTGAGCCCACTTATCTGCTCTCCTGAATAGCTGCACTTCCACAGTGCATTACCTATGCTTACCACCTCCATTTCTTTACTTCTCATTTGTACTTTTAACTCTAGTCAAGTTTCTGCATTAAATCTGGTTTCCTTCCACTAAAACGTTCTCCTTAAGGGTATCAATGTCTTCCATGTTGTCAGTCCAAAGGGCTGTTCTCTGCCCTCATCTGATTTGACCCTTGAGCAGCATCAACCACTCCAGTTGTTGGCTGGTTGACCATCCTCTCCATCTACCAGCACTTTCATGTCTTGGCTTCCAAAGCACTGAACTCTCCTGGTTTGGCTTCAACATCACTGGCCTTGCTTTCTTATCCTCCTTTGCTGGTTACTCCTTCTCTACTTAATTTCCAAATGTTGGCACACCTTGGAGTTCAGTCCTGAGCTCTTCCTCAAGGGTTCGATATATTCCCTGGTTAAGTCTAACTTAGACCTATCACCTGAGCAACTTACTCACATATCCAATTACTTTCCATTTCTTCCCATGTGAATGTCTAACTGACTTCTTAAACTTAATGTGCTCAAAATGGAGGAGTTTCTCTCACGAACTGAATCTTCCTCCAGTATTAACCTTCTCAATAGATGGCACTGTCAAACTCTCAGATGCTCAAGCCAAAAGTATAGGATTTATGTTTGATTTCCCCCTTTCCTTCAACCCTCCACATGTCTACTCAATCAGCATATGTTGTTGATTCTACATCCAAAGCAGGTTTAAAATCTGTCCACTTCTCCCCATCTGCATTATTACCACCTACGTTCAAGTCATCATTATCTTTTATTTGAATTTCTACAGTTGCTTCTTAACTTGGGTACATCTTTGCCCCTTTTCAACCCATTCTCTTAGGTACCAACCAGAGAGATTTAAAAAAATAACAAATTATATATGTCACTTCCCTGCTTAAAATTCTTTAGTAGCTTTCTATTTCTTTTGGAAAGAAAAGAATGCTTGACCTACAAGTTTATGCCTGATTTGTCTACTGCGCTCCTCTGACATCTTTCCATACTATGCTTCTCTCTCACTCACTGCTCCATGAACACACTGGCCTTTCTGTTACTCAGATACACTGAGCCTTCTCCTGCCTTTGGGCATTTTCCTTCACCATTTAGGAATCCCATTCCTTCATTTCCTCACAGCCATCTCATTCTCATCCTTCAGGTCTTGGCTCAAATCTTACTTTGCTAGTGGGCCTTTTCTGACCATCCCCTCTTAGGTGGCCTCTCCCAATTACTCTCTATCACCTCATCTGGACTTTCCTTCCTAGTGCTTATTATAATCTGTGAATATCTTATTTATTTGGCTAGTTATTTGATTATTTTTGACCCTCCCCGCCATCCAACTGTAAGCTGAATGAGCAGGGACCTTGACTGTCTTATTCATTAGCATAATGCCTATCACAAAGCTACTGTGTAAATATTTCTTGAATAAATGAATGTATGAATAAATGAATGAGTGAATGTCTTTAGAAATGATACTATTCTAGAGCTTCTTCATTATAAGTTTGCTTTAACCCTGTTCAGAGATTTTCCACCCACACCTGTCACTGATTTCCAAGCAAGAAAAAGCAAAGTATAAGGGCCCAAGTATCATATTCTGTATAAAGCTTGAAAGCACTATATTTAGAAAAAGTTGGCAAACATAAGCTCTCAGGTCCAATTAAATTCTGGCATAGTAAAAGTACTAATGGAGACAGTGGGCTGTAGTTGATATCTGAACAGGGAGTTTCTGACCATTTGTATTATAGATGTCTATTAAAAACAGGCAGTGCTAGGAGAATAAGACATAGCAAATAAAATTTAGTAGATTGAAGAAGACTGACTCTTTTAGCCAACCTGGCTTCAGTCTCTTTGTTATGAAGAATATTGATCATAAAATCCAACTTGATTTGGCCCTTCATATCATCAAGGCATAACTTGTAAATATCTCTAGACAGGCAGTCTTACTTATGATAAATTAGACTTCTATAAAATTCTATAAAGTAAACAAATACCAAGTAAAGATTATGATGTGTTTCCTTACTCTAGGCCAGTAAATACAACACTGTCAAGTTCATGTCCACATTATCATGTTATATCCAAATTTGCAATTTGATTCTGGACACTCACAGCATGGTCACTGTAATACAGTTATCAAACCCAATGGAATTTGGTCAAAACGATGCTAGCAATGCAATGTTTTTACTTCTGTTTAAAAAAAATATTTTGTAAATTAATATACAGTAAAATTTACTCTTTTTGTATATACATTTTTATGGATTTTAACACATTTAAAAATTTGTGTAACTATCCCCACAATCAGGGTACAGATGGTTGCACCACCCAAAAAATTTCCATTGTGCTACTCCTTTTTAGTCAGGACCTCCCCCCATCCCAGCCTCTGACAACCAATGATGTGTTCTCCATCACTATAGGTTTGTCTTTTTGAGAATGTCATATAAATGAAATCATTACAAAACATAATCTTTTGATACTGGCTGCTTTTTAAAAAAAATTCTATTAGAGTATAGTTGATTTACAATGTTGTGTTAGTTTCAGGTGTACAGCAAAGTAATTCAGTTATACATATACATATATTCATTCTTCTTCAGATTTTTACCCATATAGGTTATTACAGAATATTGAATAGGGTTCCCTATGCTATGCAGTAGGTCCTTGTTGGTAATCAATTTTATATATAGCAGTGTGTGTATGTTAATCCCAAGCTCCTAATTTATCCCTGCCTGCCATGTTTCCCCTTTGGAAGCCGTAAGTTTGTTTTTGAACTCTGTGATTCTGTTTCTGCCTTGTAAATAAGTTCATTTGTATCATATTTTAGATTCCACATATGAGTGATATCATATTATATTTGTCTTTCTCTGTCTGACTTACTTCACTTAGTGTGATAATCTCTAGGTCCGTCCATTTTGCTGCAAATGGCATTATTTCGTTCTTTTTTATGGTTGAGTAATATTGCATTGTATAAAAGTACCACATCTTTATCAATTCCTCTGTCAGTGGACATTTAGGTTGTTTCCATGTCTTGGCTATTGTAAATAGTGCTGCAATGAACGTTGGGGTGCATGCATCTTTTTGAATTATGGTTTTCTCCAGACATATGCTCAGGAGTGGGGTTGTTGGATCATATGGTAGTTCTATTTTTAGTTTTTTACAGAACCTCCATACTGTTCTCCATAGTGGCTGTACCAATTTACATCCCCACCAACAGTGTAAGAGGGTTCCCTTTTCTCCACACCCTCTCCAGCATTTATTGTTTGTAGATTTTTTTGATGATGGCCATTCTGACTGGTGTGAGCTGATACCTCATTGTAGTTTTGATTTTCATTTCTCTGATTAGTGTTGTTGAGCATCTTTTCATGTGCTTTTTGACCATCTGTATATCTTCTTTGGAGAAATGTCTATTTAGATCTTCTGCTCATTTTTTGATTGGGTTGTTCATCTTTTGATATTGAGCTGCATGAGCTGCTTGTATATTTTGGAGATTAATCCCTTGTCAGTTGCTTCATTTGCAAATATTTTCTCCCATTCTGTGGGTTGTCTTTTTGTTTTGTTTATGGTTTCCTTTGCTGTGCAAAAGCTTTTAAGTTTCATTAGGTCCCGTTTGTTTTTTTTTTTTTAAATTTTCATTACTCTAGGAGACGGATCAAAAAAGATATTGCTGCAATTTATGCCAAAGAATGTTCTGCATATGTTTTCCTCTAAGAGTTCTGTAGTGTCAGGCCTTACATTTAGGTCTTTGATCCATTTTGAGCTTGTTTTTGTGTATGGTGTTAGAGAATGTTCTAATTTCATTCTTTTACATGTAGCTGTCCAGTTTTCCCAGCACCACTTATTGAAGAGACTATCTTTCTCCATTGTGTATTCTTGCCTTCTTTGTCATAGATTAATTGACCATAGGTGTGTTGGTTTATTTCTGGGCTTTCTATCCTGTTCCATTGATTTATATTTCTGTTTTTTCACCAGTACCATACTGTTTTACTTACTGTAGCTTTGTAGTATAGTCTGAAGTCAGGGAGCCTGATTCCTCCAGCTCCATTTTTCTTTCTCAGGATTGCTTTGGCTATTTGGGGTCTTTTGTGTTTCCATACAAATTTTAAAAAATGTTTGCTCTAGTTCTGTGAAAAATGCCATTGATAATTTGATAGGATTGCATTGAATCTGTAGATTGCCTTCGGTAGTATAGTCATTTTGACAATACTGAGTCTTCCAATCCAAGAGCATGGTATATCTTTCCATCTGTTTGTGTCACCTTCAATTTCTTTCATCAGTGTCTTATAGCTTTCAGAGTACAGGTCTTTTGCCTCCTTAGGTAGGTTTATTACTAGGTATTTTATTCTTTTTGATGTGATGGTAAATGAGATTGTTT
>NC_041224.1:137656849-137662960 GCF_002837175.3 Physeter macrocephalus
CTTACATTTAGGTCTTTGATCCATTTTGAGCTTGTTTTTGTGTATGGTGTTAGAGAATGTTCTAATTTCATTCTTTTACATGTAGCTGTCCAGTTTTCCCAGCACCACTTATTGAAGAGACTATCTTTCTCCATTGTGTATTCTTGCCTTCTTTGTCATAGATTAATTGACCATAGGTGTGTTGGTTTATTTCTGGGCTTTCTATCCTGTTCCATTGATTTATATTTCTGTTTTTTCACCAGTACCATACTGTTTTACTTACTGTAGCTTTGTAGTATAGTCTGAAGTCAGGGAGCCTGATTCCTCCAGCTCCATTTTTCTTTCTCAGGATTGCTTTGGCTATTTGGGGTCTTTTGTGTTTCCATACAAATTTTAAAAAATGTTTGCTCTAGTTCTGTGAAAAATGCCATTGATAATTTGATAGGATTGCATTGAATCTGTAGATTGCCTTCGGTAGTATAGTCATTTTGACAATACTGAGTCTTCCAATCCAAGAGCATGGTATATCTTTCCATCTGTTTGTGTCACCTTCAATTTCTTTCATCAGTGTCTTATAGCTTTCAGAGTACAGGTCTTTTGCCTCCTTAGGTAGGTTTATTACTAGGTATTTTATTCTTTTTGATGTGATGGTAAATGAGATTGTTTCTTTAACTTCTCTTTCTGACATTTCATTGTTGGCATATAGGAATGCAAGAGATTTCTGTGTGTTGTGTATCCTGCAACTTTACCAAATTCATAAATGAGCTCTAGTAGTTTTCTGGTGGCATCTTTAGGATTTTCTATGTATAAAAAAATGTTTGCTCTAGTTCTGTGAAAAATGCCATTGATAATTTGATAGGATTGCATTGAATCTGTAGATTGCCTTCGGTAGTATAGTCATTTTGACAATACTGAGTCTTCCAATCCAAGAGCATGGTATATCTTTCCATCTGTTTGTGTCACCTTCAATTTCTTTCATCAGTGTCTTATAGCTTTCAGAGTACAGGTCTTTTGCCTCCTTAGGTAGGTTTATTACTAGGTATTTTATTCTTTTTGATGTGATGGTAAATGAGATTGTTTCTTTAACTTCTCTTTCTGACATTTCATTGTTGGCATATAGGAATGCAAGAGATTTCTGTGTGTTGTGTATCCTGCAACTTTACCAAATTCATAAATGAGCTCTAGTAGTTTTCTGGTGGCATCTTTAGGATTTTCTATGTATAGTATCATGTCATCTGCATACAGTGACAGTTTTACTTCTACTTTTCCAGTTTGGATTCCTTTTATTTCTTTTTCTTCTCTGATTGTCCTGGCTAGGACTTCTAAAACTATATTGAATAAACGGGCCAACAGTGGATATCTTTGTCTTGTTCCTGATCTTAGAGGGAATGCTTTCATCTTTTCACTGTTCAGAATGATGCTAGCTGTGGGTTTGTCATATATGGCCTCTATTATGTTGAGGTAAGTTCCCTCTATGCCAACTTTCTGGAGAGTTTTTATCATAAATGGGTGTTGAATTTTGTCAGAAGCTTTTTCTGCATCTATTGAGATGATTGTATGCTTTTTATTCTTCAGTTCGTTAATGTGGTGTATCACACTGATCGATTTGCGGATATTGAAGAATCCTTGCATCCCTGTGGATACTGGCTTCTTTCATTCAGGATAATGCCTTTGAGATTCATCCAGTTTGTTGCACACATCAGTAGTTTATTCCTTCCTATTGCTTAGTAGTACTCTACTGTATAGATGTATCATAGTTTATCCTTTTACCCATTGAGGGACAGTGGGTTGTTTCCAGTTGTGGGTGATTATGAATAGAGTTAATATTAACAGGCTTTTGTATGAACAAGGGTTTATTATTTCTCTATAGTAAATACCTTGTAAATACTAGGAAATTACAGTTTCTGGATCATATGGTAAGTGTATGTTTAACTTTATAAGAAACTGCCAAAATGTTTCTAGAAAAGTTGTACCATTTTGCATTTTCAAAGAAACATATAAGAACTTTATTGATCCATATCCTTGTCAGCACTTAGTATTGTCAGTGTTTTTAGTTTTTAGTTTTCGTAATATGTGTGTAGTGATATCTAATTGTGGTTTTAATTTGCATTTCTGTGATGGCTAATGATGTTGTACATCTTTCATTTGATATCCATATATCTTCTTTAACTGAAGTGTCTGTTCAAGTCTTTTGCCTATTTAAAACTTGAGTTCTCTGTTTTCATACTGTTGAATTTTGAGAGTTCTTTATGGATACAAACTGTCTGTTGGATATATGACTTGCAAATATTTTCTCCCAGTCTGCAGCTTATCTTTTAATTCTCTTTAACAGTGTCTTTCGTAGAGCAAAAGGTGATAATTTTTATGAAGTCCAGTTTATTAATTTTTTCTTTTCTGTGCGTGCTTTTGCTTCATGTCTAAGAACTCTTTGTCTAACCTTAAGTCACAAGGTTTTCTCTTAAGAATATGAGAGTTTTATTTTTACATTTAAACCCATGATATATTTTAACTTTTGTGTAAGTTATGAGGTTAAAAGTACTAATGGAGGGGCTTCCCTGGTGGCGCAGTGGTTGCGCGTCCGCCTGCCGATGCAGGGGAACCGGGTTCGCGCCCCGGTCTGGGAGGATCCCACATGCCGCGGAGCGGCTGGGCCCGTGAGCCATGGCCGCTGGGCTTGCGCGCCCGGAGCCTGTGCTCCGCAACGGGAGAGGCCACAGCAGAGGGAGGCCCGCATACCACAAAAAAAAAAAAACAAACAAAAAGTACTAATGGAGACAGTGGCCAAGATTCTTATTGGATATAAGGATATCCAAGTTTTCCAACACTGTAGCTGAAAAGACTCTTCTTTCTCTATTGAATTGTCTTTACCTTTGTCAAAAATCAATTGACTGTATTTCCATGAATTTATTTATTGGCCATCTATTTTGATCCATTGATTTATATGTCTATTGTTTGACCAATACTGTATTCTTTTGATTACTGTAATTTTTAGTAAGTTGTACATTTAAGTAGTGTGGTTCTTCCAATTTTATTCTCATTTTTAATGATTGTTTTGGCTATTCTAGCTGCTTTGCCTTTCCATATGTATTTGAGAAGTAGAAAAAATATGGTTGGTGTTTTGTTTGGAATGGTATTAAATCTCTAGATCAACTTGGGTGGAATTAACATCTTTACTTTGTTGAGTCTTCCAATCCATAAGCATGGTGTATTTATCTGTTCAGGCTACCATGCCAAAATACCATAAACTGGATAGCTTAAGCAACAGAAGTTTATTTGCTCACAGTTCTGGAAACTGGAAGTCTAAGATCAAGATGTCATCAGGGTCAGTGTCTGGTGAAGTCTATCTCTTTGGGTTGCAGACAGTCATCTTCTCACTGTGTGCTCACATGACTTCTTCTTTTTGTCCTTGGAGAAAGAGAGAGAGTGAGCTCCTTCAGTCTCTTCTTATCAGAACACTACTCCTGTCAGAGCAGGGCTCCACCGTATGACCTCTTTTAACTTTACTTGCTTAGAGGTACCATCTCTTATAGCCACACTGGAGCTTACGACTTCAACATATGGATTTTGGGGGGACACAAACATTCTATACATAAGACATGGTAGGTCCCTTATTTTACTTAAGTCTTCTTTAAATCTTTCGTCAGTATTTTGTAGTTTTCAAATATAGATCCTGTACATATTTTGTTAATTTATACCTAAATATTTCATGTTTGTATCTATTCTACATGGTACTGTATTTTTAAATTTTGGTTTTCCATATTCATTGTAGTATATAGAAATGTGATTAATTTTTGTGAGGTGACCTTGTTTTCTGAGGCCTTACTAACTCACTTACTCTTTTTTTTTTCAGATTGCTTAGGCTTTTATGTAGACAACTGTGTCACATATGAATAGGTAGAGTTTTATTTCTTCCTTTCTTTTTGGTGTGTCTTTTATTTCTATTTGTTGCCAGTTGCACTGGCTAAGACTTCCTGATACGGAATAAGACTGGTAAGAGTGGACATCCTTGCCTTGTTCCCTGTATTAGGGATAAAACATTCAGCTTACATCATTAAGTATGATGTTAGCTCTAGGTTTTTGTAGATATCTTTTATCAGGGCAAGGAAGTTCTCTTGTGTTTCTAGTTTGCTGAGAGTTTTTTTCATAATGGATGTTGATTTTTTTCAAATGTTTCTTCTACATCAATTACTATGATCATATGGTATTCTTTCTTTAGAATGTTAATGTTGTGGATTACATGATTGAGTTTTAAACATGAACCAGCCTTACATTCTCTGGATAAACCCCACTTGGTTGTGGTGCATTATTCTTTTTATGTATTGTCAGATGCAATGTACTGATACTTTGTTGAGGATTTTTGCATCTATGCCCATGAGGAATATTGGTCTTTCTTTTCTTTCTTTTTTTTTCTTTTCTTTCCTTCTTATTACCTGATTTGGTATCAGGGTAATGACTCCTGGTTTCATAAAATGAGGTGGGACCTGTTCTTTGCTTTTCTATTTTCTGAAAGAGTTTTATAGAATTTGCATGATTTCTTTTGAAAAAATTAATTAATTTTTGTTGAGGTATAATTGACATATAACATTATATTAGTTTCAGATGTATAACATAATGATTCGGTATTTGTATACACTGCAAAGTTAACACCATAATAAGTCTAGTTACCATCTATCACCCATACATGTTACAAAAAATTTTTTTTCTTGTGAGAACATTTAAGATTTACTGTCTTAGGAACTTTCAAACATGTAACACAATATTATTAACTATAGTCACCATGCCGTACATTACATCTCCATGAGTTATTTATTTTATAACTAGAAGTTTGTACCTTTTGACCTTCTTCATCCATTTTGCCCACTTCCCCATCCAGCTTCCCCTCTGGCAACCACCAGTCTGTTCTCTCTATCTATAAACTTGGTTTGTTGTTGTTTTGTTTTGTTTTGTTTTTTTCTTTTGATTCCACATGGAACTGAGATAATATCATATGATATTTTTCTTTCTCTGCCTGACTTACTTCACTTAGTGTAATGCCCTCAAGGCCCATCCATGTTTTACAAATGGCAAGATTCCACCCTGTTTTATGGCTGAGTGGTAAGAGTTTCCACACTTTTAAATTTAATAATAATAATAATAGCAGTTGATTTAGTGGGCACTTGATGTTTTCCCTTTCCATACCTAATCTATAATCTTATAGTAATTATTTGAACTTAAGTAATTTTTTTCACTTTATAGACGAATAAAACTGAGAATTAAAGGAACTTAAATGTCTTGCTCAAAGTCACCTTAATGGTAAAGAGAGGGGTCAGGAGGCCAACCTCCATCTAGCTCCAAAGCCTATGTTCTTTTCATGGCAGCTTCCACAATTTTGGCATGTATGACTTCTAGACACAGGATTTTACTAATTGTTGTGGCTATTGACATGAAATATGAAATTACCTGACTGTTAAAATGATCAATGTAAAACACATTTTGTATCATAGCAGATAATCCATTTTTCCTCAGCTTCACACTTTGTGTAGGAAAGGCTATTTTTTTAAACCTTGTGACCAGGAAACTTATAGGTCACCACCCTTAAGGTTCTCTGACCAACTGTCCCCAGCTGTAAGTAATACCACACTACCTGTTTGGACGTGCTACAGATAATTTAGTTATACTTGATCACTCTCCCTTTCTTTAGCTGCAGATGGTATACCCCAGTGTCTCTTGAGCCTCACTGTTATATTGGGTTTGTATATTGATGCAGTGGTCTGTTGTTTCCATTTTTATTGGGTCATAAAGCTCCATAAAGACCGGAGGGTGTATATTTGCTTTTGATGTTGTGAAGTCTTAGGACTCTGCAAGGGGTGTTTTATAGTGTCTGCTGTATTTATCAAGTAAACAATGTTACCAAGAATCACCCACTTGCTGTCTGTGCTGGGTATTCAAGCTCCAAGAGATGATTCAACTACACACTCTGAAGGTTCTACATTTTCCAGGAACTTTGGGTTATGTAGTCAAGATGGTACATTAAGCCACTTAGATACCATGCATCAATTTTATTTTGCTGGTGATAATCAGGACATGGTCTATTTATCATGAGGCATATATATATATATATATATATATATTTTTTTTTTTTTTTTTTTTTTT
>NC_041224.1:137663002-137665286 GCF_002837175.3 Physeter macrocephalus
CCTCTCCCGTTGCGGAGCACAGGCTCCGGACGCGCAGGCTCAGCGGCCATGGCTCACGGGCCCAGCCGCTCCGCGGCACGCAGGATCCTCCCGGACCGGGGCACGAACCCGCGTCCCCTGCATCAGCAGGTGGACTCTCAACCACTGTGCCACCAGGGAAACCCGAGGCATATATTTTGATGTGATCATCTGAATGTGTTCTGCCCTATTTAAAAACAGTGTTTTAGATGTTAACAAGGAGAAAAGAAACAAGCATTTGTTGAGTATTTACTATATAGAATTACTTTACCTTTATTAACTTAAATAATCCTCTCAATGAGCCTGAAATGTAGGTACTTTTAAATTTTATTTCACAGATTATTCATTTCATGCCCAGACAGATTAAATAATTTATGCAAGGCCATATAGGTTAGAATTGAGGGAACTGATATCCAGTTCAAATTATATGACTCCAAATTCCATAAGCACTCCTAGCAATGTATCTGTTCTGCCATTCTTTCTCTATGCTGGTTGTCATCAACCATACATGTCTAGAACCATACATGTCTAGACTATCTGGGTTCAGACTCCAGCTCTGCTATTTATTTGTCATATAACTTAGGGAAAATTATTTAATTTCTCTTTGCCTCAGTTTCCTCATTCAGCAATAATTGTACTACCTCAGAGGCTTGTTATGAGGACTAAATGAGTTAATATTTGGAAAGATCTTAGAATAGTGCCTGGTACATTGTGAGTACTATACATGTATGCTTGTCAAATAAATAACATTTATTGTGTATCAGATAATTTGCTAAGCACTATAGATTGATACCAAACGTAAGGAAGGTACTATTATTATCTCCATTTAATGAGTGAGGACTCCAAGACTTAGAAAGGATTAACAGCTAGTCCAAGATCATACCAGTTGTAAGCCCCTCGCAGAAAACCAAAAAGAATATTGGAGAGGAGAATAAAACTCATCTGTAATTCTGTCACCTAGAGAGTATTATTGCTAACATTTGGAGTATTTCCCTCTTTCTATCCATATCATTGTAAATTATTTAAATCATGTTGAATGCACAGTTTTCCACCTTCATTTTGTCCCTTAGCATTATGTTAAAAATTTTCAACTCATCATGTGATTGAAATTTGGGGAGTTAAAATTGTCTTAAATGCAGTATGGTACTGGCAGAAAAACAGAAATATAGATCAATGGAACAGGATAGAAAGCCCAGAGATAAACTCACACACATATGGTCACCTTATCTTTGATAAAGGAGGCAAGAATATACAATGGAGAAAAGACAGCCTCTTCAATAAATGGTGCTGGGAAAACTGGACAGCTACATGTAAAAGAATGAAATTAGAACACTCCCTAACACCATACACAAAAATAAACTCAAAATGGATTAAAGACGTAAATGTAAGGCCAGATACTATAAAAGTCAGAGGAAAACATAGGCAACATTCTATGACATACATCACAGCAAGATCCTTTTTGACCCACCTCCTAGAGAAATGGAAATAAAAACAAAAATAAACAAATGGGACCTAATGAAACATAAAAGCTTTTGCACAGCAAAGGATACCATAAACAAGACCAAAAGACAACCCTCAGAATGGGAGAAAATATTTGCAAACGAAGCAACTGACAAAGGACTAATAACCAAAATTTATAAGCAACTCTTGCAGCTCAATAACAAAAAAACAAACAACCCAATCCAAAAATGGGCAGAAGAACTAAATAGACATTTCTCCAAAGAAGATATACAGATCGCCAACAAACACATGAAAGAATGCTCAACATCATTAATCATTAGAGAAATGCAAATCAAAACCACAATGAGATATCATCTCACACCGGTCAGATTGGCCATCATCAAAAACTCTAGAAACAATAAATGCTGGAGAGGGTGTGGAGAAAAGGGAACCCTCTTGCACTGCTGGTGGGAATAATGTAAATTGATACAGCCACTATGGAGAACAGTATGGAGAAAAACTAAAAATAGAACTACCATATGACCCAGCAATCCCACTACTGGACATACACCCTGAGAAAACCATAATTCAAAGAGTCATGTCCCACAATGTTCACTGCAGCTCTACTTACAATAGCCAGGACCTGGAAGCAACCTAAAAGTCCATCGACAGATGAATGGATAAAGATGTGGCACATATATACAATGGAATATTACTCAGCCATAAAAATAAATGAAATTGAGTTATTTGTAGTGAGGTGGATGGACGTAGAGACTGTCATACAGAGTGGAGTAAGTCAGAAAGAGAAAGACATATACCGTATGGT
>NC_041224.1:137665424-137712734 GCF_002837175.3 Physeter macrocephalus
CAGACATAGAGAATGGACTTGAGGACATGGGGAGGGAGAAGTGTAAGCTGGGACGAAGTGAGAGAGTGACATGGACATATATACACTACCAAATGTAAAATAGATAGCTAGTGGGAAGCAGCCACGTAGTATGGGGAGATCAGCTCAGTACTTTGTGTCCACCTCGAGGGGTAGGATAGAGAGGGTGGGAGGAAGATGCAAGAGAGAGGAGATATGGGGATATATGTAAATGTATAGCTGATTCACTTTGTTATACAGCAGAAAGTAACAGACCATTGTAAAGCAATTATACTCCAATAAAGATGCTTAAAAAAATTGTCCTCAATGGTTGCAGAATATTCCATCATTTGGATATGATATTTTATTTAATCCCTGCTTAGATGTTGGACACAGAGTGGCTTTTAGGATTTTTTGTTAGCACATATTGTTACAATGAACATCTTTTTCTGCATTTTGAATTTTTTCTCAGGCTATAATTCTGGGCTTGGAATTACTGTGTCAAATGATCAAACATGTTAAAAGTCTCTTAAATATACAAACAGGCTAATATTTTCAAAGAAACTTACAAAAAGTTATAAGCAAAAAAAGTACAGATAAAAATGTAAAAAGAAACAATCAAGTTCCCAAGATACAGGGTTTTAAAAAATATTAGAATTTTCATTTTGAGATAATTGTAGATTCACATGCATTGCTAAGAAATAATACAGAGAGATCCTGTTACCATTTGTGCCATTTCTCCCAAAACTAACATCTTACAAAACCATAGTGTATTATTACAACTGGGATATCTCATTGATACAGTCAAGGTAAAGAATATTTTTATCTCCACAAGAATCCCTCATGGTACCCTTTTATAGGCATGTATACCTCCCCCTAACTCCCATGCCTGACTCTTGGCAACAACTAACCTTTTCTCCATGTCCATAATTTTGTTATTTCAGGAATGTTATATAAATAAAATCATAAAGTGTCTGACTTTTTAGGATTGGCTTTTTTTCACCCAGCATAATCTGCTGGAGATTCATCCAAGCCATGTGTGTCAATAGTTTATCCTTTTCATTGTTGAGTAGTATTCCATGGTATGGATGTACCACATTTGTTTAATGATCACCTGGTGAAAGGCATCTGAGTTGTTTCCAGTTTTTGGTTATTATGACTAAAGCTGTTATGAACATTTGTACACAGATTTTGATGTAAACATACATTTTAATTATCTGGGGAAAATGCCCAAGAGTGTTATTGTTGGATTATATGTTAGTCATATTTTTGTTTTGTATGGAGCTGCCAAATAGTTTTCCAGAGTTTTATTTTTCATTCTCAGCAGCAGTCTATGGATGATTCAGTTATTTACATTCTTGGCAGAATTTGGTGCTGTTACTGTTTTTCATTTTAGCCATTTTGAAAGGTGTGTGGTGATAATATCATTGTAGTTTTAATTTGCATTCTCCTAATGGATAATGCTATTGAACATCTTTTCATTTGCTTGTTTGCCATCTGTATATCCTCTTTGGTGACATGTTATTAATGTTTTTTGCTCATTTCCTAATTAGATTATTTGTTTTTTAATGTCGAGTTTTTATGTATTCTAGTCCTTTGTTGAATATGTGGTTTGCAAGTATCTTTTCCTAGTCTATGGCTTATCTTTTCATCCTTTTAAGAAGATCTTTTACATAGGAAAGTTGCAAGTTTTGGATGAGGTCTAATTTATCAGTTTTTCCTTGTATAGATTATGCTTTTTTAGTCAAGTCTAAGAAATCTTTGCTTAGTCCTATGTCCCCCAATTTTTCTCCTATTTTTTTTCTAAAAGTTCTAGTTTCACATTTTTCCCCCATATGGAGGTCTTCTGGTAAGGACTAGAAACCTGCCAGACCAATTCTAAAAGAGCTATAACACTTAATTTTACATTATACATTTAAGTCTGTGATTCATTATGAGTTAACTTTTCTGTAAGTTAAGAGACTTAAGTCCAGGTTCTTCCTTTTTTGTTCTGTTTTGTTTTTTTCACTACAGATGTTGAATTGCTCCAGTACCATTTTTTGAAAGGTTATCCTTCCTGCATTTAATTGCTTTTGCACTTTCGTCAAAAATCAGTTGGGCATATTTGTGTGGGTCTATTTATGGGTTCTGTATTCTGTCCCATTTATCTATGTATTTACCCCTTTGACAATACCACACCATCTTGATTACTGTAATATATTGTAGTCTTTAATATCAAGTAGAGTGATTCCTCCCACTTTATTTTTCAAAATTGTTTTAGCTATTCTAGTTTCTTTGCCTTTCCATACAAATTTTAGAATAATGCTGTCTGTATCTGCCAAAAAATCTTGCTGGGGATTTCGATAGGGATTGCATTAAAGCTATGTATTGATTTGGGTAGAAATTACATCTTTACTATGTTGAGTCTTTCAATCCATGAATTTCATATGTCCCTCAATTATTTAGGTCTTTGATTTCTTTCATCAGTGTTTTGTAAATGTCAGCATAAAGATTCTGTACATATTTTAAGTTTATATCCAAGTATTCATTTTTTTGTCATGAGTGGTACTATGTTTCTAATTTCATTTTCCATATATCATTATTACATTAATTACATAGAAATGTAATTAATTTTTAAAATATTGACCTTGTATCCTACAGTCCTGCTGAGCTCACTTACTAGTTCTAGAAGGGTTTCTGTTTTTTGTTTTGTTTTTGTAAATTCCTTGGGGTTTTCTACACAATTGCGTTATCTGCAAATAAGGACATTTTAATTTCCTCCTTTTCAATCTTAATGTCTTTTATTTCTTTTTCTTGCAGTATTGCAAAATAGAACTTCCAATACTGTGTTGAATGAGTTGTGAGTCATATGTTGAATAAGAGAGAGAAACCATCTAGCCCTCTTCCTAATCTTAGGGAGAAAGCATTCAGCATTTCTTTATTAAGTATGATGTTAGTTGTATAGGGTTTTTTGGGTTTATTTTTGTTTATTTTTTTTCTTTTTGTTTTTAGAAACTCTGTATCAAGTTAAGAAAGTTCACCTTTATTCCCAGTTTGCTAAGAGGTTCTTGTTTTTGTTTTTGTTTTCCCCTTATCAAGGATGAGTGTTGGATTTTGTCAAATGCTTTTTTTAAGATATAAGTTTTGTTTGTTTGTTTGTTTTTGCGGTACGCGGGCCTCTCACTGTTGTGGCCTCTGCCGTTGCGGAGCACAGGCTCCGGACGCGCGGGCTTAGCAGCCATGGCCCACAGGCCCTGCCGCCCCACGGCATGTGGGATCTTCCCGGACCAGGGCACGAACCCGTGTCCCCTGCATCAGCAGGCGGACTCTCAACCACTGCGCCACCAGGGAAGCCCCTAAGATATAAGCACGAACCCGTGTCCCCTGCATCAGCAGGCGGACTCTCAACCACTGCGCCACCAGGGAAGCCCCTAAGATATAAGTTTTTGATCTTTAATAATGTTTGTAAGGCACTCAGGCAATGATCTTTTTAGGTGCTGAATCACCTTCCTCAAGATGGATACATGGCACCTGCAGATGGTCCAAACTGACCTTGCCCAGGTGTTTTCCCTTTCAGCAACTTGTCTTAGTGTGTTGCGTGACATTTTATTGGTTTATTTTTCATGTTCCTTGAAAAATGTGAAAGGACTTTGTTTATTAAAACTCAAATATTTTCCTTATTCACATCTCCCAGGTTTTTCCACTCAAGTCTTATTTCTGGCTTGAGAGATGTGTCTGGCTCAGAACTGATTGTCAGGGTGGTGATATGTGAGGGATCATACAGTGGTGGGGCTGCAATATATGAACTGATGTAGATTTCCCTGTCTTGGATTATTCTCACTTCCCACCTTTGGAACTTTCTAAAATAACTTATTCACATGACATCCACAGTGACATCCTGGCAAAGCTTTAGTAACAAGTTCTCAGGGTTGGAAGTGACCTCTGATTTGTTGATTTCCATGATGTAAATACTCCTACCATGGCTAATTTTAGGCACTATTATGATGTCACTGAGCATAGAGTTGGGGTGATGAATGGTACAAGCCGACTGCAGCATACCACTACTTACACATAACTCAGTGTAACATTGGTGACAGCTACCCCTAACACAAACTGCCCAGGCACTCAATTTCCCAGACTATTATGGGATTGCCACAGTCTTTTTTCCAAGTATTCTTAAGAATATGTAAAAGAAAGCATAGGTGGTCAGCCCTACAGAAATGGAGGTTAATGAGTAGCAAGTACAACTTTGGGGGGCATGTATCAATAGTTCATTCCTTTTTATTACTAAGTAGTAGTCCATGGTATGGATGTACCACTGTAAACTCTTCACCTATTGTAGGATGTCTGAGTTATTTCTAGTTTTTGCTTATTGGGAATAGAGCTATTGCGAACATTCATGTACAGGTTTTCATGTGAACATAAATATTTTTGAAATATGTCTTTATTATTCTCCTTCTCCCTCTGTCCCCCACCAAAAGCCTGAAATCCAGGAGTAATATTTTCCTTTTCTTTAAACTCCAATTTGAGATACAAGAGAATTACTGGAAAAGTACATTTGTGTACTTAGCAATGACATTAGAATCTTAAGAGAAGTTGGCCGTTGGAAGCTCATGCTCTAAATACGGACAGGTCTTGACTCACACATTAATTGTAATACAGTGTCCTTGAGCATTCACACAGAGCATCATGGGGATGGTTTGCTCTGCTACTGGCTTTTAGGACCTGCTGACACCTTCACCCCGTCAGCACGAGCTTCTCCTGCTCCACTTCCAAGTCCGATAGAATGAAGACTTTTTAAGCAAATAAATGTAAAAGCCATGTGCTGCACTTATGTGGCTGAGCTGTCTCAGTTATACACTCTTGAGATGCATCTTAGATGCCTGTGTTGACTGATGCTGGCCTGGCATCATGACTGTATGGATTTTCATTTCTTTGAAGCATGACCATTTTCCAGGGGGCAGAATGGCTCAGTAATTAACAGTGTGGGTCCAGGGCAGGCAGCCAGGGTTCGAAATCCAGCTGTGTGGGTATTAGCTCTGGGAACTTGAGGAAGTTCTGTCACCTCTCTTGTACTCAGGTTTATCATTTGCCAGATGGGGATAAGAATAATATTTACCTCATAGAGTTGTTATAAAGATTAAATGAGATAACATTTTTCTATGTTTAGAAAAATGTTTGGCACATGGGAAACACTCAATACATCATCATCATCACGCATATGTTGGGAGCACAGGAAAATCACAGGGCCCTTTCTCTCCCTTAAGGGCCATTGGCTTCCGTACCACCCTGGCTCTCTCTCCCTTCCTTGTGCAGACATGTAAGCCTCAGGGTGGGTGGCTCCTCAGGCCAGCCTCACAGCTCCCACTTCCCTGGAGCTCCACTGAATACACTAAATTTTGAGCCCTCCACTCTCTCCATTGGATGCTGGATGTGCTGCTCACTCCTCTCTCAGGGCTGGCCCTGAGCTCAGCTTGCACAACAACTTGGAGGCAAACGGAAGCCAGCTGACCAACCCGCAAGGTATGCCCTTGGCTCTCCTCCACTGCCTGCCTCCGCTGCAGCTCCTCCACACAACAGGCAGTCCTCACAGGCCACCCGCCCGGGCTCGGCTCTTATCTTGCAGGTCTCTAAACCCCTGGTGTTCCTCCCTGGGAGAGGGGAGCTGTTTCCTGCCACCAGCGTCTACCACCTTGCTTGTTTTCAGCTTCTTCTGCAGCTCTTTTCTCTCTAACCAATCCAGACTGATTGCCCTTTGGCACCTCCTTCAACTCAGGGACTTGGGTTTTCTCTACGTGCAGCAGGGAGCAACCTGCGCATATGTGGGGTGGCAGGGCTTCACACACATCCTACCAGGTCCTCTAATTCCCACTAGCCTGCAACTCCTTAAGGCTGAAGTGCACTAATCTTTGAGTCCTGCTAAGACCCAGTAGAATGCCTCTATGTAGTATATCAATATTTATTAAATGAATGCTTGAATAAATGATGAATTTCTTGGAAACATTGGGGAAAATGCCCGGCTAACACGGATCCCTGCCACCTCCCAGGGATCAGCCTTCTGCTGGAAAGTTGGCCCATAATCCCCGCAGCACTCTTTGGCTGCTGATTTTCCAACTGTGGCTTTACACCTGTTTCATTTTACAATATTTATTGGGAAAGCATTTTAGCCGCTTATTATAGTTAGATATCATCCGTGACAAGCCATTTTCCTTGAATTAGCCCAGTGAGAAATATTTCTAAAGGCGTTAAATGAAATCATCCAGACATTTCCCGTGGCCAGCTGGACCTGGCAGCCACATTCGGTACCCTGGCTTGAATACAGAGCGGATTTTGCTTTTAGTCTACTTCAAGCAGCAAAGCTGCTGCTAATTCTCACACTAATAAATGGGGTTTTAACAAATTCTCCCAAGCAAAAGCAACAGGAGAATTTACAACTGTGCTTTCAGTAAATTAAATGAGATAATGTAGTGCCTGGCACATAGTAAGCAGCCAGTAAATGCTAACTGTTATGACTGGACACCACTACCAAGAACCACTGCACAAAATATCACCAAAAAAAGATGGGGGCTGGTAGGGAAAATACTTTCAAAGGTTAGTAGAAAATAGGGTCATGTAAATAATTATGTTTTTGAAGTTGGGAATAAGGAAGATAATGATAAAAAAAGAAAATCATTTAATAAAAATTAAAGGGATGAAAATAGAAGAGTTGGGAGATTGCTAGAAAGCTAGTAAGCAACGTGCATTTCATAGCATGTATTTAAAAACATGAATTACATGCTTATGCACTCACCCTGGAAAATTTCACACAATCAAATCACATTGTCTAAACTGCTTTTCCAAAAACTTTGAGATACACCAAAACAGCTCCAACAATGTGGTAAGTGGAAAATCGTGATTACATCCTTACATAATTATTTCAGAGGTTTTTGGGTAAATGCAGAAATCCTCATTGAAACTTGAACTTACGAAACACGTGCTACATAGCTCTGTGATTCCATCTTGGCTCTGAAATACCGCTTGTGATGTTATCAACATGCTTGAACTCATGGAACTTGTGTAGGGAAACTCATTAACTCCAAGAATGAGATCCTTTTCCCAAAATATCTTTTCCTGGCTTCCTGATGCCACTCTTTCTTTGCTTTTGTTATTAAATATGAAAATATTGATTTTAACCGGACTTTAAGTTATCAGCTTTGGTTTTACTAATGCCTTTTCAAAGTATTGCTTTATTCCTATTAATTTTGGATGTACCTGTCTTTCATAACTTGAGTTTATAAGGCTGGAAATAGAATTTTACAGCATAATGCCTCTTGATGATTACCTTTTATTCCTGGGTGAATAGAATGCTGAGTCTCTTAACAGCTTGTGAGCAGGAGTGGTGATCTTGGTGGAAGAAAAATATAGCATAATTTTAGCAGCCAGCCATGCTGGGTCATTAGCTGAAAGAGAGATATGACCCACTTTTTTTTTTTCTAATTAAAAAAAAACTTTATTTTTTAAAAACAACTTTATTGAGGCATGATTGACATGGGAAAAGCTGTACATATTTAATGTATGCAACTCGATGAATTTGGGGATAAGTATACACCCTTGAAACCATCATCACCTTCAAGGCTACAGACATATCCATCCCCTTGCAAAAGGGGCCACTTTCCTCTTGCCTCCTTTATTATTATTATTATTGTTATTATTTTGTGTGTACATGTGTATGGTAAGAGCACTTAAGATTCATCCTCTTAGGGCTTCCCTGGTGGCGCAGTGGTTGAGAGTCCGCCTGCCGATGCAGGGGACACGGGTTCGTGCCCCGGTCTGGGAAGATCCCACATGCCGCGGAGCGGCTGGGCCCGTGAGCCATGGCCGCTGAGCCTGCGCGTCCGGAGCCTGTGCATCGCAACGGGAGAGGCCACAACAGTGAGAGGCCAGCGTACCGCAAAAAAAAAAAAAAAAAAAAAAAAAATTCACCCTCTTAGAAAACTTTAGGTACATAATACAGTGCTGTTGGCTGTGAGCACCATGCCAGCGAGTAGATCTCCAGGATGAGGTTCTATTAGAGCAAGACTGGAGGACAATCCAAGGGGAAGAGAGGTTAACTGCAGCACAGAACTTCTGAAGGAGCCTGCTTTAAGGTGGTCATGAGATGGTACCAGCTGACACTGTGGGGAACAGAGCAGTGATCACATCGGACTGAAGCTGCTCAGATGAACGAGGGCCATGAGACACAATGGTTTGGAGCTGATTTTGCCCTGAGTCAGAGATAACAGCATAGCAGGATGGCATCTCCCCACCTCCATCCAGGTAAAAGTGGCAGTATTTTACTCTAGCAAAAAGCTAGAAATAAATAATACTTTTGCTTTAGAAGTATATCTCTGAAGTATTTGAAGGGGTTTTTCAATAAATACCTCCTGAGTAGAAGCAGTTGTCATAAAACAAGGTATTAGAAAACGTTCCTGGGTAACTTACTCATAGCACAAGAAAAACCCTAATTTCCTCCCTGAATTTATTGGCTGGCCAGAGCCAATTATAGCTACTCACAGAAAAATATCAGTAACTTTTTTTTTTTAAGTGAGGGAAATAAGTAAACAATGGCAACAAAAATCCACAAGCTTTTTTTTTTTTCCAGTTGGCAAGACAGTATTTTTTTTTTTTTTTTTTTTGCAGTACGCGGGCCTCTCACTGTTGTGGCCTCTCCTGTTGCGGAGCACAGGCTCCGGACGCGCAGGCTCAGCGGCCATGGCTCACGGGCCCAGCCACTCCGCGGCATGTGGGATCCTCCTGGACCGGGGCACGAACCCGTGTCCCTTGCATCGGCAGGCGGACTCTCAACCACTGCGCCACCAGGGAAGCCCAAAAAAGCAGTATTTTTAAATGAAAGTAAAAGACTTCTATATTTATCTCAGTGGACTAAAATTAACATGAACTTACATTTTTGACACTTACCCTGTCATAGCAACATATTATTTAGCACAAACAACTTTCTTCCTTTGGATTTAGAAGTAGTGCTTAAACAGAATTGCTAATTGATGCTTAGTGAAAAATAATTTATGGTACATTTTATTCTCTTATTGCTATAAAACTGGTTTAAAATAATGAGGCTCATGAAAGGATATGACCTGGACCATAAAATGTACTTATTAGAGTTGTTTGATAAATCATGATGGGGAGATTCTCACCTCTTAATAAGTGTAAGACACTGCAATGCAAAGCAGGGCTTAGATGGGGTATGGCTGATCTCCTGGTAGCACTTAGTGTGCTCTCTCCCTCCCTCCCCCCCCTCTTTCTCTCTCTCTCTCTCTCTCTCTCTCTCTCTCTCTCTCTCTCTCTCCAGATGTCAGGAAACAAGAGTGTTTCTGAATGCCTAACTTCCCTCATGACTCCTGCTGTTAGCATCCAGTCTGGTGTCCAGACGCAGGGAAGCTTCTTTCGGAGTAGGAGCAAGATCCTGTCCAGGGATCCTATCCGAGTTCTGACAGACCCAGAAGACAGAAACAGCATCCCCAGTATTACAGAAGTCAAGTGCTAGGCAGGAAATGCTCCTCTCAGGGCCACACTGGTGCAGGAACCTCATTTATGTTATGAACCTCATTCATTCATTCATTCATTTGTTCATTCCTCAAATGTGCCTTGAGCACGTATAATGCCCTTTGCAGGGAAGTGTGAACTCAATAGTAAACACAGCAGATGTGGTCTCCACCCTCATGGAGCTTGCAGATTGAAGAGGAATGTGCTCCATGCTTGGATGGGGGAGGCTAGAGTACAATGGGACCTCTCTACCCGGACAGCACAGAGCAGAGAGGAACACTCCAAAGATGGGGAACTCTGGACCCCACAGAGGATGGGGAGGCAGGTGATTGGACACCTGGATCCCTTAAGAGAATTCTAAACCCAACTGGGTGGTGTTTTACTGATCACAGGCACTGCTATCAGGAGGGTTCCAGGCCAAGGAAGTACTAGCAACTGCAACCTCAAGGAGCTTTGGGGTTGCTGAGAGCCCCACTGAATGAGCAGGGACTGGGGGCAGGTGGAAGAGGCTGCCAGAGTTGGGACCTTTGAGATCAGGGTCAACTGAATGAGACTGCAGCAGTTCTGTCTCCTGGGTGGGATAATCAGACAGCCACCCTAGGCTTGCAGATGTCTGTCTTTAATAGTATATACCCAAGGGTGCAGTGGAAGATGTCAGCAGTATAGTCTCCTTTTAAGTGTGCTACCTTGGGCACCCCTACACTGGTTGAGTTGCCTGGGAGCCTCACTCCTTTCTGGGGATCACCCTGACCATGGTGGTATATAGTGGTTGCTATCATGGGTGGATTTCGCTCATTGCCTGAACAAAAAACCAAGATGGCCAGTTGTACTTCCACAGCCTCTGTTCAGGAGGCAGGTAACACCTGCCACATCACTGGAAGTCCCAGCTAGGATCCAGCAGACCAGGCAAGGGAGGTGCACCTGAGAATCCTTCTCCCTTGTTACCATAATGTCACATAATCTGTACCCTTTCCTGTTATACAGCCACACTTTTATTAGTAAAAATATGTGGGAGAGAAATGAATATGAGAGATTAAGAATTTTGCCTAGGGAAGAATATTATCCTTTGAGGACCATTCACATTATGGGATTGTACTGAGATTATGGAATTGGACTAAATTATTTTTTCTCCACTAACTGGTGAAAGGCTCCACTTATGACCCATAAAGAAGCCTTATTTCTTCGCATGTATGAGTGTAGTTAAGTGATTTCGTGACTCTCACAATTTGTATAATGGAATTTTGTGCATCTAGTTGAAATAATGATTTAGGTCTATATTTAATAATTTAGAAAGCTGTCCACAGTACATGAGTGAAAAAAAGTAAATCACAAAACTTTAAGTATGCTTTGATTCTATTTATGTAAAATTATTTGTGTGTGCCTATGCATAAAAATGTCTGAAAAAGTGTTCACCGAAATGTTAACATGGGTTCTCTCTCAGTGATGATATCAAGTGACTGTTTTTTCACTTTCTCCTTCATGCTTTTCTGAATTGCATTAATATATTTCTACATTGAGAAATGTTTTGTTTTTATAGAAGCTATTTAAATCTAAAAACAAAACAAAATAAACACTTGATACTAGCTTTTGGGAGTTGGGTCATTATTTACTAAATTTCCTCCATGTTATTCTTTTGCTTGGTTAGGAAACTAAAATCCTTTTGAGAGATGGATTGCCTAGTTGAGCAGTTTCTAGAAACAGTTTTCTCTTGCTGAGATGCTACCTGATAACTTCCTACAGTCAAGCATGCTAGGTGACTGTAATTTCCCCGTATAAAGAAATGATCCGGGCTTCCCTGGTGGCGCAGTGGTTGCGCGTCCGCCTGCCGATGCAGGGGACACGGGTTCGTGCCCCGGTCCAGGATGATCCCACATGCCGCGGAGCGTCTGGGCCCGTGAGCCATGGCCGCTGAGCCTGCACGTCCGGAGCCTGTGCTCCGCCACGGGAGAGGCCGCAGCAGAGGGAGGCCCGCATACCACAAAAAAAAAAAAAAAGAAAGAAATAATCCTTCTTTGACATTATTGTGGCATGACTCCATGGGGTCCTGAGACACTGGCCCTTCCCATACACTAGTAATGGAATTCCTCAGAGATACAAAGGGGGAAAAAATAACTGATGAAAGTTGTTGATATATTTTAATTTTTTAAAGTGTAGGATAAAGGCTGAGTCATCAAAGGAAGAGGTGAGAATTTGAAGAGCACTTCTCTTTGGGTCAGGAATGACACCGGGGTGGGTTTAATGTGCTTCTTAGCTCATTCATGTTTATCATCAGGAATCTGGAGGTCAGCATCAGAGAATAACCTTTCCAGTGAATATTGCATACCAGGCCGTCAGCAGCTGGTGTATCCGAAAGCCTTCTGGGAGTTCGTGGTGCAACACAAAGACCTAATCAAAAGCAGAGTGGAATTAAGTACATGAGAGTACCATCCTTTCCTCTCTAGGCCTGGGTAGCTGACAGCACATTTATCGAGTGAGAAGCAATCATTGTATACCGTGTCCAGCTTGCCATGGATATCCTGATGTAAAGTTGCAGGATATTGGAAGGAACTTGTTTTTTAATCTAAAATGTGTTTAGCACCTAAATTTGGTTTAGCATTGTATTATTGAATTTTCTAGAGGAGTCAGGGAGATTCTGGGTCCTGACTATATGCTGTGCATATCGAGGACTATTTCAGAACAAATGTCTGCTTCAGGCAGGTCAGACATAAGTCCTGGCTCGTTCTCCAACCTCACACTCTTCCACACTCCCCTTTGCAGGTTCGACCCCAGCTGCACCAGGCCCCAGCCATGCTAGCCTGCTTTGCTGTTCCTCAGACGCACCAAGCATGCTCTGACTTCAAGCCATGTTCCCTTTCTTTCCTCTGCCCACATCTTCTCAGCTGAAACATCACCAGGCAGAGTGGCCTTCCCTGCAGAGATAGCACCCCATTCCTTACCCAGTCACTCTGACGCCCCCTTTCCTCTGTTTTATTTTATATATAGAACTTATCCCATCCTAACGTATTACATATTTACTGGCTATTTGTCTACTCCCACCAGAATGTCAGCTCCATGAAAATAACCATTGTCTGTTTTGTTCACTAGTGTATCTAGAACAGTGCCTGGCACATAGTGGATACTTAATAAAATTTTGTCAAATGAAAGAATGAATGCTTGAACTAATTTTACCCCATGGACATGTTTCTGGGCAATTGTGTATAAATTAGTTATTATAAATGGAGCATGTTTTTTCTATTGAGGTATAGTTGATTTACAACGTTGTGTTAGCTTCTGGTAGAACATATTTTAAATGCATTAGGAGAAAGCTATTGTTCAAATGAATCCTATCTTTCATCAATCCTATAAAAGGAATTAGAATTCCTAGTTGGCCTTTTGTTTAGACCTAAGTTTTAGAGGTAGATTTTTCTTCAAGCAAGATCTACCTATATATGGCTATGTGCATGGTAGAGAACATTCCAGAGGTCATCCAGGCTCGCCTGGGCTTCCTGTATAGATGATCAGAATGATCACTATATCTGGGTTTGTTTTTGGTTCCTAATGAAGACCAGTAGAACTGAAGGACTTGGAAAATACTAGTTGGAAGGAGGGATAATATGAAAGTATTAACAACCAGTATGGTTCCCGTCTCCTGCTGTGTTAACCCTTTAGTTGATGGACCTTGGGGAGCTGACACAGGGTGGCACATGCTGGTGCCTCTAGGCTGATCATCAGCCCCAAGGGAAAGAGTCTGCAGAGATTGCTTAGGCAGTGTGCTGGTAGATGCCCCCACTTGGCTGTAGGATCTTCCTGGTATGCGCTGGGAGCACCTGGCCTGGTGCCTGCCCTTGGTGGGTGCTTAATTAACGTTTGATCAATGAATTCACTATCTGAGGGAACCTGGTGAGAAAATCTAACCTGAAAGTGTTGTTTTTTTTTTTTTTTCAATCTGTGGAGGTGCTTTTATCACTGACCCAGTTAGGGCTTTCTCACAATAGCAGCATGGAGGCCCAGTTCTTTCTTCCACTCACCAGAGAGAGTAAGAATAGGGTCTGGATGGGACAGATCCAGGTTTTGTGGAGCCAGAGCTGTTCACATTTTGGGTGGCTCTGTTTGAGAGAAAGAATATGAAATTAGGCACGGGGTCTGGGAAGCAGTATGGAAGCTTATGTTTCAGAAGTTTGACGGTCAATCTGCTTCTGGGGCTGGGTGCTCTACACCCTCTGGGACCCAGCTTTATCGGGGACTCCTGGGGTGGGCTCACTGAGGGCCTGTTTGCAGGGAGGATGGGGTGCTCCCTGGGAACAAACCTGCTCTAAGGAAGGGTCAGGCCTACTAATAACAATGCCCCGGTTATCAGAGAACTGATTCTGAGAAGAGTGTGAGGGCTTTTCCTCAGAACTGGTTCCTGTCTGCCTCTGTATGATATTGCAGCCCAGAGCAGCACCCACAGTGCCCAGGGATAAAGTACTGAACGTGACAGGAGAGGTGTCCTCCTGCCTCTGTTAGAAGTGGGCTTCAGTGCTCAGAGACTGCCGCTGCCACACAAAGGTAGGAACAGCTTGACGCTGGCCTCAGGGACCACAGTCCAGGCATCTTCTCATCATCTCAAGGCAGCAGTGGACGCAGACAGATTTTACAATAACAGTCCTAGTTGCCCTTCACAGAGCACGTGTGTGCTGGGTGACTTTATGTTCATTCTCTGTAATTCTTACAGGAACCCTGCAACGTAAGTATCATTAGCCTCACTTACAGGTGCAATAGGATGGTGTATTTGCTCAGATGACACTCGGTGAACAGAGACAATGTAAACCCTCTTCTCCAGCTGACTTGAGCTTCCTTATGTGTCCCCGCCCTGCTGGGTAGCATGGAACTGAGTCTCACCAATTAACAACACTTCCGTCTCTCCTGGTTTATAGCCTCTTTCCTGTTTCAGTAGTCAGGATTTTCTAAGCCGAATTCCCTATCAGGGCTGTTTCCATTGGTGTCTGTTGGATGACTCATTCTCCCTTGATCAGCACGTGCTCTTGCTGTATATCCCCAAAGACTGGGTGTTGGCAGGACTCACTGGAATTCCACAGTCAGGGGACGGGGCTGCTGGACACTTGTTGCCCTGCTGCATATGGGCTGGCTGACCAGGGAGGGTAAATGGGCCCACCTGGTCTTCCGGAGTCACATGAATCTCACACTCCTGGGGGCTGATCATCTGTGCTGTCGTGAAGTCTGTAGGAGGTGATCATCCGTCTGTGCTGGGGCTCGTGGAAACTTCCCGAATGCCACACCTGGGCCACGGGGTGCCCGGAGGGCAACCTCAGGCGGCCCTCCATGGGAGGCCAGTGCGTTGACTCATCACTCATCGCTCTCCCCGCCTCTCTTACCCTGATCCCTGGGCTGTGAAGGACCATGGCTCCTCCTACCTCTCAGCCACCTGTGTGTCCTCTCTCTCCCGGGCATGTAGTACAACCCCATGATACAGCCCCGTGGTCTTCATACTCGTGTTTTGTGTGCCCCCTCAAAAACTTCTGGGAAGCTCTGACCTCCTTTTCAGGTTGGTATCACATGTTTTCCATCTAAACGGAAGAGTTGCAAAAGGACGTAATTTTTGTCTTATTGTAAATACTGACATTTTATTTATTTATTTATTTTTCTTTCTAAAATGAGGATCATATTTATTTTTTTTTTCCTTTAGATGTTTTTATATTGAAGTATAATTGATGTACAATAGTATATAAGTTATAGGTGTACAATATAGTGATTCACAATTTTTAAAGATTATACTCCACTTACAGTTAATACAAAATATTGGCTATATTTCTTGTATTGTACAATACATGAGGATCATGTTTATTTTTATTCTTTTTTTTTTTTTTTTTTTTTTTTTTTTATGGTTTGCGGGCCTCTCACTGCTGTGGCCTCTCCCGTTGCAGAGCACAGGCTCCGGATGCGCAACCTCAGCGGCCACGGCTCACGGGCCCAGCCGCTCCGCGGCATGTGGGATCTTCCCGGACCAGGGCATGAACCCGTGTCCCCTGCATCGGCAGGCAGACTCTCAACCACTGCACCACCATGGAAGCCCTATTCGTTTTTTTTTATACAGCAGGTTCTTATTAGTCATCAATTTTATACACATCAGTGTATACATGTCAGTCCCAATCGCCCAGTTCATCAGACCACCATCCCCATCCCCCGGATCATATTTATTTTTATTTTTTTAGTGTGTTAGTTTCTGCTTTATAACAAAGTGAACCAGCTATACATATACATATATCCCCATATCTCCTCCCTATCCCACCCCTCTAGGTGGTCACAAAGCACCGAGCTGATCTCCCTGTGCTATGCAGCTGCTTCCCACTAGCTATCCATTTTACATTTGGTAGTGTATATATGTCCGTGCCACTCTCTCACTTTGTCCCAGCTTCCCCTTCCCCGTGAATATTGACATTTTAGAATAAAACAGTTATAGTGCTCTTTTAAACTTACCCAGTGAAATCTAAATACCATAGTGATTTAATACCCATGGTTCAAAAAACACATGAACAAGCTCTTTTTTTAAGTTGGAAATTTTACAATATTTTCTTTTCCTTTTCAAAATTGCATTTCCATTTCACTTCTCCTGCAGAACTTTATCCTAATGTGATATATTTTCTGCTTGAAAGTCTTTTTATTAATCACCCTATCATTCTGCTCTTCAACAAAAATATGTATATACACTGAAAATTTTTAATTGTTAATTTTGGGGGAGTCACCACAGCATCCTGTTATAAAATGTATTGTGGATTAAGTTTTCAATAGAATTATTATTAGTACACAATTGATCAAAACTATATATATATACATATACATATTACATAGTTTTATGGTTAATCATTAAACAAAAAAAAAATTGCGCTAGAAATGTTATCTCTTAATGAAATGGATGGGAGGGTTGTTATGGCAATTCAAGTGGCCTTGGCAGCTACTAATACTTCAAAGTGTCCTTTTGTTTGTTGCCAGAGGTTCTGCACTTTAGGAAAAATTTGCCTCTTAGTAAGATTTGAGTCAGCTTCCTTTCTTTGAGTTGTCTGCCTTTCTCTGTACAGTGAGGGAAGAGAGAGGTAGGATAGTGTAGAAGACAACACTGATTCCCATACAACTCTCCAGACTGGGGTGCCTTGGAAAGTGAGAAGTTTCTGGAAGTTTGAAGTTTGAAGACCACAGTCTCCAGCCCTGGCTCCCCATATATTAAAAGGGGAGGGGTCCCCACTGGTCTGCCCTCTCCTCTGGGACACCAGATCTCATGGAAAATGCTGTCTTAGAAGGCAGCAAGAAAATACAAATAAAAATCACTGCTTTAAAAATATCGATAGATTACCTGTACCATGGAGATGAGGAAATCAAGGCCCGGGGATGTTAAAATAGCTTGCCTAAATATTAAGCTGGCTGTTGGCAGAGAAGGAATTTGACTTCAAGTCTGGACTCTTGTTTTACAGGATTGTGGTTTCCAAGCCAGCCTGTGGATGGCTGCATCATAATTATCCGAGTCTCTTTTTAAAGTGATTTACAATTCCTGGGCACTACCTTTAGTGGTTCTAGAGGTGGGGTCTGAACATTTCTTTCTTTAAGAGCTCCTCAAATGCTTCTACAGTAGGGTCAGAGTTAAACCACAGAGCACACCTGAGAAGGGCCTGTGTTTTTTCACAAGCAGGGAAGATCCCCTCCCTGACTGAGCACTGAGACCCAAGAGGGAGGCACTCAGCAAGAGACAGAAGTGGAAAATTTCCTAACACTGAATGGATGTGCTCCAGGGAGGCACCTTCTGGGTTTGTTGGTGGGTTTGTTGGTACCACTAAAATGGCCCAGCTTTGAAGCCCAGGCTTCTGAAACCTAGGAATCCTGGGTCACAGGGATATCAAGGAGGGGCAGGAAGCCCCGCTTTCTTCCTGCAGCTTCTTAACAGGGCTACTTTTACAGCACCTTCCCAGGACTCCAGGGCTCTCCTGATCCCCTGTGAGAATCTCTGTGGCTCTTAAAAGTCAGTCTGGAGCAAATTCAAAATCTTGGGGAGACTAGTTTTCTTCTATATCCAGCTTGGAGAACTGGACGTCCTGCTGTGAACCTGTTTCTTTGCTAAATCCAGCTGGAGGACCGCCTCAGTGCCTGCTGGCAAGGCAGCATCTTCCCCTGTGCTCCTCTCTGGACCCCTCCCCGCATCAGGTTTCCCCTGCAGCTGTTCTGACTTTGACAGTCCCCAAGACGAATTGCCTACTTCGCAGGGCAGCTGGGAGGGAGGGTTAAATTCTATCCTGAAAATCTCAGCGTTTTCTTCTGGGGTGCAAAGACCTCGAGGACAATCTGGTATCATCAACAGTTACCAGGCTCCAAATCCAGCTCAATGCCTACACTCTGCTTCAAGCTCAGTTTGGGAGAACAGGTTTAATACACACCTCCTTCTAGGAAGGTGCTACTGGAAACAGTTTTCATATCCAGCAGGGCCAGAGGGTGAGTACTACAACAGAGGGAGACACAGGAGACCTATTCATCACCACGTTGTCAGTTTAAGGGACAACAAGCTTTATTCCCACTTGCCATGGGGCCCAGGTGGATGCCAATTGCTTTACTAAATTTCTGTCTGAAAAATGGTGCCCAGTACTAGAGCCTTCAGGGGACATCTATAATGGGAGACGGCAGCAAAGCAATAAACATCGGGCTGCAGTTCTTGCCCTGGGCATGCTGACTACGACCCCAAGGCCTGCACTTGTCTGCCTGTCTTCTTCTGGAGATGCTCCCCGGACCTTGGAATCCAAGGGATGCTCCCAGACTTCCGCTAGGTCAGTGCTGCCAAGCTCTAATGGGGCCCAAATTTTACACCAAAACGCTACCCCTCCCTCCTTATCAACTGAGTTTTACTCTTTCTCTGCCAACTCTGGCAACTGTCTCCTGAGAAATCCTGTTAGAGAATTTTTTTTTCCCCTTAAAAACACTCACTCCACACCTCATGAAGGTTGCAGAAAGGTGCAGTAATAATCTGGAAGATGTTGGCCAAGTGAGACAAATTTTCTGTTGTGAAAGCTACTACTACTCAATTTAGTCAAATGTAGAAGGCACAGAATTCCTTACCTGACTTCCTGAAAGTTGCTTAGATGTGACATGGAAATAGAATATCAGGGGCCCAGGGGATTTGGTCCTGGATCTCATTAAGGGCATTGAAAATTGTGGTATATCAGCATTTGGGTTGAAGAAGAATCATAAGGAAGATTTAAGGTTTGGACAGTTAATGCTGTGACATAATGGGTATAATGGACATTTTTATCCATCCAGCAAAAATTCCCCATCTTCAATGGGAAGGAGAGCATAAATACTTAAGGATTTATTCTCAACCTTAAGAAATAGTTTAATTTTGGCTCTTCTACCTAATGACAGGAGAGTGACCTCTGGTCACAGAGAATAATCAGGGTCCCTAACATCATAGGGAACTCAAGACTTAACCCCAATGCCCTCCACTCCTTCAGGAGAACAGCTGTCACCAGTGTCTTCCAGCAGTGCTGCATTCATTCATTTGATCATGTATTCATTCAAGAAGCTATGTTGTGCTGTTTAAACAGAACAGACAGGTTCTCTGGCTTACAGCTGGGCAAGAGGGAATTAGGGATGAGTGGAAGGCAATCGTATAGATCAGTAGAGAGCAGATGGTGGCTTGAACCAGGACTCAGCTGCTACCAGTGGCACTGGATTTGTAGTATATATTGAAGATACCATTAATGGAACTCAGTGAAGAATTGGAAGTGGAAGGATGGTCTCCTAGTTTCCAGCAAAAGCAACTTGGAGGATGCATCTTGGGGGTTTATGAGATGAGGCAGAACACACACAGACTTTTTCTCCTGCAGTTCTAACCATTCTTTCCTAGTTTTCTTTGTGAGTTTCTTTTACTCTGTATGTCCTTTAAATATGGAAGTTCTCAAGTGATTTGACCTTGGCCTCCTTCTTTTCCTTGTGTGATTTCTTGCCCATCTCTGGCTTTTCTTTAAAGCAGACAACTCCTAAAGCTGGGTAGACAGCTCAGGTCTGTCTACCGAGCTCCATATTCATATTTTCTACCAAACACTAGGATGTTTCTTAAGTGTTTTAAATTTAGCAAGTTAAAAGTCTTCTCATCCAGCCATCTCCCACCACCCCAATACCTGCCCTGAACTTTTCCTGCTTCTGTACTTCACTGCCTTGGTCACTGGACCACTGGCCTGCTGGTCACATAAGTCAGCATGCCGGGAATCATTCTAGACCCTCCTTCTACTCTTGTAGCACTTCTCACTATATCTTATTGCCTCTCTAGCTTGTATATTTCTCATCCTGCCCTCTGCTCTTCATTCCTCCTCCAGTCGCATAGTTTAGGTCCTTGTCATTTCTTACCACAATGTCTTTCAACCGGTCCTGCTGTCTCAGTCTTGAGCCCTCTGGTACACCTACCCTCCATGGGAGCACCATGGGAGCACACTTATTCTTTCCTCTAAAGCTGGTGGCTGGTTCACTTCCTTCAGAATAAAGCCTTTTGTGCATTATTTAAATCCTTCCATAACCCAACTCCTCCTAACAACCGTCACGTCATCTCAGTTTTTCCTTCATGGAAGTCACTCCTGCACCTTCCTTCACTCTTGTCTCATGTCCCTCCAGTGCTTTGTGCAGGGGGGTCAAAAGGCCTCCTCTTTCTTCTCCCTTCTTCGCTTGACTTGTCTGCACCCTTCCATTTCATCTGAAGCTCATTTTTCTTGGAAACTGCCCTGAGCCCTCAGGCTGACATGGATACCCCTTTTCTGTGTTCTTACCTCACGATTAGGCACTTTGTACCCTGGGCTGTCACTGTTAATTCTGTTTGTCTACCTCCCCCTCTAGGCTACAAGCTCCTTGAGAACAGAGACTCTTTCTTATTTTCTTCTGTATTCTCAGTACCCAGCAGCAACGCATGGTTAACTGTCAGTTCATTCACTTGAATCAGTGAACAAACTGGTTTTATGCACTTTTCAGGGAGGATCTATGAGAAAATTCTATAAACTATAGTTCTGTCCTTTTTGTTTTGACAAAGCTTATTATTTATTAATACCCCTCAAATGGATTATAATGAAAATACAGAAAGCCTCAACTGAATCTGAGGCTCAGCTGTGAAGGATAAGACTATGAAATTCAAACATACTTCTGGAACTCACACACACTCATTAACTCGTATCCTCTCTTAATCTTGGAATAGCGTCCTATTAGACAAATGATTTACATTCACAGTAGAAGTGTAAACAGCATTCTAAAGCATGAATATTAAGCAGCGTTGGCATGTCATTTAAATAAGGGAATTGCTATCCTGGGAAAGTTAGGAATGGGAAAGCATGAACAAAAATCAGGAAAGGAAAGAATTAGGGAGAGCTCAGAATGTTTGTTTGTCTCACCCCCTACGAGAATCTAACCCTCGTGGGAGTAGGAACACTGTCTGGTTCACTTTGTATTCCCAATGCCACATGCCTTGCTTAGCATGTAATATGTGAAGAAGGGAGGAAGGAATAAAAGATGATGGGAGATTGGCAGATGTGGGAGCAACAATGAGGACAGTTTTAAATACATGTGCAGCTTGCTCTTGCACAAGACACACAAAGGATTTTCCATTGGGGGTGCGCCAGATGGTGTCTGTGGTTGCTCAGGTCCTTACCGATCCTTCTTCACCCATCTCTCTACTTTGGGGGCGGGAAGCCTGTAAACTACATTTCCCAGACTTTTTAGCCAGCTGGCTTATTAGATTCTGCTGGTGGGAGGTACTGATGGGTGACTGGAAGGTGGAAGAAAGGGAGGAGCTATTTCATTTTCCAGCTCTGGGCAGCAGTAGCAGCAGTGAAAGCAGTATCAGTGGGCAGCAGGTGCCTCCCCTGGTTCTTGCTCAGCAGCCAGATTCTGACAGTGGCAGTGTACATGAACCCCTTGGACATAATTTCCCTTTTGCTCCTCTAGGGGCTTACTTAAATTGGAATATTTTTTTGCATTTTGGGCCCCTCAGTCCTTCCACTTTTGTAACCAATTACCTGTATTAAATCCCCTCTGAAATACCTGGAATACTTTCCATTTTCCTGGTTAGACACTGGCTGCTACACAAACACTGACCATTAGACATCAACAACTGAACAAATCAATACGTAGATGCATCCATATTTGGTTAAAGGTATATATACAAAGCCTCTTTGAACTATAAAATGCATTCGAAATCAAATAATACATGAAATAAAGAGACAAGTGAGTAGCAACTGGCATATTAAATGGAATCTCCGTTTAGTAGTAGGAGATGTGTTTAAAATCAGAAGGATATAATGGTAAGAAAATGCAGGGAGAATTAGTGGAGTCAGCAGGCATCCAAACCAGGGCATCTGCTAGCCAGCTCTCTGCCTTTGGCAACTCACTTAAACTCCTCTGCCTCAGTTTCACTTTCTGTAAAATGAAAAGGTCAGATTAGATCAACTCTCAGTATACTTCTAAGGCTGGAATTTTAAGGATTTATGCCTTTGACTAAAATCTCCCTTGGATAGCCGGGGAGGAAAATGCCCCATCTATGGGGGAGAGTCTGGACTTGGCTGGAGCTTCCATTTAGCCTGACCCTGAAATGCATGTCTGTGTGTGGGCCCTGTTAGCACATCCTGAACCCATCCATTGCCAGATGTTTGTCTTTGCTGGATGTACAAGAACCATTTCAAAAGCTGTGGATATGCCAAGTCATTGTCATGGCAGTGACCTCTATTGACCCTTCACATATACACAAATGAAATAAAGCAAGTTCACACAAGGTACATCTGATGAAATTAATAGCCCTGTAATGAACAGGAGTATTGTTCCAGGAATCTGTCACATTATTAGATACAAAAGAAAAACATTTCTAGACATTGCAAGCCTGTTTTCCACTAGTAAGTTTGTTCTATATTATCTTTGATTTATGTCTCTTAATGTGTTCCTCCACCACCATATATATTTTGTTAATATTAATGTACTTATGCATCTTGAAATTGCTTAATTAATCCCTTACTTTCCCTGTGAGTTATGTAAGTTGGTGGATTTACATGATAAATATTATAATGAAGAAAACACAACAATGGAACATAAAATACTAACTTAATTTACCATACCCATAACAGAGAAGTTTAGGCTATGATTTCCCCTCTGAAATTAATATTTCTTATTGGTTTTTCTAATTAAAACTTATCCCTTTTCTAGATCCTAAGGGTACCATTTTTTATTCCTGAAAATACTTAGGAGCTGCTATCTATCAAATTACTATGTTGGGTGTTTTGGAGGATGTTAAACTAAACAATAAACAGATTCCCACCCCCACCCGCCCCTGTGCATTTTGTACATAATCTCTCAACCTCATCACTTTTGACATTTGGAGCCAGATAATTCTCTGTTGGGTGAGGGCTATTGTGTGCCTTGCAGGCTGTTTAGCATCATCCTTAGCCTCTATCTACTCAATGTCAATAGCACCTTCTTTCCCACATTGTTACAACCAAGAATGTCTCTAGATATTGTCAGATGTTCCTTAGGGTGTGAAATTGCCCTGCACCCTGTTTTGGTTACCACTGTATACTTAGCACAGGGCCTGGCATGTCATAGATTCTAAATAATGCTTGTTGAATGTTGAATAAATACACAAATAACTATATTGCCAAAAAGACCAAAAGAGAGGTACAGACAAAACACTACATGAGTCTAGAAGAGGAATGAGTTGCTCCTGGAGGAGTGCGGGTCCAGGAAGAAGGATTCCTGGAGAAGATACTGTAGGGAAATGGGAATGGAGAGGGCACGTTTAGTAGAAATGCTCTCGGAGTGGATAAGGGTGAAATGGGAGATCAGTTGAACTGGAATGGAGGGTGGGGAGAGGAGCAGGTTAAGGATAAGATAGAAGGGACTTGGATTCAGATTATGAATCCAAGTCTGAAATGCCAGATATGAATCAAAGCAGGTTCACAAGACCGTGGGAAATCATAGCAATAATTGAGTAGGGTTGGGACATATGCCCTACCAGCAGGAGAGAGAATGGAGATGGAGAAACCAGTTAGCATATTCTTATAACAGTTATGAAAAGAGCATGAACTAGGCTTATAGCAGGCACAAGAGTTCCAGGGGAGATTGAGTTGAATAGGGAGGATTGAGGTAGTGCTGGCTCCTTCCCTCTTGTTAGTTTCAGGTATACAGCATAGTGATTCAGGTTTTTTGCAGATTATATTCTGTTATAGGTTACTGTAAGATACTGGGTATAGTTCCCTGTACAGTTAGTCCTTGTTGCTTATCTATTTTATGTATAGTATCTTGTTAATACCATACCCCTAATTTGTTCCTCCCCGCTATCCTTTGGTAACCAGAAGTTTGTTTTCTATGTCTGTGAGTCTATTGCTGTTTTGTATAAAAATTCATTTGTATTATTTTTTAGATTCCACATATCAGTGATATCACATTGTATTGTCTTTCTCTGTCTGATTTATTTCACTAAGCATAATATTTTCTAGGTCCATCCACATTGTTGCTAGTGGCAGTATTTCGTTCCTTTTTATGGCTGAGTAATATTCCATTGTATATATATATATACCACATTTTCTTAATCCAGTCATCTGTTGATGGATACTTAGGTTGCTTCCATGCCTTGGCTATTATAAATAGTGCTGTTATGAACATAGAGGGGCATGTGTCTTTTTGGATTAGTGTTTTTGTTTTTTCCAGATATATGCCCAGGAGTGGAATTGCTGGATCATATGGTAGTTCTATTTCTAGTTGTTTATTTATTTTTTTTTTAAGGAACCTCCATACTGTTTTCCATAGTGGCTGCTCCACTGTTGGCTCCACCAACAATGTAGGCGTGTACCCTTTTCTCAACACCCTGTCCAACATTTGCTATTTGTAGACTTTTTGATGTTAGCCATTCTCACCAGTGTGAGGTGATACCTCATTGTGGTTTTGATTTGCATTTCTCTAATAATGAGGGATGTTGAGCATTTTTTCATGTGCCTGTTAGCCATCTGTATGTTTTCTTTGGAAAAATGTCTATTCGTGTCTTGCCCATTTTTTGATTGGATTGTGTGTGTATGTGTTTTTGTTTTTGTTTGATATTGAGTTGTATGAGCTGCTTGTATATTTTGGGTATTAACCCTTTGTTAGTCTAATCATTTGCAAATATTTTCTCCCATTCTGTAGGTTGTCTTTTCATTTTGTTGGTGGTTTCCTTCGCTGTGCAAGAGCTTTTAAGTCTAACTAGGTCCCATTTGTTTACTTTTGGTTTTATTTCTTCTGCATTTATGGTCCTTCTTGACTCTTCAGCCCCTTCTCCCACCATATCCTCTATCAATCAGTCCCACCCTCCTGTTCCCATCTTCTTAGAGTCAACTGTTGCTTATTCCCCACAACGTTGAACCTAAGCCTTTCAAACAGTATCTGTCCTTTGCAATCTTTTTGGAACAATTTCTTTACCTTTGTCTGCTTGGAAAATTCTTACTCACCCTTCAAAATGCTGTTCAGGTACCATCTCTTTCACAAAGCGTGTTTGGACCACTCAGCGTGGGGTAAACACTCTTCTGTGTCTTGTGCACATTTATATTTTTACACAGGTCACACTGTGTCGTGATTGCCTTTTCTAATGTACAAAACTCTTCGCTCCTTGAGAGTAAAAATTGTGTCGTCTTGTACTTTTTCTATTTGCTTGGCGTAATGACTAGAAAATAACATTTGTAAAATGAGATTCTTTAGGTTTGGTTCTCAGGAAGTCACTGGTAGTTTTCCAGAAGAATTTAAGGAGAGTAGCAAGGGTAGAAGTTAGTTAAGTAAGAATGGAGGGTTAAGGGGTGAGTCAGAGGTGGGAAGCAGACATACTGATAGAGATGGCTCTGTTGAGAAGTGTGCAGGCAAAGGGCAGTGTAGTGATCAAGCTTGTGAACTCTGGAGCAAGGATGCTGTGTTCAAACCCTGGCTCTGCCATATACTAGCTGTGTGACCTTGGGCAAGTCACCTAACTTTTCTGTGCCTATTTCCTCATTAAAAACAAAAACAAAAACTGGGCAAGATAATTTTGTACCTTCCTTATAGGGTTGTCAGGGATTAAATGAGTTAATCCATGTAAAGATTTTAGAATAGTGCTTGACAAATAATGAGTGCTCCACAAATACTAACTTAAAAAACTGGACTAGACAACCAAGAGATAATAGTCAATGAAGTGTTGGTTAGTTGGTTGTTTTCAGCTTGGTAGACTTAGCATATTTGTAGGCTGAGTGGAAGGAACGAATTCAGAGGGAGGGATTAAGGTAGCAAGCAAAAGAGGGAGGATAACTGATGGAAAAAGACATCATTGATACAGCAGGCCTTCCTCTGAGACTGGAAGGAAGCAGGAAATGAGTGAAGATGCTAAGGGAGAGGAGGGAGTTGAGGGAACACACTTGGATGCCACTCCTCTTTTGTGAAGTGTAAGAGACCTGGTAGCTTTGCATCTGTGTAGCTTTGTAGATAGGTTCTGTTTCTCTCTACAGCACTTCTCTCATGATTGTTTTTTCCAAAAGCCATTTCCCTTGCACATATGTGAGATGATATATGTGTAAGTTATTAACTGAACTATAGTTTATAATAGCAGAACATTGGAATCAACCTAAACATCCCCTCTTCGGGGACTGCTTATATACATTATGGAACTCAAAAGAATACTATGCAGCTGTAACAAAGAATGAAGAACCCTTTATATACTGATGTGGAATGACCTCTGAGAGCTATTGTCAATTGAGAAAAGCAAAGTGCCTAACAGTGGCATGGTATGCTACCATTTTAAAGCCATTGTAATAAAAAGAGGAAGGGTGAAATTTAAAAGGGTGTGTTTGTAGATGCCTAAAGTATCCCTAGAATATATGCAAAATATTGATACAATTTATTCCCGTCAGTGGAAAAGAACTCCCTTGCTGGGGGACCAGGGTGGAAGGGAGCCTTCTCACCATATATCCTTTGAACTCTTTGAATTTAGAACATGAAAATGCACTATCAATGCAAAAGCTTTAAACTAAAAATCTTAAAAGTGATTGTCCACAAATGAGTCCATTTCTATTCCTGATGTTTGGCTTGATTTCTTGGGGATTACAGTTATAATAACAACAACAAGTAAGAACCATAACACAGGTATCAACCAAACCTGATTTTTATAATCCCAGCTATACCTTCTCAGGAAAGTCCGCACTGTGCAGAGTGAATCACCTTGTTCTGCTGAGCACCACAATCATTTCGTACATGAGGATTTGGAAATAGGTGCTCTAAGTAAGCAGGATTTCCCTGCATAAGATAAGACTCCTAGACTAATACCAAACAGAATAAGTGAGAAGGAAATTTATGATGGGAGACAGTAGAAGCCAATAAGATGAGGTTGCAAGGAGGGCTTGCCACAGGGGATAGATAGAGCCTGTGAAGAGCTGAAGACCCGGGAAGCCAGACAGACCAAGACAACAATTATAAGTTGTTTTTCTTTTGTGCAGAATGTGATGCCACGTTCCTGTGATCCCCAAATCTTGCTTCTGCTACAGGTAATATTCTGGATATTTTTTAAAGTGTTGTTGGGATGATCAAATGAAAACATACACATAAGTGCTCTGAATAGAGTCTGATATACAGTAAGCACCCAATAAATCTTAGTTGTTAATAATAATTATTTGAACTTGTTTTGAAGCTGAGGATTTTGGAGAGTGGGTACCAAGTTTGGGTCAATTCCAGATGAGATCAAGGGATGCCAAGCGAAAAATAAAATTTCAGCAGAAGCAGGAAATTTAAGGTCAAGGAGAATATAGAAATATAAGCCTATGGGGAGCTGAGGAATTTTGCGGACAGGGCTTTGGGCTTTGGTAAAGGTTGTAAACCCATCTTATCTGGATCTGAAGTAGCTGTGAAACTCCAGCTAATATCTGAGTTACAGAGCCAACCAGCATCCCAAGTTCACATGGCTAGTGATCATAGAGGGACGGCAAAAATGTTCCTATTGCCATGCCTGCGACTCAGCACCTGCAGTGACCCCAGGGGTGAGCATTGAGGAGGCTGTCGTGGAAGAATCTGTCTTTACTGCTCATTTAATATTTTACAGCTAGGTTTGATATGTGAGCCATCCTAATGAAAACCAATAATGTAGAAACTGGAATTATCCAAATTTTATAGAAATGGTTGCTGTGGTTTTATAGCGTCAAAATGAATGTAGCTCCAGGAGGAGGCCACCCAAACATATCCAGCACTTCTGGGCATCTTTACTTATAGAGAATGGAGATCTGATTAGCCTCAGGGTCATTGCTGATGGCCACAGTTCACCAGGATTTGATGCCGTGGTTTAAATTTCTCTCTTCAGGAGGAGGTACCTCTAGGAAATTACGCAGCACCATCAGCAGCTGTTGTGTGTACTTAAACTGGATTTGGGTAATAGGAAAATGGTTTTATGAGTCAAAAAATGTCATGTTGCCTCCTGTCTCAATTGTCTGAATGCTGTCATCATTGTCCCCAAATTATTATCTCAACTTTGGTTCTATAGCACGTTTTGTGTCTTGGAATGAATTTTTAAAAACAGGAGTAGCTAATTTTCCGTATTTATTTCCCTAAGGCTATAATGCCATATATAAGTGCAGCCTGGGATGATGACCTGGAGTTAGAAAACCTGTGTCTGAGGGATGGCTGCCACGTAGCTGGCCACTGGGCTGTCCCATGGATTTCCATATAGAGGCTTTTCCATCGTAAAGGTTTATATTCTCTTTTGAAATGCTCATACTTCTGGGAAAGTATCTTGAATTAAAACCCCCTCCCTCTGTATCTCCATCCATACATACATCCATACATCCATCCATCCACCACCATCCATCCGTCTGTCTATCCAATCTATTCTTCACTGTTTATTATATCCCTTTAAAAAAGCAATTTCTGGGTGAGGAGGGCAGGTAGAAGAACTGGCTGAGATCTAACAAACCTCAGAGTATTTCTGCACCTGCCCTGGGCTCGTGCCCATCTCCTGGTTTTTATGCACAGTCCCTGACCCTCCTTTGTATTTTTTTATTTTTTAAAAAAAATTTTATATCTTTCATAGAGTATAATTGCTTTACAATGTTGTGTTAGTTTCTGCTGTATAACAAAGTGAATCAGCTATACATACACATACATCCCCATATCCCCCCCATCTTGAGCCTCCCTCCCACCCTCCCTATCCCACCCCTCTAGGTGGTCACAAAGCACTGAGCTGGTCTCCCCGTGCTATGCAGCAGCTTCTCACTAGCCATCCATTTTACATCTGGTAGTGTATATACGTCGGTGCTACTCTCTCACTTCGTCCCAGCTTCCCCTTCCCACCCCATGTCCTCAAGTCTGTTCTCTACCTCTGCGTCTTTATTCCTGTGCTGCCAGTAGGTTCATCAGTACCATTTTTTTTAGATTCCATATATGTGCGTTAGCGTATTTGTTTTTCTCTTTCTGACTTACTTCACTCTGTATGACAGACTCTAGGTCCATCCACCTTATTACAAACAATTCAATTTCGTTCCTTTTTATGGCTGAGTAGTATTCCATTGTATATATGTGCCACATCTTCTTTATCCATTCATCTGTCGATGGACATTTAGGTTGCTTCCATATCCTGGCTATAGTGCTGCAATGAACATTGTGGTACACGTATCTGTTTGAATTATGATTTTCTCAGGGTATATGCCCAGTAGTGGGATTGCTGTGACCCTCCTTTTTAAACTAGGGATGTCCTGGCAGCAGGAAACTGTGGTAGGGATATCTCAGCAGCATCAGTTGCTTACTCTAGGCATGGATTCATACATTTCAGCCTGGGCAAGCTGCTCCTGGATGGATCCCTGATCCAGCCTGGACCATGTCCACCATGGCAGACTCATCTCATTCCAGTTCAGGGTCTAGGCATTTGTCATGGACTCATATGCCCCAGGATGGATCAGTGCCTCTGCTAGAGCCATGAAGTCTGACCCACAGCCTTCTGGCAGAGTGGGTCTCAGAAAGTCTGCTTAAGCTGGGTGATTAAGCTCTGGTCATACCCAGCTTTGGGGTAGGCTGGTAGACAGCAGGTGGCCTACATATCAGATTCATGCATTTGTACATTCTACACGTATTAAGCACCATCTGTGGGCCAGGCACTCTGAGCCCCTGAATATCAGAAAGTGCCCAAGACCTCTCAATTGCCCCCACTCAGTTGCTGGAGCTCTGCACTCATCTGGAGGTGAGCCTGAAGGCTCTGCAACTCTTCCAGGGCCAACTGGGCACTTGTTTGGTGGGAGTGAGCTGGAAGGGGACCCTCAGAGGCTGAGCCAGAGTGGGATGACCAAAGGGTTGTACTTCCTGCTCCCGGCTGGAGCGCCAGGGTCTGCAGAGCTGTGTTCTTTTGCTTCCTGATGGAAAGGACTATGGTAAGGTGGGGGAGGGAGTGAATTTCCACTCTCTTCATTGGGGTAGGACAGTCTGACCTGAGCCCCTGCAGGGGCATTATGAGCCTGGCCTCTGCAGGCCTGAGCAGAGGTTCTGATGGGCAGCAGAGGTCAGGACCTGGGGGTTTGCGGAGAGGAGGAATGAAAGTGGCCAGAGAGATGCATTCAGGACTAGAGAACTGATCACAGATGACAACCTAATAGAGGCAAAGTCCTAGGAGGGATGAGGACAAGTAGAATGGGTGGAAAGTGCGGGCGCAAGGCCCAAGACAAGGAGAAATAAGTTTGACACTCCTGGCAGGAGGGATTAGAGATTTCCCCTTTATATTTCCTGAATCTAGGGCAGCACTTAATACAAATGTTGGTTAGTTTGAATTAAGTTCCGTAGACATTCCTTAAATGTCTTTATATCATAAGGTGTATTAAATTCAGCTGAAGCTGACAAATCACCACCACCCAAGACGTGAAGGATAGGGAAGAGGCAGTCTTTATGCATTGCCTTCTGCCACGCACAGGCTGAGCATTTTACATTATTAACCCATTGAAACCTTTAAAGAACCCCACAAAGTGGATAAGATCATCCTCCTGTAGATGAGGAAACTGAGCCTTAGGGAAGTTATTTGCCCAACTTCACATGGCTATGATGTGGTGAGGATGGGGCTACAATGTATGAGAGTCTAGGATGGTTTGACTTTCAGACCTCAGATCTACTCCTCAGACTACTTCCGAGAGCTCTGTGGGGGCAGAAGTCATGCTTTGGCCATCTTTGTGGTTCTGGCACTGGGCCTGAAAATGGAAAGCAATCAGTACGTTTTTGCAGAATGAATGAGTGAGTGAATGATGAATGATGGATGAAGTTGCATCTTTGCTCATGAATATGTGTTTGGTGAGTTCTTGGCCGTGGAGCTCACACATGTAGGATGGATGGAGACTCAGTTTTTGAGGTCTTATCAATAAAAGGCAGGGATCACATTTTCTCTTTCTTTGATGTTCTGTATTCAATAGGTGCTGCATTAATACCCTGTTTATAATAATGCTTCTGCTACCTGAACTCTTTCAGAAACAGCTGAGGTCTCCAAAAGATAATATCACATTGATTCAAATCAGGGGAAGTTTTGAGCATTTGTTCAACTATTGGAGGAATACTTGGGACTTTTTCCTTCCTTTATCTGACCCATCTTTATTGGCTCACAGAATTGAAAGATTACAAGATCATTTCTAACTGTTTCTGGGATTTACTGCTGCTCCTTTCAGGAAAGCAGTTCAAAATTGGTCTATTCAAACACACATTTTCTTCAAACAAAAGTTTATTTGCTATATGTAGAAAAATGCCACCAGAGGACTAATTTGGCAGTTTTGTTGATCACCCATTGTAATGAGCATTATTACATAATTAAAAGAATTTTTTTCCTAACTGCCTTTCACTACTAATTAACATTTTACACATTCTTCAGTGGACACTTTGGGTTGAATCAGAGACATAATTATGTCATTTCTATGCAAGGAGCAGCTTATGAATTATTAATTAATATTAAATCTGTTGATTAAAGGCTAATTCATAAGTAAACGTATTACAGCTCACCAAGTACTGCTCTCTAGAAGCTTTCTTTTGCAATTTCTGTGGTCCCTCATCCCTTGCTAAAGAAAGACATAAGCTGGCTACACAGACTCTAAGGAACAAAAGTAGTCTATTTCCAACTCTATCTGAATGTTTAACTATTATTAACTTTTTGCCTTCCAGTTGTTTTTGAAGTTGTGAAGCACATGCAGGGTGCAAGCAGACTATGTAAAGCAGTCACTCACTTCCTTAAGTTTTTCTTTAACTCTAAAATGGAGAGTTGTTCTCTTGTAATACACAAGCACTCTGCTTCCTGAGACCACACCAGCCTGGTGTGCACTAAGGAATGAGGGTCTCCATAGTGTCTGGGGCAGCCCGTCCCAGGAAATCACTGGGACCCCAGCCAACCTTCATCTGGGGAGGAGTAAACTCACAGTACTGCTGAAGGGAAGTTGTCTTCTCAGGCACCTTGGGGCATCTCTGCTGCCCCCTCCTTTTAGGTTCATCCTTGAGCCCCAGGTCCTGGCTGTCAATGCTCCAACCTGGCACTGTGGTGGCACCAAAGCAGGCTGTGAATGCTGCTTATCTCACACCATGGATGGCACAGCTGTGGCCGTCCTTCTCTGGAGTAGTCAGCTAGTGAAACTGACAAGTCACCCATTCCTTTATTACACTTTATTGTAGGCCACGAATCATACTCCTGGTTTCCATCACACCTTACCAGGCTGTCTGCCCTGGAATTAGCATCCTTGTTTCAAATCACTTGCTGATATCTGTGGGTTATTCCTATTTCTGCTTTCTAAAGTTTACTTTAAGTATTGGGTTGACCAAAAAAGTTCGTTTGGGTTTTTCTGTAAGATGTTATGGAAAAACCCGAACGAACATTTTTGGCCAACCCAATAGCAAGATTTTGTCAGTTATTTTTGTGGGAGGCTATTTTTAAAGAAATTAACAGCAGAGATTCAATAAATCCCTGTCTGACTATTTTACTTATTTATCATGGGTTAACTTTGATCTGTTTCTTGGCCTGGCAGCTCTCTCTCTAACCTGAGTTCTCTGTCCTACATGCATGTTCCGTGTCTCAGTACATCTGTGTGTGTTTTGTTTCCTTGATGGGAAGAGTCACCTTCTGCTGCTTGGGTGGGGTACAAGCTGAGAATTATTATTGTAAAGTATTGTGTAAAGTATAAAGTATTGTGTTACTTTCCACATTGCTGTTTAACAAATTCACACACACACACTCGCATGCTGGGAACATTAGCACAATAATATGTTTTGTGTTCATATGTATTTAGTAAAATTATCCACACCTAGCACTTCATTAGATCCTCATAATACCCATGTAAGAGCAAAAAGTATTGTTATTCTTATTTTATGCAGAATATGTTACAAAAAGGCTAAATGGCTTGGACATTGCCCTACAGCTATTTACTCTTGAAAGTGGGAATAGACCCTTGTCCTTAACCTCTATTTCACTGCTCTTCTCCGTACATAAAATCCCATGAATCCTCATCTCAACCCTTCCCTACATATGCCCATCTGGTGAAAGGTGAACATGTGGGAGAGCCTAGTTATTAGACTTATGTTGATCTCCCAGTTCTTCAACCTGGTTGATTGACTCTTTGAGATAAAGACTTCTCATGGCTGGTTAAAGTATAAACATCCCTAGAATGAACACTATATCATATTATCAAAGTCACTTCCCCTTGAGTGGTTGAGTTTAATGATTCCTTTCCCAAGAGCATGTTTTTCTAGCAGTGAAGAAAGCATCATCGGCCTTAGTCATACAAATTTGGGGGATCTAAGATGTCTCTTCACACTGTAGGTATAGAGCATCTAGATTCAGTATGGGCCATAAGTTATAACCTGACATAAGCTCGTTACAGAACTGAATGACTTGATCTTGTGGGAACATTGCTGGCAAGAAAGGCTTCACTTGAGACCCAATAACAGATGGAGGGAACCAAGCATCCTTTTGTGCTGACTCTGGTCACATGTAATGACCCTTCTTTGTCTTCTTTCTTAACTTCCAGACAAATGTCTGCCTAGCTTCTGATTGGAGAGCCAAGGCTTTGTCATTAAAACTGGAATTCCAGCTTTGGTCTGAGGACATCAGAACCCCTGGCTTTTTGACCAGGGAATGATGTTGTCCATCAGCCCAGTCTGGATTTCATCTTGCTAATCAAGTTCCTGCAGTAAGAAGACTCTTCATTCAAGAGCAATTCTTAGCTCTCTGATCTGCCACTCTTCCAGCTGTCACAGTAGAGACTCTTATGCTGATAATTACACCTTGACATACTGGTTGGGGATGCCTCTTACCCATAGGTCATGGCTTTTACCTGTGCTGCTGCTTTTCCCTACCTCATCCCCTTCCTATCCATGGACTGTTCAAGATGGGGACTTCAAAGTAGCCCAGCTGAAACACTTGTATAAAATTTCAAGAATTTCAACAAAGGAAGACCTTGTGGTGGAGAGATATGGCCATATGCTCTGTTCTTGGTTTCCATTTAGCTTTATTAAAAAAATGGGTACACTGCTTCTTTAGATGCTTATGTAGCATCAAAATTCTACATCTGTAGTTCCTGGAACTTAAAAGATGTTGTATAATTGTTTTTCCAATGAATGAACCTGAAATCTACAAATTTCAGTTCCTTAGTGACCTAAAGACCCATCCTACCTCCATTGCTTTCTCCTCTGCCTTGGCACAATGCCAAAATGCTTCTCCAGTGCACCCCTTCACCAGCCTCAGATCTTCCTATGTGCCCTCAGTCCTCTGGAAGGGGGTCTAATCCAGGGGTCCAGAACAGAGTTTCTTTAGCCTTCTGCCACTTCGCCTGGCCTGAGCTGTCCTGGCAATGTGAATGGAGTTTAAGCCCTGCCCAAAACCTAGCTTTCAGGACTCTAGCCTATCCTGTTGTAGGGACTCAGAAGACTTTATTTCAATCCAACCTTGTGCTATCCCTGGGAGACGGCACAGATAAGGAAGTAATCATGAACCTGCAGAAATAAGACTCGGAAAGGTTTACCAGGTATGATTAGAAGAAAAGCCTGTGCTTTTCTAGAACAGAGCCCAATGTTCTTTACAAACTTAGCAATAGAACCAAACCCAGTGAGAATGATCCCTGGTGCTATTTTAATCCATTCTCCAAGCTTCTGCCTCAACAGTCTCCAGCACTGATCACATATTAATTCTTCTAAAATGTTTTCTTCCTTGTCCGTGATTCAGCCTACATCCACACTTAAGAGGAATCCCAAAGCTCAGCCTAGTTCACCTTCCTTTATACCTTCAGCTGGATTATCTAGTCCTACTCGAGGTGTTTCCGCAGCTCTGATTCACATCCAGGTGTAGTCCTGACTGCTCATGCTGCTGCAACTGATCAGGGCACTCCTGATCCAGTTGAGGAATGAATTATTTAGAGAGGGCTGAGCTGTTGTAACAAGATCCAGCAAAATTTCAGTGGCCCCAGAAATACAGAAGTTTTTATACTCTCATCCAGGAAAATGTTCCAGGTTAGTGGCTAACTCTCCTCTTTGGGGGCCCAGGCTGGTGGCAACTCTGCAATCTTCAACACCTGACTCCCAAAGCCACTTGCTCTTCGCTTTTCCCCACCCCAGAGGAAACAGAAAAAGAAGCATGGAGAGGTACAACCTGGTCTTAAGCTTCCACAGCCTGGAAGTGGCCTGCATTGCTTTCACTCACATTCCATGGTCCAGTAGCTACATGGCTACACCTAGCCAACTGCAAAGGAGGCTGGGAAATGTAGTCCAGTTATATGCCCAGTTACATATAAGAAGAGGGAACTGGGTTTGGTAAAGAGCTAGCAATCTCTGCCACAAGGAAGGAGAACACACACACGTGAAACTACAAATCATGTGTCTGAGACAGGAACCCAGGGAAGAATAACACCAATTCTGAGTAGCAGCAATCTGTGAAGATGATCCATTTCCAAAGACTTTATGAATGTATTTTGCTCTGATTATTGTGGTGAGGGACAGAGATAGTAGAGGAGAGTTCAGGTTTGGGCATGTATACCCATTCTGTGTATCCATCCATCCATTCTTTGATTCAGTTAATTCTTTTGGAATACCAATAATAGGAACAAGCAAGCAGTATGTTGGAGCCAGAACACAAATAAGCTTGTCTGGAGGACAGGGCCCATGTTAAGGTTGTAACATGCAGAAGAAGCTTGTGAGGGTAATGGAGTAGGGAGAACAGATAAAAGAGCAAGGCCCCATAATGGAAATCAGAGTTTATATGACAGTCAAGAGGAGAATTCTTTCTTATGGATCTATGTGTAGAATAATATAGAGAAAAATCAGAGGAATCTGGATGAGGTGGAAGGCAACTGCCAAAAAATTAGAGATAAAGTAAAGAGTCCTGGATTAAGAAGAGTGGAACTAAAGAAATAAAAAGGGAGATATCAATAGCAACAAAAATGAGCAGGACATGGTGACTGATCTGATGTGGGAGGCGAAAAAGGATGAGGTTCTGAGCCTGGAGAACCTGGTGCCACGGATGGAAGGAGAAATTGGGAGAGGAGGGTGGCAAAGCAGTGCTTGGATTATTAATTTTTATATCCAAGTAGAGATATTCCATGGTTAACTGGAGATATAAAATTCAGGACAGGCTGAGGAATTAGGGCTAGAAATTAGAGGCCTGGGAGAGAACTCCGTGTGGCCGGTTTTGAACATTTTATAGGACCTCAAGAATGAGTATAGCGATAGAGAAGAATGACCATCTCAGGACTGAGCCAGGTGTGATATGCACCTGATGCTATTTTTGTGTCTGTTGAAATATTACAAAAATGGCTTTGCCCAAGGAATTCTGACCCCGGGAATCCAGCAAGAAGCATAAGAAGCAGCTACACATTCCATTTTACTGTGTCTTTTACATGTGGACTCAAATGTTTTCTTAATTGAACAACCTCATTTTTCTAAATTCTTCGGGAAAGGTTCAAGGGAGATAAGGCACAAGGAGGTGAAGTCATTTGCTTTTAGTTGCATGAGTTAATGGCTGTAGTAGTAATATAACTCGAGACCAAATCCATTAGGACAGTGTTCCCGAGTCTGAGAATCGATAATCTATGGTTTCACTAAAGCAAAAGCATGTTGCTTCAAGACAAAGGCATGTCACTGTATTTCCTGGCACCATAAAAGTTATTTTAATATCGAAATTTTATCCTTGTTGTTCAGAGTGTCATGCTTTGCAGTATTATTGGGTGTTTGAGTCCTGAAAGCTAGCCCTGAGGAACCTTCCATGCAGCTGGATTTGGCTGTTTTAGTCTCAGGTCAGGCTTCCATTCATTTCATCTCTGAAATCTAATGATCTAATCTAATAAAATTATAAAAGATTCTAAACTGCTCTGCACTTAATCAGTTTAGTGCAAGAGAATTAAATCAAAGCCCTAGGTGTGCACCCTTCATCGCTCAGATGGAATCTCACCCTGGGAGACAGTCTTATTATTTGGTTACTTATTTTTTGGGAGGCTGGAAGGTTGGGAGGGTATTGCATGAATTTTAAAAGATATGTTAAGAACCTAACAGGATGGGGGCAGCTTTGTGGCTTTACTGGTGAAGCTTAGTGTAAAGAGTGGGGTTTGGGCTATAGGTAGGTCTGAGATCTGATCCACATGCCACTGCTTATTATTTATGTGACAGTGGGAGTTAGTGAGCCTCAGATTCGCCATCAATTGAATTGAATTGGTGAACAGAACTAACACGGTATTGTTATTTTAAGGACTTCCTGAGATTTTTTAAATATATAAAGTTTTTTAGCATATACAGTCAGCCCTCTGCATCCACAGATTTGGAGGTCCAACTGTACTATGCCTTTTTTATAGAAGGCTTGGTATCCGTTGCAGGGGGCATGTCCTGGAACCAATCCTCTGCAGGTACCAAAGGCCTACTGTGTAAACACACACGCACACACACACATTTGTATATAATAGTAGTGTGTGTGTGTATCCTAGCAGTGTCTGTCACGAAAATTATTTATGTCATTATTATAATTACTAATTATTATATTTAAAATATTTTCCATATATATATATATATATATATATATTTTTTTTTTTTTTGCGGTACGCGGGCCTCTCACTGCTGCGGCCTCTCCCGTTGCGGAGCACAGGCTCCGGACGCACAGGCTCAGCGGCCATGGCCCACGGGCCCAGCCGCTCCCCGGCATGTGGGATCCTCCCGGACCGGGGCACGAAGCCGCGTCCCCCGCATGGGCAGGCGGACTCTCAACCACTGCGCCACCAGGGAAGCCCCTTTATATATTTTAAAAAAATAGCAGTGGGCCAAAAGAGTGGGGGGAAGGCTACTGAACACAGTGTGGAAATAGATTTGTTCTGCCTGCATCATAACAGACTTTCAGGAAGCCAAAAACAGGTAAATGTACGGTTATTACGGTGTCCTCCTAGAAGGGACTCAATTGAAAGAACATAGCTCTGGTGACAGTTTTGAAGGGTAAATGTCACTGAGTGACGTCCGGAGAAGACTTATAATAGAGATAGCCCACTTCATGCCTTACTCCAAGTGAAGAACAGATCATGTCTTCTTGGACTAGATTGGGATGAACCCAATATCATGAGAATCCCAAAGAGTCTTGGGATTTTTCTCTGGTGCCTGGCCTTCCTTTGCTGGCTGTGATGTGGGAGGAAAAGCTTTTTAGCATCAGCCCTGGGTCAGGCAAGTCATTCTGATTCATTTTTGACAAAACTTCAGTTTCGCAACAAAATTTTCTACAAATATGGGATCTGTTAATAATCAGAGAGGCCTCCTCAGAAGTTATAAATTCATCCATTCACTGAACGTTTATTGATACCCTGCTCTGTGCCAGGCACTGGTAATGCAGAGATGAGACACACAGTCCTTCTGGCTTGCCAGAGCCTCCCAGCTTGGGAAGCTCCCAGGACACAGGCGGACGTGCTTAGCACGGCAATGAATACTACAATGAGGGTGAGCCTTAGCTCTAACTAAGGCCCACAATTGGACAGCCCACCCAGTCCTGGCAGCTGGGGAATATTGATGACTGGCCTGTTCTTGCTTCATAGAAGAATTCTCTTAGAATCATTTCATCACTCAGAGCACTTATTTTGTATATCAAAATCCTATTTTAGGTTTTTGGCCCAGAGCTATTTTAAACAGTGGATCCTGTTGTGACTAAGCACTACCCAAGTAACAATTGGTATTATGAGCATATTTATAAAAGTGCTTTGTCCTTTCCGAAGAGAGAACTGTTTAGCATTGCAAAAAGAGGTGGTAGTGGTACTGAGCACTATTCCCTGTGCTTCTGGAAATCATAGCAAGTTCTGATTATATCTACATGAGTTCCTTAACAATATGTAGCTTCTGCAATTTAGCATAACAGTGGTTCTGCAGTTCTTGAGTCTGGTATCCTTAAGGCTGCTGTCTGTGTAAAAGGCAAACTCTAGAGTTGTGCAGTGTACATCTTGTACAACTGAATATGCCACCCTCAAGTCAGGCAGTTTCAAATTACCTTTAAAAGGTAATTTGAGAGATTTTTCTTTCCTCCCCCAACATGGGTCAGGGTTGATTATAAATATTACAGAAATGAGAATACATTTGAGTCTCCTTCTGATAATATGGAACTTATTATCATTCTTTTTCATTATCTGTGAGCTGTATATGAGGACCTGGTTCACTTCGATTCACATCTGTGTGTTATCTCTGGGCACTTTGGGCAAATTACTCCACCTTTTTGAATTTCCTCTATAAAATAGGATAATAATAGCTAACGTTTAATGAGCTCTCACCATATGTAGACAATGTTCCAAGTGCTTTGTATGCATTATCTAATTTAATGCAAAACACCTCAGTAACATTTTGTTGTTACCAACGCTTAAACCTTGGGATCAATGTCTACCCAAGGTCACCCAGCAATTAAGTGCAGGGGCCAGGACTTGAACCCAGATCTGTCTAGCTCAGATGCCTATGCACTTCACTATGCCATGAACTAGTCACATGGATTGATATATTACTGTCCCCATACAAAATGGATTTCTCACTGAAGTTAACACATTGTCATTCTGGTTTATCATTGTTTTAAGCCAAACATTGTTGATGCTCAGATTTGCCTTGAGGGGTCTAGTTCAGGGAATAGGTCGCAGCACCTTCTCCTGATACTACCTTTGGTTTAATACACTCTGCAGAATCAATAGCTCTAATAGAAATTTTACTTTATTTATATATTACCCTTTGTGTTAATGCTAACATATTTATTTCTCTTCATTCTTCAAATGAGATTTGAATCTACTTGATATTTTTTCTCTACTGCTTGGTACAGTGGACAGTGAATTCCATGGACTTAAAATGCTGTACCTCTGTCTGAGTAATTAATATATTCTGGCAACAGCAATTACTGAACCTTTTGGCTACTCACTTTGTGTTCATCCAGTTGGATAGAACATCAGTTGTAGCAACTTGGGCTTTTCTAAATAAGGGATTAAAAATAATCTAATCAGTTGTCTGGGCTGCTTTCCCATGAAGAACAGGCATTGTAAAGTAATTGAGTCCCTAACAGTGTCCCTGGAATAAAAGAGGTGAAGACAAGTTGAGCTTGGGTTCCCATACAGATGCCCACAGAGCCTCATGTAGGACGCTGAATGCTCCAAGGCTAAACTTTGTGTCCAGGGCTTAAAGTTCAAGGCCCTTCCCCAGGCCAAGTCCAACGCACTGTGCCAACTGGGTCATGTTAGATTTTGTTTCTCATCTTCATCTTTTTTTTCTTAACTTTTTTTTTTTTTTTTGTGGTACGCGGGCCTCTCACCGCCGTGGCCTCTCCCGTTGCGGAGTGCAGGCTCCGGACGCGCAGGCTCAGCGGCCATGGCTCGCGGGCCCAGCCGCTCCGCGGCACGTGGGATCCTCCCGGACCGGGGCACGAACCCGTGTCCCCTGCATCGGCAGGCGGACTCTCAACCACTGCGCCACCAGGGAAGCCCCTTAACTTTTTGAGTGACCTTTTTTTTTTTATTATAAAAGTAATACACATTTGTTATGCAAACTGTTGAAAAATAAAAAGCACAAAGAGAAACATAAAGAGACTTCTAATGCCAATCCCTAAAGACAACTGCTATTAACATTTTGATGTATTTTCTTTTATATATGTGTGTGTGTGTGTGTGTGTGTGTGTGTGTGTGTGTGTGCATGTATACACATAGGTAATATGTAGCTATGAAATAGTATATACAGTTATGAAATGTAACAGTGTATACAGTTACATAACAGTTATATATGGTATGTAATATTATAGTAATAGTATATATGGTTATATAATAAGAAATATAATAGTAAATATAGTTATGAAATAGTAATGCAGTTGTGAAACAGTATTACTATTTGCAAAAAATATAACAGCTTATATATAAGAATGCAAAAAACCTTTCACATTTATGAGAGTTTCTAGCTTGGGTTTGTAGTGTCTTGTTTTTGTGGTGGAGGCATTTGTTTTTGTTCATTTACTGGAGTGTTGAGGAGCCCCTGGGCTTCTATCCTTCCAAACCTTAAGAAGAGGTTGACAGCATTATTGATCACCTGCCTGTCACAGTGATTGGCCATGTTCTGCTCCTGCAGCGTTTGACCATTGCATTTCTATTGCTGGAAGCTGCACTGATCGCTGGGGATGGCAGAGCATGCATTTTGTCAAGTTCATAACTCACCCAGACCTCCTGGGTTCAGCGTTTTCACCTGAAGTGGAAACTTCTGATGTTCAAGCTAATTTACTCTTAAAATAAAAATGTTCTGTTTCTAAGAAAAAGAACTCAGAAAAGCCCTTGCAAATAGTTTTCAAAGGTATCAAAGAGTTTATGGCATACAACATTTAACGACTTAAGTAGAAAGGAGTAGTGGCATAAACATCTTCCTTAAATTACTTGGCTTTAAAACTGGGAAGTATTTGGCAAAAAAAAAAAAAAAAAAGGTTTGCATTTTCCTATACTTGGGGTTTGGAAAATAACTGTAGGCTCCTCAAGGAATATAATCTGACCATCCAAACATGATCTGAACCTCAGAGCCTGATAGACCCCATTACTTGCCTTAAGAAATCATTTACACATCTTGTAAAAAGACCTTGGCATTTCCATCACAAAGATTTGTTGTTTATTATTATTATTCTTTTAATCCTAGAAAGAACATGGTTATGTTGAAATCTTGGAAATTTAAAGTACATGAGGCTTTTATTTTCCCGAGTCAAAATCCTCATAGTGAAATACCTTGTGTGTGTTCTTCATTTTGCTACAGATTGAGATTTTATTTTCTAAAACAAGAACTGATAGCACTGAATGAAACACAGCCTAGACAATAAATTTTATGAAGCAACAAATCTGTTTACAGGTGCCGTGGTTGGCTACTGTGAATTTAGTGACTGGCATGCAATATGGAGGCCAAACCGGGCTCAAGAATGACTGGAAACAAGCCCAGAGGGAAGGACGCCACAGAAGGTGAGCCAGACAATTCCATTTTCTGAGCAGTTGTTGAAAATAAGGTCCTGGAAGCTAATAGTTTAGTGTCTAAAGGAAGCTAGGTTTTTTCTTCTTTCCTTTGTCTGCTGTAATTAAATTATTCCAGAGCCACATTTGCCCAAAGATAAGAAGATTTTAAGTGTGTATATTTGTATGTGTGGGTTATAGTGACATAAACAAGAGCAATCCTGCTGTGGAAGAACTTTCTCTGGTAGATGAGCTTCTGACATCTTTTGAGCATTTTATTTTATTTTAATTGAGATGTAATTGACATATAACATTTGTGTAAGTTTAAGTTGTGTTGATTTGATACACTTATATATTGTAATATGATTACCACTGTAGCATTAACTAACACCTCTATCATGTCACATAATTATTATTTTTTTTGTGGTGAGAACCTTTATGATCTCATCTCTTAGCAACTTTGAAGTATGCAATACAGTATTATTGACTATAATCGCTGTGCTGTGCATTAGATCTCTAGGACTTATTCTTCATCTTCTAATTGCAAGCTTGTACTCTTTTGACCGATGTCTCCCCAATTCCCCCACCCCCCCAGCCCCTGGTAACCACTATTCTACCCTCTGTTTCTATGAGTTTGGCTTTTTCAGATTCCACATATAAGTGAGATCCCACAGTACTGGTATTTGTCTTTCTCTGTCTGACTTATCTCACTTAGCATAAGGTCCTCAAGGTCCATCCATGTTGTTGCAAATGGCAGGATTTCTTTCTTTCTCATGGCTGAATAATATTGTCATATATATATATATACATGAAAATCCTCTTTATCCATTCACCCATTGATGAACACTTAGATTGTTTCCCTATGAGCACTTTAAAATATATTTAAAACAAGTTTTGGAATTTAATAATAAACACTTTAACCTTACTTCTGCCCTCCAGAGGCACTAAATGGAAGGGTAGAGGTTCTAGAAATTGGAGGGATGGGGGAGAGAAGAAGACATTCTCAGAAGGTCCAAGTAAAATAGAATAAGTCATTTAAGATGTAGTCACAACTCCAAATGTTGGAGAATGTATGGAGCCACAGGAGTTCTTACTGCTGGTGAGAATGTAAAATGGCACAGACACTTTGGAAAATAGTTTGGCAGTATCTTCAAAACTTGAACATACACTTATATGACCCTGGAATATCATTCCTAGATATTCACCTAAGGGAAATGAAAACATGTCAGAAGACTTGTACATGAATATTCATAGCAGCTTTATTCATAAGAGTAAGAAAAACTGGAAACAACCTAGAATGTTCATCAGTAGGTGAATCAATTTTTTTAAAAAATGTATTATAGTCATACAATGGAATACTGCCTAGCAATAGAAAGGAATGTACTACTGATACATGCAACAAAATAAATGAATATCAAAAACATTATGTTGATCAAAAGAGGCCAGACAATACAGGCTACATATGGTATATTTCCATTTAAATCAAGCTCTAGTAAAGACAAGTCTAATCTATAATAGATGCAAGAGTGGTTGTCTGGGGATGGAAGTGGAGGTAGGGATTGATTGGGAAAGAGCACAAGGGAGCCTGTTTGGAAATTTTCTACATTATGATTTATCTGGTAGTTACACGAGTGTAGAAATTGATCAAAACACACTGCACAGTACACTAGAATGTGTCTATTTGTTACATGTAAATTGTGCCTCAAATAAAATTGATTTTAAAACTTTAGTTACAGGAATTAACAAAATGATGATAATGTGGTTCAGAACCACTTCACTATGTTGCAAATAATTATGGCAAGAAGTGAAATTACTTCAGAGTGGTTTTAAAAAGTGCTAATATGAGGCTAATTGCTCTGTCATCAGTGAGTGAGTTGTTAGATGTTTGAAGTCCCTGTAAGGGAATTCCCTCTATTTTTCAGGTGAACCATGCATACACAGACACAAACTAAGATGAGATATACAGGGGAGAAAATTAAAGTGAGAAACTCCTTATCCTAATTTCTAGCTTTCAGTTCAACAGTTTTGTTGGGCTAATGTTTATTGGTTCTGCCAGGTACAGGGTGTTCTAGGATGAAAACACGATGCCAGCCCATTAAGGGTGAACAAACAGTCTAGCAAAAGACCCAGTGATCTTATCAAGGACTCAGCACAGTGGGCTTAGTTAACAATGATGATAACAATAATAACTACTGTTTATTGCGTGTTTACCTTGTGGCAGGCATTGAGCACCATGATTGACATATTATCTCATTTAATCTTCCCAACAGCTGTATTACAACATGGGTGCTGTTAGCTCCCTATTTTATAGAAGATGCAGAAGAGATTCAGAGATGTTAAGTAACTTACCCAAGATTACACAGTTAATGAGTAGTAAATGACAGAGTTGAAATCTGCTCATAACCATTATGTTGTAGCCCAAACGCGGAATATGTGTAATATTAATGGAGGACGATTATTTGACTTGAAGGGTTCAAAAACCATTACAGTTTGTCCAACCTGATCAGACCCCTCTCAAATTCCAAGTGGCAAGAGAAGCACAGTTTTCCTCCCCAGTAGATACTGTTGTTACCTTGTCCAGCTTCTCTTACAGACTGTCTTTCTGGACAAAGCCTGGGCTCTCTGTAATTCCTTACACTGACATTCTTCCACCAGGGGAGCCTGCAGAGCTGAATAATGTTCTTGGATTTGTGTCTCTAATCTTGTCACTGATTACTCCTAACTTTTCCTGGCAAGGCTCCTGCCAGGCTATTTCAGGAAACAAAAATTCATTACACACATCCTTATTGATTTTCCCTCTTCTTTGCTTATTACTGAAATGCTTTTCCCTCCATCTCTTGAAGAAACAGCATTGCAATTACTGGAAGCTTGCTCTCCCAGCAGCCTACCCCCAGGACCAGAGGGTCTTGCTGATGTTCCTAGAAGGGGCAGGCGGAGGGACCAGAGCCACACGTCCCTACTCTGCTGTCCTCCAGGAGTGAGCTGGTTGATTGCTTCATTCTAAAGTTGCTCCTAGGTGAGTGACTTAGTAATATCTCATCAGATAAACACCAGAACCGTGTCTAGTGATTGCCTGAGGTTACTGGTTTCCTTTCTCAGTAGTTTTGGGTGTAAATGCTGCAATGAGTATCCCAGGAAAGCCACCCAGCTTTGGTTGCTAGCTCAGGAATATTTGACTTACCCAGGGGGTCAAAAGAACAAGAGAATCTAATTTTTATTGAATGAATTAATACATTATTGAAAATATTCTTATTGAGTACTTATTATGCACTAGGCTCTGGGGACACATGTGAGCAAGACAGCCTTGCTCTGTGTTCTCAGGGATTTTATAGTCTGGTGAGGGATATAAACAACAGCAAAAACAATAAAAATAACTAAGTCAAAACACAAAATAATAAAATTACAAGTTGCAATAAATGCAGTGTCAGAACAGAAGGTGGCTGAGATAGAAAATAAAAAGCTAGATATTGTTTTAGACACATTCACATACAATATCACTAACCTGCCAAACATCCATGAAGCATCTGTTCTCCCTGATCCTAGACACATTAAGTAGTCTGTTCCACGTGACACAGGGGGAGCTGGATGCAAGACCAGTGCTTTTTCTTTTTTTTTTTTGCAGTGTGTAAGTTTTATTTGGGTCCTAATTCAAACAAACTTAAAAATTTGTAAGGCAATTGGGGAAACGTGAACAGTAACAGAATACTTGATGATATTAAGAAATCGTTAGATTTTTTAAAGTGTTATAATTTTTAAAAAATTATTCTTTTAGAGCTATATATTGAAATATTTACAGATTAAATGACATGATGTCTGAAATTTACATCAAAATATCCTAGAGGCAGGGCAGGGAATAGGTAAGGGAACAGATGAAACAAGGTTGGCCAGAAGCAGGTAATTGTTGAAACAGGGTGATCAGTGTGGAGGTTCTTTATACTGTTCTCTCTTTCTTTTTAAAAATATGGGCAAAGAACCTAGGTTCTGTAGTCAGATTGCCTGGGTTCAAATCCATCTGTTAGTTGTATAACTCATCTTCATAGAATTGAAGATTTGCATGAGAATAGGTTTTTGTGGTAAAATATACATAATATAAAATTTACTATTGATACTTTAGCCATTTTGAAATGTACAATTGAGTGGCTTTAAGTACATTCACAATATAGTGCAGTCATCACTACCATCCATTTCCAAAATTTTTAAATCATTCCAAACAGAAACTCTCCTCATTAAACAATAACTCCCCATTCTCCCCTTCTCCTGGTCCCTGGCCACCTCACTGTTCTACTTTCTGTCTCTATGAATTTGCCTATTCTTGGTACCTCATATAAGTGGAATCATTCAATATTTGTATTGTTGTGTCTGGTTTGTTTCACTTAGCATAGTGTTTTCAGGGTTCATCTAGTTGTAGCATACGTCAGAATTTCCTTCCTTACTGAGGCTGAATAATATTCCATTGTATTAGTATATACCACATTTTAGTTATTCATTCGTCCATTGAAAGAACATTTTTAAAGAATTTAGAAAACAGTTTAGCATAGGAGCTTGCTAAATGGCACCTAGTAATTATTATTGTTCTTGTAGGAGAAATGTTAGAAGAAAAATTTAATCAATTTTTAAGCAATATTTTAACCATATTTGTTTTGGGGTAGAGGGATTCTGTTTTCTTTTTTTACTGTAGGCTTTGCATTTCTTGGTGATGTGGTTTGATAATTGAAAAATCATTTTAAATACACATACACGTATTTTAGCTACTCCTTTCTGTCTTTATATTTTTACCAAACTATTTTAAAAAGGTGTATACATGCTGTCTCAACTACCTTTTTAAAACAAATTTTTAAATTTTATTTTATTTACTTTTTTAAACAGCAAGTTCTTATTAGTCATCCATTTTATACACATTAGTGTATACATGTCAATCCCAATCTCCCAATTCATCCCACCACCATCCCCACCCCCAGCCACTTTCCCCCCTTGGTGTCCATACGATTGTTCTCTACATCTGTGTCTCAACTTCGGCCCTGCAAACCGGTTCATCTGTACCATATTTCTAGGTTCCACATATATGGATCAATATATGATATTTGTTTTTCTCTTTCTGACTTACTTCACTCTGTATGACAGTCTCCAGATCCATCCACGTCTCTAGAAATGACCCAGTTTCGTTCCTTTTTATGGCTGAGTAATATTCCATTGTATATATGTACCACATCTTCTTTATCCATTCGTCTGTCGATGGGCATTTAGGTTGCTTCCACAAACTGGCTATTGTAAATAGTGCTGCAGTGAACATTGGGGTGCATGTGTCTTTTTGAATTTTGGTTTTCTCTGGGTATATGCCCAGCAGTGGGATTGCTGGATCATATGGTAATTCTGTATTTAGTTTTTTAAGGAACCTCCATACTGTTCTCCATAGTGGCTG
>NC_041224.1:137713091-137751895 GCF_002837175.3 Physeter macrocephalus
TCCTTTGCTGTGCAAAAGCTTTTAAGTTTCATTAGGTCCCATTTGTTTATTTTTGTTTTTATTTCCATTACTCTAGGAGGTGGATCAAAAAAGATCTTGCTGTGATTTATGTCAAAGAGTGTTCTTCCTATGTTTTCCTCTAAGAGTTTTATAGTGTCTGGTTTTACATTTAGGTCTCTAATCCATTTTGAGTTTATTTTTGTGTATGGTGTGAGGGAGTGTTCTAATTTCATTCTTTTACATGTAGCTGCCCCGTTTTCCCAGCACCACTTATTGAAGAGGCAGTCTTTTCTCCATTGTATATCCTTGCTTCCTTTTTCATAGATTAGTTGACCATAGGTACGTGGGTGTATCTCTGGGCTTTCTATCTTGTTCCATTGATCTATATTTCTGTTTTTCTGCCAGTACCATACTGTCTTGATTACTGTAGCTTTGTAGTATAGTCTGAAGTCCGGGAGCCTGATTCCTCCAGCTCCGTTTTTCATTCTCAAGATTGCTTTGGCTATTCGGGGTCTTTTGTGTTTCCATACAAATTGTCAAATTTTTTGTTCTAATTCTGTGAAAAATGCCATTGGTAGTTTGATAGGGATTGCATTGAATTGGTAGATTGCTTTGGGTAGTAGAGTCATTTTCACAATGCTGCTTCTTCCAATCCAAGAACATGGTATATCTCTCCATCGGTTTGTATCCTCTTTAATTTCTTTCATCAGTGTCTTATGGTTTTCTACATACAGGTCTTTTGTCTCCTTAGGTAGGTTTATTCCTAGGTATTTTATTCTTTTTGTTGCAGTGGTAAATGGGAGTGTTTCCTTAATTTCTCTTTCAGATTTTTCATCATTAGTGTATAGGAATGCAAGAGATTTCTGTGCATTAATTTTGTATCCTGCTACTTTACCAAATTCATTGATTAGTTCTAGTAGTTTTCTGGTGGCATGTTTAGGATTCTCTATGAATAGTATCATGTCACCCGAAAACAGTGACAGTTTTGCTCCTTCTTTTCCAATTTTTACCTTGCATTTCTGGGATAAACCCCACTTGATCATGGTGTATGATCCTTTTAATGTGCTGTTGGATTCTGTTTCCTAGTATTTTGAGGAGGATTTTTGCATCTATGTTTATCAGTGATATCGGCCTGCAGTTTTCTTTCTTTGTGACATCTTTGTCTAGTTTTGGTGGCAGGGTGATGGTGCCCTCGTAGAATGAGTTTGGGAGTATTCCTCCCTATGCTATATTTTGGAAGAGTTTGCAAAGGATAGGTGTTAGCTCTTCTCTAAATGTTTGATAGAATTCGCCTGTGAAGCCATCTGGTCCTGGCCTTTTGTTTGTTGGAAGATTTTTAATCACAGTTTCCATTTCAGTGCTTGTGATTGGTCTGTTTATATTTTCTGTTTCTTCCTGGTTCAGTCTTGGAAGGGTGTGCTTTTCTAAGAATTTGTACATTTCCTCCAGGTTTTCCATTTCATTGGCATATAGTTGCTTATAGTAATCTCTCATGATCCTTTTTATTTCTGTAGTGTCAGTTGTTACTTCTCCTTTTTCATTTCTAATTCTATTGACTTGAGTCTTCTCCCTTTTTTTCTTGATGAGTCTGGCTAATGGTTTATCAATTTTGTTTATCTTCTCAAAGAACCAGCTTTTAGTTTTATTGATCTTTGCTATTGTTTCCTTCATTTCTTTTTCATTTATTTCTGATCTGATCTTTATGATTTCTTTCCTTCTGCTAAATTTGGGGTTTTAGAACCAGCTTTAAGTTTTATTGATCTTTGCTATTGTTTCCTTCATTTCTTTTTCATTTATTTCTGATCTGATCTTTATTATTTCTTTCCTTCTGCTAACTTTGGTTTTTGTTTGTTCTTCTTTCTCTTATTGCTTTAGGTGTAAGGTTAGGTTGTTTATTTGAAATGTTTCTTGTTTCTTGCGTAGGATTGTATTGCTATAAACTTCCCTCTTAGAACTGCTTTTGCTGCATCCCATAGGTTTTGGGTTGTTGTGTTTTCATTGTCATTTGTTTCTAGGTATTTTTTTATTTCCTCAGTGATATCTTGGTTATTAATAGTGTATTGTTTAGCCTCCATTTGTTTGTATTTTTTACAGATTTTTTCCTGTAATTGATATCCAGTCTCATAGCGTTGTGGTCAGAAAAGATACTTGATAGGATTTCAATTTTCTTAAACTTACCAAGGCTCGATTTGTGACCCAAGATGTGATCTATCCTGGAGAATGTTCCATGAGTTCCATTATAGGATGGAATGTCCTATAAATATCAATTAAATTCATCTTGTGTAATGTATCATTTAAAGCCTGTATTTCCTTATTTATTTTCATTTTGAATGATCTGTCCGTTTGTGAAAGGTGGGTGTTAAAGTCCCCTGTATGATTGTGTTAGTGTCGATTTCTCCTTTTATGGCTTTTAGCATTTGCCTTATGTATTGAGGCGCTCCTCTGTTGGGTGCATAAATAGTTACAATTGTTATACCTTCTCTTGGATTGATCCCTTGATCATTATGTAGTGTCTTTCTTTGTCTCATAAAAGTCTGTATTTTAAAGTCTATTTTGTCTGATATGAGAATTGCTACTCCAGCTTTCTTTTTATTTCCATTTGCATGGAATATCTTTTTCCATACTCTCACCTTCAGTCTATATGCCTCACTAGGTCTGTTTTTGTATATACAGGTCTTGTTTTTGTATCCAGTCTATGTCTTTTGGTGGGAGCATTTAATCCATTTACATTCTAGGTGATTATCAATATGTATGTTCCTATGACCATTATCTTAATTGTTTCGGGTTTGTTTCTGCAGGTCTTTTCCTTCTCTTGTGTTTGCTGCCTAGAGAAGTTCCTTTAGCATTTGTTGTACAGCTGGTTTGGTGGTGCTGAATTCTCTTAATTTTGCTTGTCTGTAAAGGTTTTAATTTCTCCTTCAAATCTGAATGAGTTCGTTGCTGGGTAGAGTAATCTTGGTTGTAGTTTTTTCTGTTTCATCACTTTAAATATGTCTTGCCACTCCCTTCTGGCTTGCAGAGTTTCTGCTGAAAGATCAGCTGTTAACTTTATTTGGATTCCCTTGTATGGTATTTGTTGTTTTTCCCTTGCTGCTTTTAATATTTTTTCTTTGTATTTAATTCTTGATAGTTTGATTAATATGTGTCTTGGCATGTTTCTCCATGGATTTATCCTGTATGGGACTCTCTGTGCTTCTTGTACTTGATTATTTCCTTTCATATGTTAGGGTAGTTTTCAACTATAATCTCTTCAAATATTTTCTCAGACCCTTTCTTTCTCTCTTCTTCTTCTGGGACCCCTATAATTCGAATGTTGGTGCGCTTAATGTTGTCCCAGAGGTCTCTGAGACTGTCCTCAATTCTTTTCATTCTTTTTTCTTTATTCTGCTCTGTGGTAGTTATTTCCTGTATTTTATCTTCCAGGTCACTTATCCGTTCTTCCTCCATTATTCTGCTATTGATTCCCTCTAGAGAATTTTTAATTTCATTTATTGTACTTGCAACCACTGCACCACCAGGGAAGCCCTAGGTCTTTGTTAAACGTTTCTTGTATTTTCTCCATTCTATTCCAAGGTTTTGGATCATCTTTACTGTCATTACTGTAAATTCTTTTTCAGGGAGACGGCCTGTTTCCTCTTCATTTGTTTGGTCTGGTGGATTTTTACACTGCTACTTCATCTGCTGTGTGTTTCTCTGTCTACTTTTGTTTAACTTACTGTTTTTCAGGTCTCCTTTTCACAGGCTGCACTTTCATAGTTCCTGTTGTTTCTTGTGTCTGCCCCCAGTGGGTGAGGTTGGTTCAGTGGCTTGTGTAGGCTTTTGTGAAGGGGACTGGTTCCTCTGTTCTGGTTGCGGGGGGCAGGGCTGGATCTTATCTTTCTGGTGGGCAGTGCTGCATCTGATTGTGCGTTCTGGGGTGTCTGTGAACTTATTATGATTTTAGGCAGCCTCTCTGTTAATGGGTGGGGTTGTGTTCCTGTGTTGCTAGTTGTTTGGCATGGGTGTACAGCACTGGAGCTGCTGGCTGTTGCGTGGAGCTGGGTCTTAGCGTTGAGACGGAGATCTCTGGGAGAGTTCTCTGGAGCCCAATGTCCTGAACTCAGCTCCCCGTCTCAGAGGCTCAGGGCTGACACTCGGCCAGAGCAACAAGACCTTGTCAGCCACATGGCTCAGAAGAAAAGGGAGAAATAAAGAAAGAAAAAATAATAATTAAAAAGGAAAGAGCAACCAAACCAATAAACAAATCCACCAGTGATAACAGGCGCTAAAAACTATACTAAGATAAACATAAAAATCAGAAACAAGTCAGTCACAGACAGCAAACCCAAAGTCTACAGTTGCTCCCACAGTCCACTGCCTCAATTTTGGGTTGATTCGTTGTCTATTCAGGTATTCCACAGATGCAGGGTACCTCAAGTTGATTTTGGGGTTTTAATCTGTTGCTCCTGAGGCTGCTGGGAGAGATTTCCCTTTCTCTTTTATGTTTGCACAGCTCCCGGGGTTCAGCTTTGGTTTTGGCCCCACCTCTGCATGTAGGTTGCCCTCAGGATTCTGTTTCCACCCAGACAGGACGGGGTTAAAGCAGCGGATGATTAGGAGGCTCTGGCTCACTTATGCCAGGGGGAAGGATAGGTACGGTAGTTATAATTGGAATGCAGGATCAGCCTGCGGTGGCAGAGGCTGGCATGACGTTGTAACAGCCTGAGGTGCACTGTGGGTTCTCCCAGGGAATTTGTCCCTGGATCACGGGATCCTGGCAGTGGCAGGCTGCACATTGGGGGTGCAGCGTGTGGATAGTGATCTGTGCTTGCACACAGGAATCTTGGTGGCTGCAGCCACAGCATTAGCGTTTCATGCCCGCCCCTGGTGTCCGAGCTGACAGCCGTGGCTTGCACCCGTCTCTGGAGCTCATTTAGGTGGTGCTCTGCCTTCTGTGGGCAGACAGGGAAGGAATCCCCTTTCCTTGTGCACCTCGAAACAATGGTCTCTTGCCTCTTAGGCGGGTCCAGTGTTTTTCCCCGACTCCCTCCCAGCTAGCAGTGGCATACTAGGCCCCTTCAGGCTGTGTTCCCACAGCCAACCCCAGTCCTCTCCCTGGGATCCGACCTCCGAAGCCCGAGCCTCAGCTCCCAGCCCCGCCCGCCCCGGTGGGTGAGCAGACAAGCCTCTCGGGCTGGTGAGTGCTGGTCGGCACCGATCCTCTGTGTGGGAATCTCTCCCCTTTGCCCTCTGCACCCCTGTTGCTACGCTCTCCTCATGGCTCCGAAGCTTCCCCCCACCCACCCCAATCTCCGCCAGTGAAGGGGCTTCCTAGTGTGTGGAAATTTTTCCTCCTTCACATCTCCCTCCCAGAGGTTCAGGTCCTATCCCTATTCTTTCGTCCTTGTTTTTTCTTTTTTCTTTTGCCCTACCCAGGTACGTGGGGATTTTCTTGCCTTTTGGGAATTCTGAGGTCTTCTGCCAGAGTTCAGTAGGTGTTCTGTGGGTGGGAGTTGTTCCACATGTAGATGTATTTTTGATGTATTTGTGGGGAGGAAGGTGATCTCCATGTCTTACTCCTCTGCTGTCTTGAAGGTGCCTGGTCATATATCTTATTTTTCTCTCTCCAGTCAACATTTTCTTTAGTTTTAGAAAGTCACTCAGCTGACAGTGTCTCACTACTCTGCAGACTGACCCCAAACTTTTGTTCCTACTGGTCTAAGTCATTCATGTTCCTACCTGTGTTAGTTTGTTGATGTCTTCTAGTAAGCCACATCTTCTTTATCCATTCATCCATTGATGGACATTTACATTGTTTCCACGTCCTGGCTATTGTAAATAGTGCTGCAATGAACATTGGGGTGCATGTATCTTTTCAAAGTATGGTTTTCTCTGGATATATGCCCAGGATTGGGGTTGCTGGATCATATGATAGCTTTATTTTTAGTGGTTTTTTTTTTTTTTTTAAGAAACCTCCATACTGTTCTCCATAGTGGCTGTACCAATTTACATTCCCACCAACAGTGTAGGAGGGTTCCCTTTTCTCCACACCCTCTCCAGCATTTACTGTTTGTAGATTTTTTGATGATGGCCATTCTGACTGGTTAGACTGTCCTACAGAGCTACAGTAATCAAAACAGTATGGTACTGGCACAAAAACAGAAAATAGATCAATGGAACAGGATAGAAAGTCCAGAGCTAAACCCATACACCTATGGTCACCTAATCTATAACAAAGGAGGCAAGAATATACAATGGAGAAAAGACAGTCTCTTCAATAAGTGGTGCTGGGAAAACTGGACAGCTGCATGTAAAAGAATGAAATTAGAACATTCTCTAACACCATACACAAAAACAAACTCAAAATGGATCAAAGACCTAAATGTAAGGCCAGACACTATAGAACTCTTAGAGGAAAACATAGGCGGAACACTCTTTGACACAAATCACAGCAAGATCCTTTTTGACCCACCTCCTAGAGAAATGGAAATAAAAACAAAAATAAACAAATGGGACCTAATGAAACGTAAAAGCTTTTGCACAGCAAAGGAAACCATAAACAAGACGAAAAGACAACCCACAGAATGGGAGAAAATATTTGCAAATGAAGCAACAGACAAGGGATTAATCTCCACAATATACAAACAGCTTATGCAGCTCAAATTCAAAAAGCAAACAACACAATCAAAAAATATGTGGAAGGTCTAAGTAGACATTTCTCCAAAGAAGACATACAGATGGCCAGAAAGCACATGAAAAGCTGCTCAACTTCACTAATTATTAGAGAAATGCAAATCAAAACTACAATGAGGTATCACCTCACACCTGTCAGAATGGCCATTGCCCTCTAGGTTTTTACATAGCCTATTCTTCACTCTGCCAAGCTGCCTCATCTTAACTCAGAGTTATTTACTTCCCTGCTCCGGCTTCTCCACCCAGTCAGGGCTTCCAGGCCCTTCTCTCAGGTAGAAGTGGGAGTTGAGGCCATTTGGTCTGGGAGAACACAGTTGGGGTCGCAGGCACCCACCGGGGTGGGCAGGGCTACTGGGAGGCGACCCCCAGGCTCGGGTCTCAGATCACACACCCTGCAGAGCAGGAAGAAGTCAGGAAGCACTGGGAAATGTGTCCATGGCCAGAGTAGACCCGTTTGTTAATGTGTGCATGCTCCTGGAGGGTGCTGGGAAATCTTAGGCCTGGGCCAAGCGAGTGGAGGGAGTGTGGGTGGAGGGGTCTATAAGGGAGCTCGAGGTTGGGCGTGGGCTGGGGGAGCCTGCTGCCAGGCTGCCAAGAGGTTGGTGATGTGTTCTGCTGCTCCCAGTCCGCACTCCATAACAAACAACAGCTGACTCACTCTCCCATCACTCTCTCCTTTTTTTTTTTTTTTTTTTTTTTTTTTTTTGCGGTACACGGGCCCCTCACTGTTGTGACCTCTCCCATTGTGGAGCACAGGCTCCGGACGCGCAGGCTCAGCGGCCATGGCTCACGGGCCCAGCCGCTCCACGGCATGTGGGATCCCCCCAGACCAGGGCACGAACCCGCGTCCCCTGCATCGGCAGGCAGACTCTCAACCACTGTGCCACCAGGGAAGCCCCACTCTCTCCTTTTGTGGAATGAACATACATACTCACACAGAAGCACTTCACAGGTTATAGTCAGATGTGCAAAAAAAAACAAAACAAAACCATAATCTCTCATGGCAAAAACAATTTCCCTCTCAAGCCCATGGTGGAAAACTCCACTTTATTCTTTTCAAATAGTCTTGGTCACTACAGTGTTTTTCAGAATTTTCAGATTTAATCCCAGTGAATTCAGGATAACTACCACTACCTGCCTTTTTTCCCCTCAAGGGGACCAAGAGCCCTGGTCTTGAAGGATGTCAGGGATTCAGGGTGTGGTGGAGCGCTGGGGTGGTGGTTTGGCCCTTGGCTGGTGTCTACAGGGTGCAAATCCTCTTGTCTGGTTTTTGATGACTGGCCTCTGTTCCATCAGTGTCTCCTGAATGTCACATCTCTCATCTGGTCTTGGTCAAGAGGCTCTCACAGGTCACTTGACTATTATAATTATTATTCATGTGTGTACATTATATACATACATATACAGGTCGCTTGACTATTATAGTAATAATAATAATTATTATTATTTTGGAGCCATGAAAGAGAAATATGGATGCATAGATCCATTGCCTGTCTGGTTCCTGTTTTTCAAACCATTTTCTTCCATTCTTTGCCTAGCTAACTCCTGCCCGTTCCTCAGGCTTTAGCTAAAATGTTATCTCCCTCAGTCTAAAGTAGATGGTTCCCCCTCTGAGAACCATGTGCTTTCTTTTCATAATATTTATCAGAGTCTGCAAACATATATGTACATATGTCATTCTCTGTTTCAGGTCTGTCTCTCCTCACACCTCCACCCTGCTGCATCAAATCATAAACTCCATAAAGGCAGGGATTTTTTTATCTGTTTTGTTTGCTCCTGAATTCTCAGCACTTCGACAAATACTTGGTATGTAGAAGTCACCGAAAAAAAAAAAAAAAGAAAAGAAAAAGGAGGCAACTGGGCTTGCCCAAGACCCCATGGCTAATTAGTAAAACAGTAGCACTTGAACCCACGCCTCTGATGGCCCATAACTCAGCTCTTTCCAATGTACCATACTGAGCCAGGTTGCCTTTGACAAGGTGTTAAAAATCCAGCTAATTCCATTCAGATTTGAAAGCCCTGTTTTTAATTAAGAAATGGTAGAGTGTAAGACGGTGGTGTGAAAGGGGTGCCCATTGAAAAGTGGCTTGGAATCCCACTCCTGCCCAGCAGTGTTCCCCCAGAATCCTGAAGAAACCCTTGATGTGGGACCTGCTGAGGTCATGTCAGGGAGCCAAAAGAAACATGAGGAGAAGGCAAGGCCTCTCTCCACTGACCTGGTGGGGAAGGCTTGTCCTGTCTTCACCCCTGGACAAGGGCTCTGAGTCTCTCTGGAGGAGGGCCAAAGTCAGAGGCAGCTGGGCAGGGCTGATTCCAGGCGAGAAGGCTGCCTGAGTCTTCGATTGAGGAAGTGACTGCCTTGAGCCCTGCTTGACCCAGTGGAATATCAAGGCTGGGGTAGAGGTGGGGGGGAAGTGCCACTGGTACAAATGTGACCTCTGGCCTCATCTGCTTATAGTCCTGGTGACAGTGATGATTCTTGTCCTGGGCTTTGGTGGAGATGGTGCACCGACATCTTGAGTTGGGAGGGGCAGAGAGTAACTTGTTTTTGTCACTAAATGAGGCTTCTTCCCTCTTCCAAGCTTGATCTTGGTTCTGAGTGGATTTGTCACCAGCTTCCTGATAAGGCAAATAGGAGCAAAGTTGTTACTGTGAGGGTTGTTTGCTTGATGCTAACTTGGGTCATGTGGATTATATCTGATCAGTCCAGTCCAGGCTGTGGAGCCTGAGGATCCTAGTGCTGAATTTAGGCCCGGAGCAAAGCAGTTAAACAATAAGATCAGAAGAACATCAGCTACTAGGGCATTTGAACTTCATCAGGCTCTGCAGTCAAACTTTAACCCAACATTCATTTCCTTTGTCCTGCTGCTGTCACTGCCTTGCATCCATCAAGGCCACAATAATGTTGAGAGTGGGAAGGGCTGATGTTTAATTTATTATCACACTCACCAGACACTATAGGTCTCTCCCAAGCTTTAACTGCTGATATTACAGTTAACCCCCGATTATTAGATACTATAGCTAACTCCTAATTATTTAATGTATCAGTAAGGATTAGGTTTTGTCATAACAGAGACCTGAATATAGAAGCTTAAGTACCTAGTGGCTTAAAGTCTTTTACTTAAAAGAAGTCTGGAAATAAGCAGTCCAGGGCTTGTATGGCAGCTCCATGAGGTCATTAGAAAGCCTGGCTCTTCCCTCATCAGCACATAATTTTTATCACCAAGGTCTTCTTAGCAGAAAAAGGCTGCTGAACCTCTAGTCATCATGTCTATATCCCTGGCAGGAGGAAGGAGAGGAAGGACAAAGGGCTCTTTTCCCAGCAGTGTCAGATAACTTTAAATCCCTTTAAACAGCCTTCTTGGAAATCCCATAAGATATTGCCAATTAAGTCTCACTGACCAGAACTTAGTCAGGTGGCTACAGCTAACTGCAAAACAGGTTGGGAAATGTCTTTCAGCTGTATGCACTGCTGGACCAAGTAAAATCAAGGTTTTGTTACTAAGGAAAAAGAGAAGAGTGGCTATATTGGAGGCATGTAAGTTTCTGCCACATTCCATTTGGATTTCTTGGGGCTGTCTGTTTTTCTGTCTTCCTGCTTTTGGGACTTTTCAAGGAGAAAAGGAAATAGAAAGAACGGAAAGTCAAACTAAACCATTTTTTTACTTGCTATTAGATCTGACTTAAAAAACAAATTCTGGGGAAGAGATCAGAATCCCCATCTCTATCTGCATTAGACTGTAGATTTTTCCGTACATTCCTTTTATATATGTTCTTTCCCACTCACAGATCTGGAGGGGATGGATGCTAAGTTTGGCTCTGGCAGATAGACAGACAGCTCTAGAGCTGGAGGGAAGGCTAGGGGCTGAATACACAGACAGGGAGGGCGGGTCACATGGGGGTGGAAGGCCTAGAAGGCAATTGATGAATATGAAAAACAAGGAAAAGGGGGCTCTAAAGAACCCAGGGCAACCCCAACATGTATTCCTTCTGATTGTTTACCCCCCACTTTTACAATGTTTTTGGTCATCCATCCCCATTGGAGAGTTTCTTTGACAACCATGGGGGAAATGTCAGTTACATGTTTAAACTTCCCAGAAATCAGGCATTTGGCCAGCACAAAGGGTTGGTATGAACTTCTGGCCAAACTTCAAGAGATTCTCAGAGAGCACATGTTATTTTCCTTGAAATACTCATTTCTTCCATAAGTAATTTCATCTCGAATCCCTAAGCTTCACACATCAACAGATTTACTTGACAGTGTCCTGAAGAAAGAGGACAATCTTGACTTTCAAGCGAGAAGAGCTAATAGAACGACAGGTTTTGTTTTGGTGAAAACCAGGGTTCCAGCCTGCATAGAGTGATAAATTATGAAAGCTTTCCTCAGCACTCCTGCCCTCGATCCTTCCCTCCACTCCATTAAATCTGCTATGATCTTGCATGAATGGAGGTCACTGATGGCACAGCAGATTTTTAAATTAACATCAGTATCTCCCAACTCCTGCAGCATCCTCCTCCCACTCCTGTGCTCCCATCTCTTTTCCTGCCCTACAGCACCAACTTGTAATTTGTCTGCTTCAATGTCTGTTTCTCCCACTGGACCGTAAACTCTAATTTTGGCATCCTCAGCATCCAGGACAGTGCGTGGCATTTATTAGGTCCTCATTAAATATCTGCTGAATGAATGAATAAATGGAAGAAAAACTCCGAACTGTTGTAGAAACTGAAAACACTTCTATTAACATACCAAGATTGGCTGGCAAGCTTTCACACATGGACTAGGTTAATGTGACATAATATTCTTATTTAGAAATTTTTCTTATTGAAGTATAGTTGAATTACAGTGTGTTAATTACTGCTGTACAGCACAGTGACTGAGTTACACACATATATACGTTCTTTTTCATATTCTTTTCCATTATGGCTTATCACTGGATATTGAATATAGTTCCCTCTGTTATACAGTAGGACCTTGTTTATACATTGTATATATACCAGTTTGCATCCGCTAATCCCAACCTCCCAGTACATCCATCTCCCACCTGTCTCCTCCTTGGCATAATATTTTATCATTTTTACTTCTATTTTTTTTTTTTTTTGTGGTACACGGGCCTCTCACTGCTGTGGCCTCTCCCGTTGCGGAGCACAGGCTCCAGACGCACAGGCTCAGCAGCCATGGCTCACGGGCCCAGCCGCTCCGCGGCATGTGGGATCCTCCCGGACCGGGGCACGAACCCGTATCCCCTGCATTGGCAGGCGGACTCTCAACCACTGCGCCACCAGGGAAGCCCCCCCATTTTGACTTCTGACACACTCCTGTTGTGCAAAATGCCAGGCATGGGTCATGAAACTTGGCCCAGATAAAGACGGTTGTGGGGGGAAAGAGAAAAAGAGAAAAAAGAGGAGAAGGAAAAGGTTATGGCTTCCTTAATTCTGTGGATGTGGAAACTTAGGGATGTGCTTCATCTGTTGTATCCTACAGGTTAAAAGTGTTCCCAAAAAAGGAAAAATCTAAAGGAATGAAACTAACAACAGAGTGGTTTGGGGAGGAAAGGCTCAACAAAGTGTATGTTTTCTTAGAGGAAAAATGAGAATCCTTTTGTCAGTGGTTAACTAATATGATCTTTAAGATGGTAAGAAGAGGCCCTACAAGCTAAGCCCTGGTTCTTGTCTTCGCCTGCTTTGACACTCCCCACTTCTCCTTCAATCTTCGTTAAAGGATCCTTGCCAAACATGCCAGCCTTGTTAGCACTGAGCCTCATTTTTTTTAGCTATAACTTTGGCTACCTGTGTTCTGTCTTAGCCATACTTGTTACCCAGCTGGGTTTGTTTTGCCCTACGCGCAGAGAGCCAAAATGCTGAGACCCTGAGGTTTAGCAGCAAAGAGGGGGTTTATTCGCAAGACAGCCAAGTGAGGAGACGTGAGACAAGACTTAGTTCAGCCTCCCCAAAGGCAGTGGGCCCAGGGTACTTCTGGGATAAAGCATCAGGGTGGTCTGAAGCGTGGTGGCATAGGGAGCCTGGGGAAAGGTGATTGGGAAAAGGTGTGGTAATCATCGTTCTGCGCAGGTGTAACTAACTACAGGCCTCTGCACGTGTTCAAATGTGGAGGCGCTTAGCAGGATCTGAGGGTGGAGTTTTCAGCCCTCTGCTGTCAAAAGGTCACCAAGCGGACACTCGCGAATGCCCAGTTGGAGGGTCGGTGGTCTTACCCAGTCTTAACCAGCTCAACTCCAACTAGACACAGCTGACTCCAAGTTCCTGGAAAACAACTCGGGCAAACATCTTATTGTTTAGGCTGTGTGCTGCTTGGAGGACCTGTAAGTCTTTCGTAGCAACGATTAAAATGACCTTGATTGGTTAGGGCAGGTTAGAGGTGTGATGGATTTAACTAATGATTACCATGGTTTTATACTCAGGCCAATCTCTGGAATTCTTTTATACGCTTCCATTAGGTGGTATCTTTCTTTAGGCCATAATTACAGGCTCTTGCTTCAGACATCAGTGGCATCAACTTTACTTCATGTCCGACTCCTTAATGAGATGAAAAATTGGGTCTTGAAATGACTAGGGATGGAGGGTGTGCAAAAGGCCTGTTTGGCTACCTCTCACTCCCTGAGGATCTTTCCATGGCAGCGAGCTTGTTGACCTGAGAGGATTCACAATTTGGGAAGCAGTGCGCTGGCTTCCCCCCATCTCTGATTTGGCCGTTTGATACAGGAGCCTGGTGAGCCCTGTGGACTCTGAGAGAGAGGGTCTTAACGTAGCTCTGCCACAGAAGAAAGCAAATCCTTGTGACCAGAGGTGGGTTGTACCTGGGGTTAGCCAGTGCCCTAAACTTTGGGATGATATCTTCATGGTATAGTTTGTGGACTTGGGTATCAGCATAACCAGCCATAATTATTAAGGATCCGGGTTCCTGGGCTGTAACTCAAACCCCATCAGAATTCCTGGAGAAGGCAACTCTAGAACTTTCATACAGGAGAGACTTAGGGTCAGCAATCTGTTTGGTAAAGGGGCTGAGTCTTGTTTTGAAACTGTTCAAGTAGTAAATGCACTGTTTGACTTAGAATGTGTGCGACTGAATAAAAGCCCAAACTGAAAACAGCTAAATGTCCATCAACAGGTGAATAAATAAATTGTGGTACATTTTTACAATGGGCAATGATTCAGCAATAAAAAGGAACAAACTAGTGATACGTGCAGCCACAGGGGTAAATTTCACAAACACCATGCTGAGCGGGAAAAGCCAGACACAGAAGAATTCACACTGCTTGATTATATTTGTGAAAAAAAAAAACAAACTCTAGAAATACATCCTCGTCTATAGTGACAGAGGGTTGATTCATTGTTGCCCACGTCTGGGGATGTGAGGTGGAGTGAGGACTGACTGAAAGAGAGCCTGGGGGGGCGGATTTTGGGGTTGATGGACATGTTTATGTTTGGCAGTGTTTGTGGTTGTGGCTACACAGGTGTATAAAATTGTCAAAATCGATCAAAACTTTCACTTTAAATGGGTGCATTTTTCACTTAAAATACAGCCAGTTTTTACAAAGAGCAATGCTTTCTAAAGATTCACACTTTACAGGATAAGGAAATTTCAGTTGTCCATTTCATATCAATGTATACTACTGTTTTTATGAAATTTGGGGTGGCTTACGGTGCTCGTGGGGATTACGAAGTGTGGGCTAAAGCCCCCAAACACCTCTAAGTAGCCCCACCGATCCTTGGGGCTGAAGCCAGGGGTTCTATACTTAAACATGCCCCCAGGTGATTCTTATGCTCTCTGCAGTTGAGCCCCTCTGCTAATGTTACCCCACATCCTGAGGATTTTTGAACTGATTTGAGTGACTGCTGAGCTGCTGATGTTGATCAGACTCAGTGAGGTTGGGGACTGAAAAAAAAAAACCATACTTTTTAAGCTCATAAACTTTAGTATGTTCCAAGGCCTCACTGACAAACAGCTGCAATATATCTCTGACTAATTTGCATTCAGTAATCTTACCTCGTTAACGAAGGTGTGTTGATTACTATGAGCATCCTGTTGGTTCCAGAATGCTTGAACAACCAAGAGTCATACCAGCCAGCCAGTCTTGTAGGAACTGGTGCTCTGTATGACTCACTACCTCTTTGAGCATCTTTCTAGAGTTTCCCTTTGGGAGGACAAAGTCGGTGGTATCATAATGACATCTGCTAACACTTACTGTGTGTCTACTTACGGGGTGCCAGGCTGAGCACTTAATAGTCATCATCTCGTTTAATCCTCACACTATCCAAATGAAGGGGAATCTGAAGTTCAGAGAGATTAGGGGACTTACCAAAATGTTCAAAGCTGCTTTAGTGTCAGAGCTAGACTTCAATCCATGTCCACATCTAAAGTGGTGGACCTCAGCCATGGTTTCACATTAGAATCGCCTGGGGAGATTTTAAAACTCCTCATGCCTAGGCTATACCCTAGAACAATTAAATCAGAATCTCTGGGGGTGTGACCCAGGTATCGGTATTTTTTTAAAGCTCCCCAGGGATTCTGATGTGCAGTTCCAACTGAGAACTGTGCTCTCTGGGCCCTTAGCCATGAAGCCATAAGGAGAGATGGTGAGTGCACCATGCCAGGCTCACTTGGAACCGACTGACTTGCTTCTTTTCAGGTCCCCATACTAGTTCTGACTCACTCCTTTTCACCGTGTGATTTAGCATTGTTCTGCAGGTATAAACTTTCAAGGAGACCTTGTCCTGTTAGAGCATATAATGGGTGTATTCAAAGGCTCTTTCCATCCTTCCTTCCTCAAACATTTACTGAGTAGCCGCCATGCCGCAGACATTGGTGATATAAAACTGAACTAGCCCTGGGGAGCTCACCATCTTGTGGGGAAGACAGACCTATGAGCGGACAATGGAAAATTGATATGTGGCCCGAGAGGGGGAAGGAAGCTCAGCGTGACAAAGGACACACAGAGGGGTCAGCAGAGTCTCCCTGGAGGAGATGGCAGCCAAATGAACTGATGACCAGAGATGAGCCTGCTGAAGGGAGAGGAGTATTCGAGGCCGTGGGGCTACATGAGCCAGGCGTGAGAGGCAGAGGCATGAGGTGGGCTTCCGGGTGGATGGGACCAGAAAGAGCGGAGGGATATGAGCCAGATGGATGAGGAAGATGGACAACCGTGAAAGCATGTCGGGGAACTTGGACTTTGTCCTGTAGGAGATGGTAAATCACTGAAGTGTTTCAAACAGAGGAGCCGTATGATTAGGAGCCAACATTGAAGGCGGTGATGGAGGAGGAGAAACCCAGGGGGAGGAATGGAGGAGAGAAAAGGCAGCAAATATGCCTTACAGCTTTCTAATCTATTTATCTAATCTAATCTATCTTCCGTTGGAACCAAAATATCCCAATGAGTGTGGCTGGAGGAATAGGACTATCAACCTGACCAGCTTATTGAACAGACCTATACAGACTGACTTGATAGTAGGGGGTAATGCCAAACTCCATTCTTTCTCGGTCAAGAACTCTTCTTTTAATTGGAGAAAGTAAATGCTTGTCAGCCTAGGGAAGGGTTTTCATGCATAGCTCCAGGGATCCATGAGTCCTCCGAAACTGTGTGCACACTTCTGTGCATTTTTCTCGGAGAGGGTTATAGCTTTTGTCGTATTTTCAAAGGCATTCTGGACCTACAAACCAGGTAGCTGAAGATTAAAAATCCAAAATTCTAGATAAAGATGGTCTGTGCTTTTGGCTGACCTGGAGAAAGGCCTTGGAAGAAAGGCCCAAACAGGTGTTCACGAGTGTTTTAAAGGAGAAATTTTAGGTACCAGACTCCTTGCACGGCCTACATTTAAAGTATACACGTCAGTTCATGTATAGTCATCTCTAAGGTAAAAGCATTTGTGGGACATTTTTCCAGGCAAGATGTGTACGCCTGATTCTTGACTCTAGCTTTAGAACTGAAAAAGACACGCTAACTGGAACAAAGGCATGAACGTCGCCCAGAGGGAATTCGTTAGCAGCAGCAGCTGCTGAGATGACTGGTTTTGCACGTGCAGGAGCCAAGGTCTGAGGTCTCCGCTGTCTCTGAGCCCCGGACGGCCTGCTGAGAAGGGATCAAGGTACCCACCTCATCTAGGCCTTTGTTGTTGCAGCTGAGTATTCTACAAGCAATTGTCTGCGTCCTGCCTAGCTTTGATTCATGTTGACAGGCTTACTTGGTAAAGCAGGTGGGTAAGAATGATTCTCCCAGCAGGCAAAGGCTGCCTCTGCTGCTTCCTGACCAGCTATCCTGTGATAATGAGCTTCACCGTGTGCCATGGCAAATGCTGCTGTCCCCTTTGGAACCAGCCGTATTAGGGAGGTTCATTCACGGTGAGCTCTGTAGGGGCAAGGGGCAGGGGCGAGATATTCCGTGTGTGTGTGTGTGTGTGTGTGTGTGTGTGTGTGTGTGTGTGTTTTACATTTAGAGCAGAGTCTGGCAGATAGTTATTAAAAGCTGATGGGACCCAGCAATTAATCTAATTAATTTTGTCCTCTCCAATGACCACAAATTTATTGCCGCTGGTCTGAGCTTCATCTGGGGTCTAGTTTCCTCCTTTGCAAAAGGAGGATGTTGCACAAATGCGATAGTGTCACTTCTGCTTTGTACCTTCATTAATGACATTCCCCAGAGCCATAGACTCCTGGGATTACGTCCAGGCACTAGTAATGTTAACAAGAAGGGTCTCAGGTACCCCTCTCCTCAGTCAGGGCAGCTCTGCTTTTATCTGTTGTATGTTTTGGCTTTCCACGAGATCTCATTTTATGGAAGGGTCCACTAAAAATGAAAAGGATTTCAAAAAGTAAAATATGAAAACTATTGGTCCAGACACAAAGTCTGATAAAGGGTGGGCTAAGCCAGGAGCTACCCGGGAAGTCCATCTCTAAGTTACTAAAATGGTGCCAGATAGTTCAGGTTTCCACACTCAAGGGCTTACTAAATCAGTTAAACATTAAATAATAGGTAAGTCATAATTGTTGCAGACTTTTAAAGATATGAATGTCTAGGAAGAATCTGGTAGTTTTACCACTTATCTCTTCTAAGTTCACTTTTTAGTATGTTACATATACAATAGAGAATACATAATATATGTGTGTTTATGTATATATAATTTCAATAGATTTATAAGATTATAAATAGATTTATAAGATTTATAATAAAATGAACCTGTGTAATCCCTCAGAATAAAAATTACTAGTACATCTGTAGCTCTGTATATCCCTCCTTAATTGCCCCCCTCTCTCCTATGAAGAAGTATCCTCTGCTGAATTTTGGATTTATAATTCTCTTGCTTTTCTTTAGTTTTTACCACATTTGTATGCATCCCTTAAATATATTATTTAGTTTTTTACTTTTATATAACTGGAATGGTACTATCTATAGTCCTCTGTGTCCTGTTTCATTCCATGCTGTGTTGACAAGTGTAGCTGCTGTTCACTCATTTTTACTCTAGAATAGAATACTTTTCTATTGTATGGATTTTCCAAATTTACTTATTCCTTTCTTTGATGATGGATGTTTGGTGTGTTACTGGTTTTAGGCTATTACGAATTATGCTGCTATGAACATTCTTGTTTTTATCTCTTTGTGCACATTACCACCCCAGCTGTGTTCCAGACAGGAAGGAGGACAGGGAAGGAAAGAACTTGTGCCCTCCCTTCAGTGCACATATATTGCTTCTGCTTATATCCTATTAGCCAGCATGTAGTCAGGTGGCCACAACTACCTTCAAAGGAAGCTGGGAAATGTAGTTCCTTATTTGGAATGGCCATATTCCCAGGTAAAAATTCAGAGAAGAGAGAGAGAATGGTTATTGGGAGGCTTCTGTCTGTCTCTGCCGCAGTGTTCCATGTGTGTTTGGAAAAGTGTGTGGAAAGAATGTAACTGTTGGGTACCGTGTTCTGATTATGTTCATTAGATCAAGCTTTTCATTGTTTAAATCTTCAAGTTTTTTGGTCTATACATTATTGAGAAAAATATGATAACATTTTTCACTATGATGGTGAACTTGAATATTTTTCTTTGTAGTTCTGTCAATTTGATTTACTTATTTTGAGGCTATCTAATTAGGAACACACAAGTGTAGAATTGTATTTTCCTGCCCAATTGAACATTTATTCATATACAGTGACCCTCTTTGTCTCTAGTGATTTTTTTTCTTAAAAATGTATTTTGTCTACTATAAACATGGCTACTCCCTCCAGATTTTGTTACTACTTACCTAGAATATCATTAAAAATTGTTAAACCTTGTTGTATTTTAGTTTTGTGTGTCTTCACATAGGTAGGTTTTACCCCATCTGACCATCTTTTTCATTTAAACTCAAGGAGGTTAGTCTGTATACATTGATTAAATTTAATGGTATATTTGGATTAATTTTGACAATATTATTGTATGCTTTCTAGTTCTAACTTTTTCTGTGTATCTCTTTTTTTTCTCTTTGTTGCCTCATTTTAGATTGTTTGAGGCTACAGTCCATATTAAAATTTTTCCTAAGGTATATACTCCATTGACTTTTTGTGTGTTTGTCCTAGAAATTTTAATATTCATACTAACTCAATAAAGTCTCAAGTTATCAATATTTTCTCCCTTCTCCAGATAAATGAGAACTTTAACTCCTGTCACACTCTTCCACTTTATTTGTAGTTTCCCTGTATCTGTGTTCTCTTTTGTAAGTTCCAAATTAGATATTATTATTATTGTATTAACAACAGAAATCTAAGTTGACAGTTAATTATTTTCAACCCTTTGAATATATTATTCCATTTTCTTCTGTCTTCTTTGTTGCTTTTGAGAACTCAGATGTCAAATCAGTCTAACTATTCTTTCTTTTATAAGTAATAAAAGTTCTTTTATAAGTAATCTGCCTTTTTTCCTCAACACATTAAAATATTTCCTGATACAAGAGCTTCTCTTTGACTTGGGTGTTCTGAAGTTTAAGAACAATAAATCTAGTTTTTTTTGTTTTGTCTCTTAATTTACCTTGTTTGGGTTTCACAGAGCTTCTTGAATATGAAGATTTATATCATTTGTTAGTTCTGAGAAATTCTCATCTATTTTTTTTCTGAATATCACCTCTTCCTATTCTCTTTATCTTCTTCTGGAACTCCCATTAGACTTTCTCACTTTACCCTCCCATTTCTCTTAACCTCTTCCCAAATTTTCATTTCTTTGTTTTACTGAGCTGATTCTTGTGCAATTTTTTTCAGATCTATATTTCAATTCATAAATTCTCACTTCTGCTGTGTCTAATCTGCTTTTAAAATCACCCACCAAGTTTCTAATGTCAGTTATGTATCTTGTGTTTTTAGCAACGTAATTTTTTCAATTTTGCCTAATCAAATATAATAATCTATTATTCCTAAGCATCCTTTTGAATTCCTTTTCCATCTTTAAACATTTTTAATGTATTTATTTTATACTCTATGTCTTATAATTTCTGTATCTGCAGTCTTTGAAAGTCTACCTTTGTAGTTTCCGGGTTTGTTTCTGCAGACTAGCTCACACTGGCTTGTTTCCTTGTATGTTTTGTGATTTTGTTGTTGTGGTTATGATTACTATGAGTTCATTGAAACTTTATCTGTGGGAATTATGTGAAGCTTGAATTTAAATACATTCCTTCCGAAATGATTAGGAACATTTCTACCAAAGACCTGGAAGTAGCTATATCCCAAGATAATTTTAGTCTAAATTTTCAGCTTGAGATTTTTTGGAAGTACAAATACAAATTCTTGCCCCATATCTTCATGAAGGTTGCTCATGGTGGTTAGCAATTCTCAGGGGAGAACTTTCCCCCCATATTTTCTTCTCTACTAATAGTCAAGTAATCATTTCTATCATCTCTCTGTGAGAGATGTTTCCTCCCCACCAGTTTACCACTGAGGGTCTTGTCTTTTCAATGTCCTGGCTTTAATGGGTGGAGAAGATAGGCTCCAATCCAACCTCCCACCATGTCTGGACCTAGGATTTTCTCCTCCCTGCCACATCTTTAGCCCATTAAAACCTAAGTTTCAGTTCATTGGTGATTAGCAGATGCCACAGACAAGTGCTTCAGTGCTCTCTTGCCTCTTAGAATTGTGTATTCTGATTGATTCAAATTTCTGAGGCTTTGTCTTACTTTTTTTTATAGACTCAGCCATGCCCTTAAAGTTTTCATGTATTTTTATCCTATATTCTTTGATGTTTTGTACTGTAAAACTTTGCCATATTGCTCAATATGCAAGTCTTCCCTAATATTTTTTAGTTTGAATACTTAGAATTTAATTAGAATGCTCCTTTGTAACAAAAATTCTTAGAGTTATAGTCTCCCAGGAATGGCTTAACATGACCTTCAAATACTTTTAAGTGGCCTGGTTCAGCTGGTCAAAAATTCCCATCACAGCAATCTAACTGCCTAAATCAAGAAAGGGGAAACTGTGTTATCTCTCCAGATAACTCTGATATATTGGTGTAAGGGACAGTCTTAGGTAACCCTTATGATCCCCACTTCCTGGTATTCACACCCTTGTGTAATCCCCTTCTGTTGAATGTGGGCAGAACATGTGACTTGCTTCTAACCAGTAGAATACAGCAAAGGTGACAAGCTGTACCTAATTACATAAAATTGTAATGGCTGTCTGGCTAGAAGACTCCCTTCCTTGTTGGCTTTGAAGAAGCAAGCTGCCATGTAGTGAGCTGCCTAGGGAAAGAGCCATGTGGCAGGAGCTGAGATAAGCCTCCAGCCAACAACCAGCAAGAAATGGAGGCCCTCAGCCTGGCAGCTTGTGAAGAGCTAGATGCTGCCAACAACCACAGGAGCATGGAAGCAAATCCTTCCCAGCCCTCGATGAGATGAGATCCCAGCCCTGGCTAACACTTGGATTGCAGCTTTGTGAAAGATCTTGAAACAGAGAATCCAGCTAACCCATGCCCAGAAGCCTGACCTACAGAAACTGTGAGATAATAAATGTGTGTTTTTTTAAACTGCTAAGTTTGTTGTAATTTGCTAGGCAGCAATAGATAACTAATACAACTGGTGATGGCTATCTTGAAAAATATTCTGGGGCAGAGTTTAGGCTTACTAGGAGAGAGTGTAGTGATCAACAGTGATGTGTGCTAGGATGAAAAAAATCAAGAAGGCAACATTATTTGTCAACTTGGCCTAAGCTATCGAAGGTAGATATAGGGTGATCTCAGTTTCCCTTCCAAGCAGTTCAGATCACCAGTACCCTGGGGATCCAACATGTGGCCTATAGGCCACAATTCATTAGCCAAAATTTTCTGAAATTTCTTTAGCTAACACAAACCCAGTAGGGACCGCACTTGGCTGTGGCCATTAGTAACTGACTCTCACCAGATATCATGTTAGCAGTAACCATAATTAAAGCTGAATGTAATTAAATATATAATTCTGAACTGATTTTAATTAATCTACATTGGGGCAAAATAAAGGATGACAGACAAAAATAAAATAATTTGAAATAAAAACTGTGTATATTTCATTAATATCGGAGCTACATCTAATACACCAAACGAAGAGCCTCTTGACTCATGATTGTTATTAGCTTAAAAAACATTGAAACCCCACATGAAGCATGAGAATTTTATAAAGGTGCATACACCTGACTTAAAGACCTGGGGCGGTTTTTCTTTCTTACCACCTCCCTTTCATGCAATAGAGGCAAAAGGAAAGAAACCACACAGGTTTCCCTTTGTTAAGAAGATAGTTTTTCAAGACCGTATCTTCTCTAATCAGAAGATAGTGTTTTCCCAGTTACTCAGTCAGAGGGAGCTGTTGCTCATTAATAGTTACCAAGCACAGAGCTAGTATTACCGAGGCTTCTTTTGGTGACTTATCAATGATTACAGCTCACCTGCAACTTTTATAAAATGGCCCCTGCCGCTTCTGAAAACTTCTTCAAAGTGAATATTTCTTTTTTCTTTTTTAAAAAAATAAATTTATTTATTTATTTATTTTTGGCTGCATTGGGTCTTCATTGCTGCATGGGGGCTTTTCTCTAGTTTCGGCGAGCGGGGGACCACTCCCTGCTGTGGTGCATGGGCTTCTCATTGCGGTGGCCTCCCCCGTTGCAGAGCACGGGCCCCAGGCATGCGGGCTTCAGTAGTTGTGGCTTGTGGGCCCTAGAGCGCAGGCCCAGTAATTGTGGCGCAAGGGCCCAGCCACTCCGCGGCATGTGGGATCCTCCTGGACCAGGGCTCGAACCCGTGTCCCCCACATTGGCAGGCGGTCTCCCAGTCACTGCGCCACCAGAGAAGTCCTCAAAGTGAATATTTCTTAATGTGGGATATTTTAAAGTAAAACTTAAACAGAATACCAACTGCTTAGCACCTAACAGGTGCTTAAAAACAATTATTGAGTGATGATGAAAGAACTGAAGTTAGTCTTATACTAGCAACTGAGTACTTTCAGTGTTTTGGGTACTGTGTTAAGATACGTGCACACACACGCACATTATTTTTCCTTTTCACGTTCACATTATTCCTGCCAGCTATTTACTTTCCTCCTTATTACAAATGAGTAAACAAAGTTAAGTAATTGTCCTAAGTTTTGCAGCTGGTAAATGGTGCATCAGGGATACGAACCTCATTGATTTAACCACAAAACGTGTGTGCTATTGCCATTTTGGCACGTTGTCTCCCAGAAATTAACCTAAAATGTATTTTCATAACTCAAATGCTTTCACTTATCTGCCTGCATCGTTGCTGACACATTAGCCTAGCTAGTAAGGAATAGACTGTCATTGCCCAGCTCTGATGTTGGGTGATGCAGCGCAGAAATACTTCTCTTCTGTCTCATACCTGCCTTTGGTCCTGGTCTCTCCTTGGCCCTGCTGGAAATTCCCATTTGGGGCATCAATTCCAGAAGGCCTGATGCGCAACAACCAGGCCTCCTTGCCTTTGCTCAAGAGCACCAAATTACCTAAAATATCCACCCTGGAGATCTGCTCCCAGAAGTGAGGACTGGTCAGCTGTGTGATTGCCTTGGTAGGTTGGTGCTTAAACTACAATACTCATGGAAGAAACCATGTGCCACATCTATAGAACTAAGGGGATGAAACATATTTACTTATTCATTTCTTTCTTTATTCAATGGCTGTCTATCGAGTACCTATTAAATGCAAGTAACTGTGTTAGGTGCTCTGGGCAAAAGAGATGGGTAAAATAGAATGAATGAGAATGTCATTGAAGTCAGTTGTCTTCCAGTAAAGAACCAGTTGAGCTGTGTGAAGACACGTAGACAAGAAAGGCCTCAAAGACCCTCCATGCCTGAGCCATACTCATGCAGGGCAGGTGTGGTGGCCCTGTCGCTTGGGCTAAAGGTAAAAGAAGACACGTAACAGCCAAGAGGCAGGGCAGTGAAGGAGTAGGAAATGCAATCCACTTTGCCACCATCTTGCCATATGATGTTGGACAAATCCCCTCACCCATCTGGTCTTCAGTACTTCTACTTCCTCAGTGATAATCTGCAGTCCTCTTCCCTTCTGTCTGGCAGGGAGCCTGAATCTGGGGCCCGCTTCTGGCCCTGCTGGTCACTGGACCAGCTTTTGTGCCCGTTTCTCCAGGCAGGGCTGGGCCAAACACATGGGTATGGCTGAATGTTTGCTCTAATGAAAAGCAGCTGATGGTGAGCAGAACACCAGGGCTTGCTCATTCCCTTCCAAGTCATGTCAAGTGAAAAAGCTCATGTTCAGGGAAGTGCAGGCATACGCAGGAGTGCTTGGAAGTGTCTGAAGAAAGCTGGGGACCGCTTATCATGTCTGGCTGCCAGGTGCCATCTGCCAAGTCTAGGGTTTCACATCTGAGCTGGTTGCCTGAGCTTGGCTGTGGGCTCTGATATGGAAGACTGTCTCCGTGCCTAGGAGGAGCTGTATACAAACAGTGTATCAGTGTCATGGCAGTTGGGAGCATGGCCGCCTCCAAGGAGAATACCAACAAGCTGGCACAGATGGGCCTAACCCATAAGAGAAGCTTTGAAAATCAGAGGGTTCAGATATCAGGGAAGGGAACTTTGAACTGTGTCCCAGTTTCAACTTCAATTTAATTCAACAAATACTTTTTGACTGCCTACTATATGTCAGATCTTTTACAGGCATATGGGGTTTGTCAGTAAACAAAACAAAGATTCCTGCCCTTTTGAAGTTTACATTCCACAGGAAGAGATAAATGATAAACAGTAAACATAATAAAGACATTTTATGGTGTATCAGAAAAGAAGTACTTTAGAAACCAAGAAAGAGAAGGGTAGTCGCTTGCAGTATTATCCTTTCTTTTCTTTTGTAACCAGTGGTACCTCCAAACAGAGTCATTCAGGAAGCTTAAACACTTAAGAGATGGAATTTGGAATGGGACTGGGTACAATGTGCAAACTTCTGCAGGACACAACCAGAACATTAGAGAAATGTCGAAGATCAGACCAAGGTAGAGGCCTGTCTTCAGAAATCTCCCCAAACACATTTGCTCAGGCTTGGTCCACCACTGTCTGCAAAGCTAGGTCTTATCCACTGTACCAGCATACCTCCGTCCCAGGACCTGGGGGAATTGAGGGCAGTGGTGGTGGATAAGCACAATCATCATGTCAATCAGGGCTGTTTTGGAGACAGACTTCCAAATTTTCTTCATTCTCCTAGCTTTCTGAGTTAAGGAACCACCTGCAAAGAGTTTTCTATCTTGTGAGCTAAACATGGAGCCATCCATGTGATCTCTTTCATATGAGAAGAGGAGACAGAGGTTTTTAAACTGACAGTTGCTAAGACTGGTATTGCAAACACTTGTTTGAAGAACATAAAACCCAAATTTGAAGAAGAGTCTTAAATTCTAGTATTGAGTATGCATTTCAGATCTCGGATGCATCGCCCCTGGGGACTCCTCACAGAATCCTACTGAAAAATCTCAGAGACGAAGATTTAAAATAAATGTTTGTTGGTTTTAAATGGTGGGATGGTGAGGGATGGGGGTTGGGTAGATCCTTACCCAGCAGACCTCCAGGCACAGAAAGGTCAGTGTTCTGAAGGCCCTCCCCAGCCTGCCCGTCACGTTGAGGCTCCTGTCTTGGTTCTGCCTCTTCCATTGCTGAGTGCAGGGAACACTGATGGTGACGTGGTGCCCGCCTTGTGGATTGTGAGGAAGATCCAACTCTCCCAGAAGAAGAACGATGGAGACCCTTGGGGGTGAAGTAGGAAGAGATGGAGGTCTTCCTACTTCACCTCCACTATGGTGTGTGGCGATAGGAACCAGAGAAATACATCTTGTTCCTGTTAATCTGATGATACCTCAAAAAAAACATGTCTGAGAAGTTAGAAGCAAGGGGTCAAAAGCAGATCTTTCCCGAACTGACAGAAAGAGTGAAAACAGAATTGTAACATCAAGCAAAGGAGTCTCTCCTGTTGGTCAGTAACATGGATGAGAAGGTGTCTGAGCCTGGAGTGGCACAGACCTGTGAGTAGCTTGTGACCAGCACTAAGAGGGTCTGGCTGCTGAGGGCAAAAGCCTGGGCTTGAGAAAGAGGTGAAAAAGCACAAGGTCAGGAAAGTCAGAGGCCTTTCTGCCGTAGCTGGCTCCCTTGGCCACGGAACCTGAGCAGGGAAAGTCTGAGATCAGAGTCTCAGAAAGCCAAGCCCCAGGGGGCCAGGAGACCAGCAGGCCCAGAAGGCTTCTCACTGGAACCACACCAAGTATCAGCCATGGAGGGTTTTCACAGCACTCAAGTAGATGGAAAAGAACCCAGGCCCCTCCTCAACCCACCTACAGCAACAGGACCAGGGGTTTAAGTGATGGGAAGGGCTGGGGTAGTTAACCAGGCCCCAGGCTTGTCTGCTTGAGAGGTTTGTTCTCAGCATCCGCTCTGTTCAGAGGTTTGCCTAACAGGTAACTTATGTTTAGATTTTTAAGAGAAGTCTTTGTTTTTGATTAATGAACAGGGAAATTCCTGGTCAAAGGACTGCTATTTGAGTCTGGGGTCTCAAATATAAGTCCCATTCTCCATCTCAGGGGTTCTAAATGGCTGGTCATCGTTCTGAGGGGATGAAACAGGAACTAAAATTTTGGCCCCAGCCTCCTGCAGCAGGAGTAGTGACAGCTGGGAGGAGTCCCACGGTGTTGGTAGACCAAGTGGTAGCCTGACAGGTAATTGTATATATAGACAGTGGCCAGCTGTCTATATATAAAATTGGCTTGTGGCTTGTGGCATAGGGCAGAAGATTCGGACAGTGAGTCATCCCAACCTGGCTGCAAATGCTGACTCTGTCATTCTCTTGTTTTTCATGCCCACTTTGTTGTTTTCTTGTTGAAAGTATTTCGATTACCACTGAAGAGTAGGAAGTTAAAGTTTTTCCTGTACACCTGCTCCCCAGGGGAAAAAACTGTTAAAATTTGGTGTTTACCTTTTTCTATGGCAATGTCAATTACTATGGCTCCAGCTGTCTATATGCATTATGTAGATGCATAGTTTTGAGGTTTTTACACACAAATGGAAGTATACTATGCAGACTGCCTGAAATTCTCTTTTGCTTACTACCTGCATATCCCTCCATGCCCATACATTTAGAAGTATCTCCTTTTGAAAGCTGTGTTGTGTTCCATACTGGGTACAGATTATGTAATATGTATATAATATATTAGGTTAAATCTCTATTAAAATTTATTTTCGCATTCCCATTTTTTTCTTCTTGCTGTTAAAAAGCACGCTGCAAAAAAAAATCCTTATATCTCTCTCTATATATATATACATGTACATTGCTGAGTATTTCTATAGGATACACAGCTAGAAGTGGAATTGCTGTGTTGATGCTTATGCACACTTAAAATGGTGATTGTACTGCCAAGTTTCTCTAAGGGAAAGTTGGACCAATTTGTATTCCCATTAATAAAGAACAAATGGCCTTTGCCACACACCTTCCCCTGTATTTCATTATAACTATTGACATTACGTGGCAAATACACAGCCCAGCACTTAGTACTGATTAGACATGAGCACTCAGTATGCTCTTTACCCTCGTCACAGAAACTTCCTGTCACTCCAGCTCAGTGTAGCACAGCTTCAGATCCACAACAACCTGGAATATTCTGCCTTGGTGGTAACCATTATGAGCAAAGCCTGAGGCTATAGTTGTTCACAGGACAGTTGCTATTGCATAATTACGCCCTAACTTTGTGCCAGAGAAAATATGGGCAGTATATTTTTCTTCCTTGTCTACTTTCAAGCCTGATAACTATCATGGAAACTTTTAATTTTCTTGTTTGTCTCCAGCTGTGGCCAACAGTGCAAGATCCTCTTTATAAGACAACATATACATTTGCGTTTTTCTTGGACAAGACTAAGGGCAAATGATCAGAGGCAAGAGTTTGCTAACTCAGATCTCTCTGAGTTGCCCTCAGAGATGGGGTAAGGATTGAAGGAGAGGCTGCGTGTGCCTCCCACCCCTCCATCCATAATGGTTGAAAGAGAAGTTATGGGTGCCTCTCTCCCATCCCCAATGATTAAAAGGAGGCTAACTGGACCTCTTCCAGTTAGATAAAAGGGAGCCCAGTGCCCCTCCCCCATCTCCTCTTCAACAATGCACAATTCCTTATCTGTGATGTATTGGTTTACAATTAAGATTTACTTTTTTGGAAAATGTTCCAGTGATTTAAGTTTTTAAAAAATGATTGGTGGAACACGGAAAAGAAGTGTGCCTCCAGCCTTGCTCCCTGATTCAGCTCTAGCGCATCTTATGTCTAGTCCTACATGACATTGGGAACGTCCACCCCACCAGCCAGCGGACTCTGGAAATTGTCTTCAGTGCTCACTACAGTAAACTGCCATCGAACTGCCCCTCCAGCCTTTCAGTGTTGCTCTCAGAAACTCTCATGTGGAGGCCAGCTGGCCTGCTCCTAGGTGTCTGGAGGGTCCTCCTTCCCTGCCCAGCACCTCACTTCTCTGTCCAGCCTCCCCCTTCACTTCCAGCATGTCATGTTGTAGGGTGGCATACTTAAATCCTGTCTTGGAAGTTGATCGTATCATAATTCTTCCCCTCTTTGGGTCCTAGTCTGTGTCCCCCACAGCTCTGTGAGTCACTCTGGGCCTTGAACCAGTCCAGTCTGTTGGCTCCATATCCAGCTCACCTCTCTAACCTTACTGACAGTTGAAGAGTTCCAATCCCCCTACATAACGAGGCTGTCATTTTTACTAAGATATGAAAGGAAACCACAGAAGTAGAGAAATGAATGAGCTTCCAGAGAACTAATTTCAGATTCTGTCTTTAATCCAGCCAAAGACTGATTTGGCTAGCATAGCTTAAAAGGTATTCATAGCCAGTCTCTAATTCAGGAAGGGATTACTAGTATGTGTGTATGTGTGTATGTGTGTGTGTGTGTATATACACACACACACACACACACATACACACATACACACATACACACATACACACACATCAAGAAATCTGAGGTGGCTATAGACCAACAATTGCACTGAGAGTCTCAAGTTCTTAAAGTCAGTGTGAAGGGTATTTGTTTTTGGTAAATGTCCAGAACCATTTTTGAGTGTGGAGCAGACTACATACAGTTACTTTGTTTTAAAATAATATTCAATTTGTTAAATTTGCAAAGTTAAAACAGATTTTTTCCCTCAGATCTTTGAGTTCAGCTTACAAATCTTGTTACCCTGTTTGTAAATTTAGTAAGAACAACCACTTTCATTTTTTCTTTGATTAATGTTTGAAGAGCTCAAATTATACAAATTAAACTGCCTTACGCAATTGATCCCATATACAAGTTCAATTAATTAAATTATCTTAAACATTTAAACTCATGTATACCTTTACTATATTTGACTTTACTGGAGGAATCTTTGAATGTCTACACTAACAAACAGGAACTTTCCAAGTATTTGAATAGCTCTAGTAAATCTAATTGTCAAATTCTCTTAAATTTTCAATACTATTCACAAGTTTAGTTAACTTTCTTTTATGTTTAATCTTAAAATCACAAGTCTAAAATGTCAAGAACCTTTCAAACATTACATGTTAAGTTACAGCACAGAGATTATTCCTAAACCAAATGATAGGTTTGATTTACTTTATCATTTTTAATTTAATTTTAAACCCTCTTGGAGCATTTTTTCATTTCAGGCAGGCTGAGGTTACCAAGGCATTTGTTAATTTGTATAAATTTATAGCTGGAGGGATTCCAGGGCTACATGTGTCCAGGATGATTCTATTCAAGCCATAGATGACATGTTGGACACTTTTTATAGCTGATGTATCAACAAGGGACTCTGAGTCCATATCCCTTACACGGTATTGGTTTCACGACCAGCATTCCATGGGTTCAAGTTATACTGTTACCTAGTTCACTCATAACTTCTCTCAATTTTTATCACCTAATTAAAATAGATGTTTTCTACACTCTGTCCCAGATTGCAATGAATTCTCTTAACCATCAGATTGGATTCTGCATTCCTTCATATTGAATTTGCCTTGAATTCCTTCCATACTTTTGCCTGACTCTCCGGCCACAGCAGGTGAATGACATTTAGCATGGCCTGCAGGGGCTTGCAGACCATGGCATCTCTCCACCTCTCTGAGCTCCTTCCACACCACTCACTCCTCACTGGCACCCTCCAGACACATCAATATTCTTTTAGATTCTCAAATAGCCTCATTCAGCATCTTCACATATGTTGGCACCTCTACCTAGAGATATTTCTATACCCTCTTCCCTTGCCTAACCCTTTCCATCCTCCCCTTCTCAGTTTCAACATCTCTTCCTCGGGAAAGCCATCCTTGCCAGACTAGGTCCTCCTCACTTCTCATTCCTAGCATCTATTCTTAGGAAAGCCTTGACTGAATCTTGTCTGAAGACTGAGTTCCCCTAGCTTTGAAAATAGTTATTCACATAAGTGTTTCTCTGATGGCCGGCTCTCCCAGTAGACTAAGCATCAGGAGGGCTATTTGGGTCATCACTGATGCACAACACAGTGCTTGGTACACAGAAACCTCTTTTTTTTTTTTTTTTTTTTTTTTTTTTTTGCGGTACGCGGGCCTCTCACTGTTGTGGCTTCTCCCGTTGCGAAGCACAGGCTCCAGACGCGTAGGCTCAGTGGCCATGGCTCACAGGCCCAGCCACTCCACGGCATGTGGGATCTTCCAACCACTGCGCCACCAGGGAAGCCCCACAGCAACCTCTTGATGAGTCAACAGTTTAATGAATGGATGGGCCCAAGAATGAATCACTGAATTAATGAATGAGCTTTGGGAGAGAAAAAAATGAGGATACTAATACTTGTCAGACTCAGGGTCATAGGATTACATTCTCAAACAAAAAGTGGGCAAGACACACCATAATATCTCAGATGTATCGTGGTGGGTGGTATACATACTCTGAGAGAAGGAAAAGGAACACTGGTGAAGCTTTGCGTGATTACTATTTATTAGTCTCTGTGTGGGGTCTCTACATGGGTTAGCTCCCTCTTTATGACAGATTTGTAAGATAGGTATATAATGAGGAAACAGTTTCTGAAAGGCTAAGTCACTTGTCCCTGGTTTTACCACTAGTGAAGGAAAGAGGAGGGACTCAAATTAAGATCCATATGACTCTGTTTTTTCAATTATATATATACCTCAATATTGGAATTAATTTGTTCCTTCAACAAACATTTTATATTTGTTATATATTAGGCCAGTGTTAGACACTGAAGGCTTCTAAGATGAATTAGGTGTACTTGCCTTTTTAGGAGCTCACTTTTCCTAGGGAAGACAAATATAGAAATAATGAATAACTATATCATCACTCATTCACTCATTCATTCATTTATTCAAAAAGATATTTATCCAGCATCTAGTGTAGGTCAGGCATTGGGGATGGAGCCAAACAGACATGCTTGAAGAGACAGTGGAGGAGACAGCTTCATAGAAGTAACTATAAAACCATAATCATGAAAGGGCTCTGAAGTTGGCATACATGATGCTTCATGGGTATATGGTGGGGGGCTTTGCCCTAGTCAGGTATGTCAAGGAAAAGGAAATAACACCTTCGGTAATCAGGTGAAGAGTCGAGGTAATAGGTTCTAGGTAGGGCTCATAGAAAGCACAACTGTCTGTAGCAGGAGGGAAAATTACAAATTCAAGAAACAGAAAAGGCTAGTGCAGGTAGTATGGAACTGGCAAGATAAGGCTGGACAAGTGGGTGATGGCTGGACTGTGGAGTCATCATTGTCTTTTCCCCTAAGATGGGAAGCCATGGAAGCCATTGAATCAGAAGGGTTACATGATCAGATCTGTGTTTTGAAAAAATTATTCTGGTGAATAGTGTGGTAAACACATGGGTGAGAGGGGGTGAGCTAAGAATGGGGGTACAGAAAGAGAAGTGAGGAGACTAGAAGTGAGGTTGGCTTGAACCAAGATGGTGGTTGTTGTAGTGATGAAGATGCAAACAAGTAGGCAAACTCAAGAGATATTTAAGACAATACTATTAATGGGATTTGGTGACGGGTTGGATACAGAGCATGAGTGAAAGGGAGATGTCAGTGATAACTCGAAGTTTCTGACTTGAGTCGCTGGTTGAAAGACGACACCATTTCCTGAGTTAAGGAGTGCTGAAAGAGGCTTGAGGAGGAAAGCCCATGAGTTTACCTTTGGACCTGTAAAGTTTGCAGTGCCTTTGAGATATCTCAGTGCACAGGTCAAGTAGGCAATTGGATGAACATTCTGGAGCTCAGAGAGGAAGTCTGGATTGGTGGTAAAATGTAGAAAGTACAGTAAATTAGGATTGTACAGGTATCATGAGAGGAAATCTTGCTATGGGAGAACATCACGCATGCTCAGAGTACAGGCAAGGGAATTTTCATCTTTTGTAGTAATAGTCCCCTATAATTATGTAATGCTTTCTGATTTATCAGCCCTTTCAGATCAATGATACAATTGGAATATCATGACACCTCACTGAGAATGCCTATCTACATTTTACAGTTGAGGAAACTGGTGTTCAGGCTCTCAAGTTTGAGAGCCCATGTCTGGAGTTACTTTCCTCTTCATCTCACCAATTCCTTCTTTCCTCTAATTTCTCTGTCCTACCCACATGTGTATAGAAACTAAAACTATGTCTGAATAAATATGTTACAATGCCATTTAACAAAATCCTATCCAAAGAATGCCAGCTTATAAAAGAGTGTGTTAGCCTTATTGTGTGGAAGTGATGAGCTCCCTTAATGTTTGTATGGTGTCTCTGTGCTATGAAGACATTTCCCCCCTCCTCCCCCCAGGAATAACATAATAGCGCAAGAAAACAAGACAGGGCAGACACCGCTTAGGTTTATCTCTCCCCCATTTTCTAATAGCTTGCATTATTTTTTTCCTACTGAGTTTCAAAAGCTCTGAAATTGCTTGTTCTCACCCTATGTTGTATTTTCTGGTCCTGCCAAACCCAGGAGATGGCATATGATCATACAAAAGCTTTCCATGAGCATGAGAATAAGGTCGTGGGGTGGGGGGGGTGTCTTTATTTGTCAGAAGGTCCTTGCCAGTCTCCAAGAAGCTGAAAACTCTCAAGTGATACTGACTCCAAAAAAAAAAAAAAAGAAAAGAAAGAAAAAGAAATGTCTTTTGAAAGAGTAATTTCTATTTATAAGGGAAGGAAAAGAGTATAGAAACTAACAAGAAGCCAGTCCCTTCTTCTTATCTAGAAGCAAAGGAGTAATGACCACAGCTGATGAGCTACATCGTCTTATCCATGATCTCCTCTATAACATCCTCATTTTAAAACTGAGGCTGTTGCTGCTGAGACAGGTAAAGGGACTTCCCTGTGGTCCCAGGACTTGGTAATGACAGCATCAGAGCTGGGTTTCATGGCCCCATGAAAAGTTACCACGTAGATAGAAGCAGAATTTTCTGTGGCAACCTGGAGGGTTGTTTTGCCATTTTGCTCTAGTCTTCAGAGAAGACCACACTTACATTTGTCCCTATGTATTAACGTCTATGTAGTTTTGTTACTGTTTCTGTTAAAATATCTAAAGGAGATTAAATATCTCTCAGGAACCTATGTTTGTATTTAACCTTCCTTATATCCAGGAAAGTCCTTATATCCAGCTAATTGGAATCCAGTATTCCTTTTCACTCTTCCAGGTAAAGGAAGACAGTCTTTTGGAATTAAACCTAAAAACTGATAAAGCATAATGTTAACATAAAGTATCTAAATTGCATTTTCCCCATGCAATTATTTTCATAACCATTCATAATCTAGTCCGTTTTTTCATTTGTAATATATCTATATCTGTCTCTATATTTAGGTTTGCATCCATATCCATCTCTATAGCTATGTAATTATATAGAATGATCTCTAGATGGATAGATGGCAACGTGCTAACAGTTGTTCTTGCTTGCAGGTGGAATTATGGGTAATTTTATTATTTTCTCTATTTTATAATTTTTCCACAGTGTAACAGTATTAGTTATATAATAAAAAGATTTTTAAAATATTTTTAAAATCTACCAATATGGGGTATTAAGTAAATTTCAGGCCCACATGAGAGATTGTGGGAGCAATTGTAGTCATGTGCTCAGTAATTTGTTTAGCCAGGGAAGTGAGTAAAAATGAGCAGGTAGGATTAAAAACAAGTACAAATTAACGCAGCGCCGACTTAGTAATCTATCTTCTAAAACAGAGATCAAGAGGAAGTTGCTGGAGAAGCTTCTTGAGGGGGTCAGTTTTCAGCAGTGGGATGAAGTGTGGGATTCATGTGATGGTCAAAGAGGAAGAAAGAGGCTGTAAGGATGACCAAGCAAAGGGTCACTGGTGAGGACCCAGTGCAGCATGGATAAAGGACAGCAAGTTTATTGGCTTTGTGGAGTAGAAGCTGAGCTGAGAATATGACACTGGTCATATGTGCACAGGTTTACTCTTTAGAAAGGCATCCACATGGACATTCTGTCACAAATACAAGTATTGTATATTAGTATCAATGCTTCTTATGATTGCTGATGGTTGACTGAAGTGGTCCCAGTGGGGTAAATACTGTTTGCATGTAAAAGGTATAAATATTCCTGCTTCTCTGTATGAAATACTCACCAGTGAACATGGCCCATGAAAATGGACTTAGGTCTGAAGTTAGACAATACTGCTCTCCTGCGACTTGCTGCAAGGCTCATTTTACCAGGTGTACAAAGTGGTGGTCAATATGTGAGGTGGAGGAAACTAGTAATAGTGCCAAAATTCTCATGCTCTTATCAAAGTTTTAATATTCATATCAGAACATAGAATGAATACCAGTGATAATGCCAGTGTTCTTAAGATGTTTGATCAGAAAGGAACTGGATTCTCCCACTCCTGCCAGGCACCACGAGTCCATTGACCTTGCCCTAACCAGAACAGGAAAGCTCCAACTGCCTTTGGAAATGTATGGAAAAGTCTATTCATGAGCACTGGTTCCCAGTTTCCCACTGGAACATACTGTTTCTCATGGAACTTATAAAATATCTATTAGTATAGGAGTTCAAAAACATCTTTTTAAACTCAAAATATAAACAATGAAACCTAGGTACCATATCAAAATATTATAAAGTAGTTATGAGGTAGATGCTAAATATTTATGGGAGTCAGCATAAGCCAATTTAGCATAAACCAATTTAATCAGAGTTTGCTTGTTCTGGAGAAAAGAAACATAAATTACCAGAAATCTACATGAGAATATTTATCAAACTGATTTGATGGTGATGAACCACAAGGGACAGAGTTTGGTAAACTACATGAGACTGATTTATGTCAATATTTTCATATTGAGAGAGACCTTCAAGGTGGCGGAGGAGTAAGATGTGGAGATCACCTTCCTCCCCACAAATACATCAGAAGTACCTCTACATGTGGAACAACTCCTACAGAACACATACTGAACTCTGGCAGAAGACCTCAGACTTCTCCAAAGGCAAGAAACTCCCCACATAGGCACAGGGCACTTTTGCCCTGGGTAGGGCAAAAGAAAAAAGGACAAACAGAGACAAAAGAATAGGGAGAGGACCTGCACCTCTGGGAGGGAGCTGTGAAGGAGGAAAAGTTTCCACACACTAGGAAGGGAAGCCCCTTCACTGGCGGAGATGGGGGGAAGCTTTGGAGCCACGGGGGAGAGCGCAGCAACAGGGGTGCAGAGGGCAAAGGGGAGAGATTCCCGCACGGAGAACTGGTGCCGACCAGCACTCACCAGCCCGAGAGACTTGTGTGCTCACCCGCTGGGGTGGGCAGGGGCTGGGAGCTGAGGCTCAGGCTTCAGAGGTCAGATCCCAGGGAGAGGACTGGGATTGGCTGTGTAAACACAGCCCGAAGGGGGCTAGTGCGCCACAGCTAGCCGGGAGGGAGTCTGGGGAAAAAGTCTGGACCTGCCTAAGAGGCAAGAGACCATTGTTTCAGGGTGCGCAAGGAGAAGGGGATTCAGAGCACCACCTAAACAAGCTCCAGAGACAGGCACGGGCCGCGGCTATCAGCGCGGACCCCAGAGACGGGCATGAGACACTAAGGCTGCTGCTGCCGCCACCAAGAAGCCTGTGTGCAAGCACAGGTCACTCTCCACACCTCCCCTCCTGGGAGCCTGTGCAGCCCACCACTGCCAGGGTCCTGTGATGCAGGGACAACTTCCCCGGGAGAACACATGGCGCACCTCAGGCTGTTGCAATGTCATATTGGCCTCTGCCGCCACAGGCTCGCCCTGCATTCTGTAACCCTCCCTCCCCCCGGCCTGAGTGAGCCAGAGCCCCCGAATCAGCTGCTTCCTTAACCCTGTTCTGTCTGGGCAAAGAACAGACGCTCTGAGGCTACCTACACACAGAGGCAGGGCCAAATCCAAAGCTGAACCCCAGGAGCTTTGCGAACAAAGAAGAGAGAGGGAAATCTCTCCCAGCAGCCTTAGGAGCAGCAGATTACATACCCACAGTCAACTTGATGAACCCTGCATCTGTGGAATACCTGAATAGACAACGAATCATCCCAAATTGAGGAGGTGGACTTTGGGAGCAACGGTAGACTTGAGGTTTGCTTTCTGCATCTAATTTGTTTTGGGTTTTATGTTTATCTTAGTTTAGTATTTAGAGTTTATTTTCATTGGTAGATTTGTTTATTGATTTGGTTGCTCTCTTCCTTTTATTTTCTCATATATATCGGTATATATATATTTTTCTTTTTTCTCTTTTTGTGAGTGTCTATATGCGTGCTTCTTTGTGTGATTTTGTCTGTATAGCTTTGGTTTTACCATTTGTCCTAGGGTTTCTTTTTTTAGTACAATTTTTAGTGCTTGTTCTCATTGGTGGATTTGCTTATTGGTTTGGTTGCTGTCATCTTTCTTTCTTCCTTTTATGACTTTTTAATTCTTTTATGTTTAATAATTTTTTTATTTTAATAACTTTATTTTATTTTATTATTCTTTTCTTTCTCTTTTTCAGTCCCTTTTCTTCTGAGCCATGTGGCTGACAGGGCCTTGGTGCTCTGGCCGGGTGTCAGGCCTGTGCCTTTGAGGTGGGAGAGCCAAGTTCAGGACACTGGTCCACCAGAGACCTCCCAGCTCCACATAATATCAGTCCGCGAAAGCTCTCACAGAGATCTCCATCTCAACGCTGAGACCCAGCTCAACTCAATGAACAGCAAGCTACAGTGCTGGACACCCCATGCCAAACAACTAGCAAGACAGGAAAACAACCCCACCCATTAGCAGAGAGGCTGCCTAAAATCATAATAAGGTCACAGACACCCCAAACACACCACTGGACATAGTCCTGCCCACCAGAAAAACAAGATCCAGCCTCATCCACCAGAACACAGGCACCAGTCTCCTGCACCCGGAAGCCTACACAACCCACTGAATCAATCTTAGCCACTGGGGGCAACACCAAAAACAATTGGAACTGTGAACCTGCAGCCTGTGAAAAGGAGACCCAAAACACAGTAAGTTAAGCAAAATGAGAAGACAGAGAAACACACAGCAGATGAAGGAGCAAGGTAAAAACCCACCAGACCAAACTAATGAGAGGAAATAGGCAATGTTTAACAAGGACCTAGAAGAACTAAAGAGCAAACAAACATTGATGAACAACACAATAAATGAAATCAAGAATTCTCTAGAAGGAATCAATAACAGAATTACTGAGGCAGAAGAATGGATAAGTGACCTGGAAGGTAAAATAGTGGAAATAACTACCGCAGAGCAGAATAAAGAAAAAAGAATGAAAAGAATTGAGGACAGTCTCAGAGACCTCTGGGACAACATTAAACACACCAACATTTTAATTATAGGGGTCTCAGAAGAAGAAGAGCAAAAGAAAGGGACTGAGAAAATATTTGAAGAGATTATAGTTGAAAACTTCCCTTATATGGGAAAGGAAATAGTCAAGTCCAGGAAACACAGAGTGTCCCATACAGGATAAATCCAAGGAGAAACATGCCAACACACATATCAAACTATCAAAAATTAGATACAAAGAAAAAATACTAAAAGCAGCAAGGGAAATGCAACAAATAACATTCAAGGCAATCCCCATAAGGTTAACAACTGATCTTTCAGCAGAAACTCTGCAAGCCATAAGGGAGTGCCAGGACATATTTAAAGTGATGAAAGGGAGAAACCTACAACCAAGATTACTCTACCCAGCAAGGATCTCATTCAGATTTGAAGGAGAAATTAAAACCTTTACAGATAAGCAAAAGCTAAAAGAATTCAGTACCACCAAATCAGCTTTACAGCAAATACTAAAGGAAATTCTCTAGGCAGGAAACACAAGAGAAGGAAACGACCTACAAAAACAAACCCAAAACAATTCAGAAAATGCTAATAGGAACATATACATCGATAACTACCTTAAATGTAAATGGATTAAATGCTCCAACCAAAAGACATAGACTGGCTGAATGGATACAAAAACAAGACCCGTATATATGCTGTCTACAAGTGACCCACTGCAGACCTAGGGACACATACAGACTGAAAGTGAGGGGATGAAAAAAAGATATTCTTTGCAAATGGAAATCAAAAGAAAGCTGGAGTAGCAATTCTCTTATCAGACAAACTAGACTTTAAAATAAAGACTAGGGCTTCCCTGGTGGCGCAGTGGTTGAGAGTCCGCCTGCTGATGCAGGGGACATGGGTTCATGCCCCGGTCCGGG
>NC_041224.1:137752054-137752317 GCF_002837175.3 Physeter macrocephalus
AGAGGCCTGCGTACCACAAAAAAAAAAAAAAAAAAAAGGTATGTAAAATAAAGACTATTACAAGAGGCAAAGAGGGACACTACATAATGATCAAGGGAACAATCAAAGAAGAAGATATAACAATTGTAAATATTTATGCACCCAACGTAGGAGCACCTCAATACGTAAGGCAGATGCTAACAGCCATAAAAGGGGAATTTGACAGTAACACAATCATAGTAGGGGACTTTAACACCCCACTTTCACCAATGGACAGATCATCC
>NC_041224.1:137753281-137754905 GCF_002837175.3 Physeter macrocephalus
TCAAACTCTTCCAAAATATAGCAGAGGGAGGAAGACTCCCAAACTCATTCTACGAGGCCACCATCACCCTGATACAAAAACCAGACAAAGATATCACAAGGAAGGAAAACTACAGGCCAATATCACTGATGAACATAGATGCAAAAATCCTCAACAGAATACTAGCACAAAGAAACCAACAGCACATTAAAAAGGTCATGCAGGGCTTCCCTGGTGGCGCAGTGGTTACGCGTCCGCCTGCCGATGCAGGGGAACCGGGATCGCGCCCCGGTCTGGGAGGATCCCACATGCCGTGGAGCGGCTGGGCCCGTGAGCCATGGCCGCTGAGCCTGCGCGTCCGGAGCCTGTGCTCCGCAACGGGAGAGGCCGCAGCAGAGGGAGGCCCGCATACCATCTCAATAGATGCAGAAAAAGCTTTTGACAAAATTCAACACCAATTTATGGTAAAAACCCTCCAGAAAGTAGGCACAGAGGGAACTTACGTCAACATAATAAAGGCGATATATGACAAACCCACAGCCAACATCGTTCTCAATGGTGAAGAACTGAAACAGTTTCCGCCAAGATCAGGAACAAGAGAAGGTTGCCCACTCTCACCACTATTATTCAACATAGTTTTGGAAGTTTCAGCCACAGCAGTCAGAGAAGAAAAAGAAATAAAAGAATCCAAATCGGAAAAGAAGAAGTAAGGCTGTTACTGTTTGCAGGTGACATGATACTATACATAGAGAATCCTAAATATGCTGCCCGAAAACTACTAGAGCTAATAATCAATAAATTTGGTAAAGTAGCAGGATACAAAATTAATGCACAGAAATCTCTTGCATTCCTATACCCTAATGATGAAAAATCTGAAAGAGAAATTAAGGAAACACTCCCACTTACCATTGCAACAAAAAGAATAAAATATCTAGGAATAAACCTACCTAAGGAGACAGAAGACCTGTATGCAGAAAACTATAAGACATTGATGAAAGAAATTAAAGAGGATACAAACCAATGGAGAGATGTTCTTGGATTGGAAGAAGCAACATTGTGAAAATGACTCTACTACCCGAAGCAATCTACAGATTCAATGCAATCCCTATGGAACTACCAATGACATTTTTCACAGAACTAGAACAAATGTACAGTTTTTCACCCTCATTTTATCCCTTAGCATTATGTTAAAAATTTTCAACTTATCATGTGATTGAAATTTGGGGGGTTAAAATTGTCTTAACTGCAGTATGGTACTGGCACAAAAACGGAAATATAGATCAGTGGAACAGGATAGAAAGCCTAGAGATAAACCCACACACATATGGTAACCTTATTTTTGATAAAGGAGGCAAGAATATACAGTGGAGAAAAGACAGCCTCTTCAATAAGTGATGTTGGGAAAACTGGACAGCTCCATGTAAAAGAATGAAATTAGAACACTCCCTAACACCACACACAAAAATAAACTCAAAATGGATTAAAGACCTAAATGTAAGACACTATAAAACTCTTAGAGGAAAACATAGGCAGAACACTCTATGACATAAAGCACAGCAATATCCTTTTTGACCCACATCCTAGAGAAATGGAAATAAAAACAAAAATAAACAAATGGGACCTAATGAAACTTAAAATCTTTTGC
>NC_041224.1:137754915-137755670 GCF_002837175.3 Physeter macrocephalus
ACACATATGGTCACCTTATCTTTGATAAAGGAGGCAAGAATATACAATGGAGAAAAGACCACCTCTTCAATAAGTGGTGCTGGGAAAACTGGACAGCTACATGTAAAAGAATGAAATTAGAACCCTCCCTAACATCATACACAAAAATAAACTCAAAATGGATTAAAGACCTAAATGTAAGGCCAGACACTATAAAACTCTTAGAGGAAAACATGCAGAACACCCTATGGCATAAATCACAGCAAGATCCTTTTTTACCCACCTCCCAGAGAAATGGAAATAAAACAAAAATAAACCAATGGGACCTAATGAAACTCAAATACTTTTGCACAGCAAAGGAAACCATAAACAAGATGAAAAGACAACCCTCAGAATGGGAGAAAGTATTTGCAAATGAAGCAACTGACAAAGGATTAATCTCCAAAATTTACAAGCAGCTCATGCAACTCAATATCAACAAAGCAAACAACCCCATCCAAAAATGGGCAGAACACCTAAATAGACATTTCTCTGAAGAAGATATACAGATTGCCAACAAACACACAAAAGGATGCTCAACATCACTAATCATTAGAGAAATGCAAATTAAAACTACAGTGAGGTATCTCCTCACACCAGTGAGAATGGCCATCATCAAAAAAATCTACAAACAGTACATGCTGGAGAGGGTGTGGAGAAAAGGGAAGCCTCTTGCACTGTTGGTGCGAATGTAAATTGATACAGCCACTATGGAGAACAGTATGGAGGTTCCTTAA
>NC_041224.1:137755782-137757787 GCF_002837175.3 Physeter macrocephalus
CCTAGAGGCTGTCATACAGAGTGAAGTAAGTCAGAAAGAGAAAAACAAATACTGTATCCTAACACATATATATGGAATCAAAAAAAAATGGTTCTGATGAACCTAGTGGCAGGACAGGAATAAAGACACAGACGTAGAGAATGGACTTGAGGACACAGGGAGTGGGAAGGGTAAGCTGAGACCAAGTGAGAGAGTGGCATGGACATATATACACTACCAAATTGTAAAATAGATAGCTAGTGTGAAGCAGCCGCATAGCACAGGGATATCAGCTCTGTGCTTTGTTATCACCTGGAGGGGCGGGATAGGGAGAGTGTGAGGGAGAGGCAAGAGGGAGGAGATGTGGAGATATATGTATATGTATAGCTGATTCACTTTGTTGTACAGCAGAAACTAACACACCATTGTAAAGCAATTATACTCCAATAAAGATGTTAAATATAAATAAATACAAAAAAATAGTTTCACATAAAAATATATTTTTTAAATACATAAAAATCTATTTAATATATATTCAGATATATTAAATATTTGTATATTATGTATAGTTAACATACGTATTACATTTCAATGGATATAATCAGAACAAACAGAACAAAAGAATTACAAAAGTTGTATATGTTCATTGAGAGTGTGTTTATAGGTGATTGATTTAGAGACATGTTAGTACACTGGTAGCTTCTGTTAAAATTTTGCAGCCATAATTAAACAAAAAGTTATGAGCAAAATAGTGATACTCCAAACCAAAATGGCTCTGTGTTCACCTTGAACAAACAGTATGTGTATTTTTATGAAACTTCACCTCATAAGTATATATTCTGAAAGAGTTCTGTTTCCAGTATTATAGAGGTTTCTAATGTAACAGCTTGACTGTCTGACAGATAACAACTATAAAGTCTGAGCAACAACAAAAAAGTCACTCTGAGGGCTCTGGAGACTGTAGCAAAGCAAAAAGAGAGTCACAATTTGGAAGAGGTGACTACCAATGCCCTGCAGCAGTTTTACCCTGCAGGCAATCATGGCGTTGGCAGAAGGGGTTAAAACTGCAGTTGAAATCCTCTGCCTCTCTGCCAAGGGGATTTAGAAAGAGGAGGCTTGGGCAACTAGGAGCACTGGAGGATGATGGGGGAACTCCAGAAACAAGAGAAGCAGAAGAGGAAATGTCAAAATCTGTATATACACTTTGCCCAAGACCCTGGCAGACATTGAACCATACATGCAGAGTCACCACCAGGGCAGACAAGCTTTCATTTTACATTTTGAGTTTAACCAAGTTAATTGCTTTCTAAAGAAAATAAAAAGAATACTTTTTGAAGGAATGTAACAGAATTGAGTCTCCCACAGCATAGTATTAACATGCCAAAGACACAACCCTAAATTATTTAACATATGAAGAATCAGGAAAATATTTCTAAGGGAAAGAACAATTGACAGATGCCAACTCCAAGATAATGTAGACATTGGTACTGTCAGAAAAGAATTTTAACGGGACTATTATAACTGTGCTCATCAGGTAAAAGAAAATATGCTTGTAACAAATGAAAAAATAGTCAATCTCAGCAGAGAATTAGAAAATCTTGATAAGTTTTTTTTTTAATAAGGGAAAAAGGTGAAGTGAAAACAAATGTGTGAAAAGTTGTGCACAGTCTTGAATGTGCAATGGTAGTGTGACAGGCATGTGACGACTATCTGTCATGGGTGTCCTGAGTCACAAAGAAATGGGAACTGCTGTATTAAACAGTAAGAAACTACTGACTTTTTTCTTGGTTGGTTGTTTGGTTTTGTTTTTAGGAGGAGACTGTCACATTCAAGACTGGGACTTCAGGGCTTCCCTGGTGGCGCAGTGGTTGAGAGTCCGCCTGCCGATGCAGGGGACACGGGTTCGTGCCCCGGTCCGGGAAGATCCCACATGCCGTGGAGCGGCTGGGCCTGTGAGCCTGTGCGTCCGGAGCCTGTGCTCCGCAACGGGAGAGGCCCGCGTACCGCAAAAAAATAAAAAAAATAA
>NC_041224.1:137758967-137823094 GCF_002837175.3 Physeter macrocephalus
CCGCTGAGCCTGCGCGTCCGGAGCCTGTGCTCCGCAACGGGAGAGGCCACGACAGTGAGAGGCCCCCGTACCGCAAAAAAAAAAAAAGACTGGGACTTCAAAAAAAGTCATATTAAAAGGTATGTAGATGATTGAAGAAAAAGTAGACCATAGATGGGGTACCCCCCAAAAAAGGAAAAAAATGTTTATAGCAAATGTAACAAAATTTTAGGATTATTATTATGTAAAGTACCATAAACTTGATAAGGAATATAGCAAGATATCAAAAAATAATAGACAAAAGACATAGGCTTACAATTCCTAAAAGAAAAAATAATAATTGGTAAGGAAATGCAACCAAAAAGCTGGTCTTGCTATTATTCAAGGAAATGCAAACTGAAATAGTGATATCACTTTGCTAATTAAATTAGCAAAGCTTTGATGATAATATTTAGTTCAAATTGAGGGCATAGGAAAGTTATGTATTCATATATTATGTATAAAACTTCATATAAAACAGTATAACTGAATTGAAAAATAATTGACAATATGTATCAAGAGCTATAAGAGTATTAATATAATTAATTCCAGCAATACCAATTTTGGATATTTAGGAAATAACCTCAAACATCAAAAAGCTACAGAAATGAAGTTGTTCTTTCATCACCAAGTAACTTATAATAGCAAAAAAATAAATAACAAGGTAATTACACATACTGTATATAAAATAGATAATCAACAAGGACCTAGTGTATAGTGCAGGGAACTCTACTTAATATTCTGTAATAACCTATATGGGAAAAGAATCTGAAAAAGAATGGATATATGTGTATGTATAACTGAATCACTTTGCTGTACACCTGAAACTAACACAACATTGTAAATCAACTATACTCCAATATAAAATAAAAATTAAATTAAATTTTAAAAAAGGTAATGCTGAGAAAAAGGTCCAGTAATAGAGAAATTTTTATGTAAATTAGGATACATGCATAGGATGGAAAGTTGTATAGTCATCAGAATGTTATCATTATGAACAGTATGTAGCAAAATTGAAAAATATTATGAGTGAAGAAAGCAGTCAATGATATGTATAATATAATAACAATTCTTTTAAAAATACATTAAAAAATAAACCAAATTAAGATTGTAATTGTGTGAGGGTAGTGGGGTTTTTGGGTTATGATTTTCTCCTCTAGTTTTAAACCACTCATGTGCTTAAAATTATAATTTTAAAAACAGTCTAGGCAAGGGTTTATAAGGCTTGGGAATGGAGTGGGAATAATAACAAGAAAGGCATGGATTAAAAGGTGAGGAGGAGGTCAGATAGAGAGCTTTTGGCACCTTGATTATGTGTGGGCTGTGGGAGAGGGCAGTATCAAAGGTATTCAGTGACTTCAGTCTCGGGTGATTAGGAGAAGCTGATTCCAGGATCCAAAATAGGGAACACAGGAATCAGCAAGTACAGAAGGGAAGAGCATGGAACCTATCTCAGGTGTGTTCAGTCTGAGGTTGGACGTCTTAATCCACAGACAATTGGAAATGAGAGAAGTCAAACAGAGAAGGCATGACACCCATTCCCATGGAGTGAACTGCTGAGTTCCTGAAATGGAATGAGGTTACCAAAGAGGAGTGGCGAGAAAGAGGCAGAGGACAGAACTTCAGCTAGGGGTAAGAATAACAACAAGGAAGGACAGTAGAACGAAAACAAGGTTCACTAAACTTAGAGTTAAAGAATAGGTCCAAGTCCCAGCATCATCAGCTAGACAAATGGAGTGGCTGATTACACTGGTGGTCCCCAGTGAGCCTCACTTCCCTTCCCCTTGAGCATGGCCTGGGTCTGTGACTGCTCTAACCAATGGAATATGGTGGAAGTCATACTGTGCCAGTTCTGGACTTAAACCTTAAGAAGGCTTTTGTTCTCTGGGGTGCTCTGAGCCACCATATAAGAAATCCAGTTACCCTTCTGGAGAACCCATAGAGAAATTAGCCCTGAGACTACATGGGGAGAGAGAGACCCAGCTATTTCAGCATCCCAGCTGAGGCCAGCCTTTTAGCTGTCCCCAGCCAGGTGCCAGACATGCAAGCGAGCCATCTAAGACGTTCCAGCCCCCATCTGATGCAGCTGCATGAGAAATCCCAAGAGAGACCAAAAAAAAAAAAAAAAAAAGAGCTGTCCAGCTGAGCCCCCATCCACCCACATAACTGTTTGAAATAATAAATTGGTTGTTTCATCCAAAAGAAACCAAAAAAAAAAAAAAAAAAGAGCTGTCCAGCTGAGCCCCCATCCACCCACATAACTGTTTGAAATAATAAATTGGTTGTTTCATACCACTAAGTTTGAAGTGGTTTGTTATACAGCACTAGATAACTGAAACCACAAGTTAATCAAAACTTACCCTACACTAAGTTTTCTTGCCTGCAAAACCAGTTAATAACTCTATCGTTCTGATAATATGTTTGCCATAATGGTCAAATGAGATAATGTGTCCAGTGATTCTAAAGTGTTTCCATTAAAGCACCCCTGGTGGCAGAGGACAGCGAATGACACACGTCTGGGATCTGGAAGGTGTGGCTGTTTCTTGAAAGATTTATGGTTTCATATTAAACGTCATAGCCAGTTTTGCATTCTCCATGTATTTTCTCCAGTTCCATGCACCCTGGTTATCCTGTGTCTTCACATCCTCCTACTGCATCATTGTGAAGCCTAGGGGTAAGAGTACCCAGTTTGAAAGACGTAGGTGCATGTGAGCTGTGAATGTGCAATGAAGGAGAATCACTGGTGAGAGGAGCCAGACAAGGAGTGGTCAAGAAAGGCAGAGGAGAACCAGGAAATTCCCAGGTCTTGGAAAGTGAAGGAGGTTTGTTAAACAATCAAATGCTGTTAAAAAGCCATCGGATTTGGCGACTGGTAAATTAACGATCTTCAAAACAATGATTTCTTTGGTAAGGAGGCAGGAGCTGGAGGTAGAATAAAAGTAGACAGAGTGGGTTCTTTGAGAACATTGGGAGGGAAAGGAAGAGGATATAAATTCAGGAAGGAGTGGGGATCTAGAGAGGAATTTTGTTCTGTTACGTCTTGTTTTGAAACACAAGAATGCTGCGCATGCTTTTAATGATGGGGAGAAAAGCAATGAAGAGAGGAAGAACTTGAAGGCTACAGGGAGAGGACTGATAAATACGAGATAAGGTTCAAGAAGAGGCAGGAGGCTTAGGATGGCTAAATACAAATAGAGGTAGAGGAGTCGACCTGAGGGAGGAGAAGGATGAACCATCTCTGTAATGGGAGTGAAGGAGCAGAGGGCGGCAGAAGAAACAGACGCTTAGACGTGGAAGAGAGAGGGAAAAAGTTCACGTTATGCAGCTTCAGTAGGACACCAGGTCACCTACAGAGAAGGGAAGCCTGGAGGCTTGAAGAGAGTGGGAAAGATTTAATGTATTGGAGGAAAGACAGAGGGAATCAGTTGGAGACGAGTAAAAACCCAAGCAGCAGTGAGAGTCTGGCTTAGGGCAGAGAAAATGAATTTATTGTGGCATCAATCATTGACCTCATTCAATGATGAGAGAGAGAGAGAGAGAGAGAGAGAGAGAGAAACAATGAGTATTTGCAGCAGTGGGGATTGAAAAGTCAGCTGTCGGGAGGGAGTGTCAGAGAGAGGATGCCTGTGCTACCAGAGCACGAGTGGCCAGGTGGAGAGTGATCCAGGCTGAATGTGTGTTTGGGTGACTAGGGCCCAGGGTTGGGACATGATGGACGTGGAGAACACGCTCAGCTGAAGTGAGGGGTAGGCATTTCATATTTACAGGTGTACATTTTACAACTGTTAAAATTTGACCAGTTGCCAATAATGATGTGTTCCATCATTACTGTATAGCTGTTAAGTCTGAGGGACTGAAGTAAAGAGTACAGTGAATGGGTTGAGGAAATTAAGACTAGTGGATTTGATGTGTTGTCTTATGGCTAGTGTCACGGTCAGTTTTGTGTAAACTTGGCTACAGTCCCCAGTTACTCAGTCAAGCGCTGATCTAGGTGGTGTTGTGAAGGTACTTTGTAGCTGTGATTAAAGTCCACAATCAGTTAACTTTAACTGAGTGAGATTATCCTAGATGATCAGATGGGCTGGATTCAATCTGTTGAAAGGCCTTGAGCTGTTCTGTGCATTCACCCTTCCAGTGTTAAGCAGGATGTAAAGACCTGCTCCAGTGGAAATGTTCGTCTTTTGTTTAGTAGATATGAGAATGGTGGATTTGATTCAGGACTTGAGCTGGGATAAAGGAAACAAGAATACTTCCTACCTCTCTCCCTATCCCTTTCTCTCTTCCATGGGGCAATAAAATAGAACTCCGTTTGAGAAGCAGATGTTTCCTGAGTGGTTCCCGTGAGCAGTTAGGCCTGAGCAGTAATAGAAGGACTTGAAATACCTCACAGAAAAGGTGGAAATTGTTCCCCAGCATTCCACTGACCAAACCCTGGTTTAATCCTTGCCTTTAGGAGTGTTAAGGAAGCTTTTGAACTTTCAAAACTGTGCACGACCTTTCTGGATTAGAAATATGTTGCTTCCATCAGCACTTCTCTGATGGCCAAAGGTGTGACAGGTCAGATAAAGCAAATAAATATGAGAGAGATGATCCTGTGTTGTGTGTTGGGTCCCTGCCCTGGAGCCTCATGCAGCATCCTCTTTGAGCCTATGGTAGAGCTTTCATATATGAATAGAAGAGGAGCCTGATCCAGCCTGATATCTGCACACTGCCAGTGCTCTGATTTGTCTGGGAATGACTGGCTTCGTGCAGGAGGACAAGGCAGAAGCTCTGTGCCTGTGAGCTAGGGAGCCTCTTTGGAGAGAACTTATCCAAAAGAGAGAGGGAGCCAGGCATGCTGACATGACCCAGTAACATGACCCACTGGGGAGTGCAGTGACTCCAAGGACACGGTATTTATTGTGTGTTGCTGTATTCTGATACCCCCAGAACCTAAGCAGAGAGGGAATTGTTGGTAAGAACTAGAAGAACTGTTATGTTAAAGCTATAAATATTCAGATGTCAGAAAGTGTGGCTTTAGCAAATGTTCCTGAAGTGGGAGGGAAGTTGTCCAGTTCAATTTGCCATAAACCACCCAACAGACAGGCGTCGTGGAAGGTCGGGGTGCTGGTGGTGGTGCAGTGAGTGGTGGCAGCAGACTCCGTGGAGGCCAGCTCTAAGCAGTGCAGGGCCAGCAGAAGGGAGCTTGTTCATGGGCACAGAACAGGCATTCCTGGGGACTCCCGGTGGTACTTGGAAGCGCTCTGCAGGGGAGTAGAGAATAGCCTGTGACACATGAAGCATCACTATTTCTATGACCCCAGCTCTACCCAGAGGCGGGTTGGGATGGGGAAGGTAAGGTCACATAAAGACTCAGAGAACCCAATGCTTGCATCTGGTGATGGATTCTTCTGCCATGTAAAGCTTAGAGTGCCAACCAAGGATCAGAGCATCACATTGTCCGTCATAATTCTTGTGCTCAGACTCTTTGTTAATCCTATGTATTGGTAGGTATGGTTCAGTTAAGTGCCAGCCTGTCCTGGATACACTTCTTACTGTAAGCTTGTCTTTTTGACCAAGGAAATTGAGGCACAGCCACTTCCACTTTATTCTGCTGTTGGGTTGACTACATTCTGGTGACCTTAAATGCCCCTTTTTTCTTCCAAGTTTCTTGCTTATTATATATATAATAACAGAGTTCATTGGGTATCACTCTGCTCTATGAAAGCCAATACATCAAAAATGCTCTTATGGGGGCTTCCCTGGTGGCGCAGTGGTTGCGCGTCCGCCTGCCGATGCAGGGGAACCGGGTTCGCGCCCCGGTCTGGGAGGATCCCACATGCTGCGGAGCGGCTGGGCCCGTGAGCCATGGCCGCTGAGCCTGCGCGTCCGGAGCCTGTGCTCCGCGACGGGAGAGGCCACGGCAGAGGAAGGCCCGCATACCACAAAACAAACAAACAAACAAACAAAAAAATGCTCTTATGACCTGCTCTTATTATTATAAACAGTGACATTAAATGGGTGATGCCAACAGGTGAGTGGAGAGGCAGGGAAGGAGGAGGTACTGTCACCATTCACAGGAAGGACTCATGCCTTTCAGCTTGACATCTACGAAGAAGCATCAGTTCCTTTCCCTTGTTCCAATGTATTCTCCACTTGCACGTAAGAAGTTATTCAAAGATGGTGACAGATTTCCCACGTGACCTTTATAGCTACTAGTTTGATATGGCTTTTGGCTGCTTGCTGGAAAAAAAAAAATTTCAGAGATGAATTGTCAGGACATTAGCTCCTCTTCCCAGCAGCTTTAGGAAAATTCTGTACTTGATGTATGTGAGTGTGTAATACTGAAGAAGTACAGTGTGAATATGCAGGAAAAAGTAATACACTTTGCTGGCTGCCACAGCTCAAGGCTGCTGTCACTGGTCATAATGATTGCGGAGCAGTTTCCTAACCCCTCAGACTCTGAGAAATATCCCTGCAAAGAAAGCACCTGGGGAAGATTTTCTCTGACGATGTTTTTCCATAATGAGGAGTAAAATGTTTTCGATGAAGGGCAGGAGTTGAAGAAGCAGTGCATTTGAAGACCTCCTGAAAGGAACATGTGGCTGCTCTCTCTTCTCTGAGCTCTTGGGAATTGGGGGCTCTGCTGGGGAACTTGTCCTCCTCCCATCCATCCAGGGACGTTGGCCCTTTGGTTCTAGGAGAGCAGGCCAGTGAGGGTAGAACCAAAACAGTGCTAAATGTTCACAGGAAAGGAGCTCTTTCGAGGTAAGAGCTTTCAGATTATTGCAGATGGTGGGGGCAGTGCAGGTGTGGTAACCAGAAGCTCCTGAATTCCAACCTGCTGCCAGAACTTTCTCAGGGACTCTGACAAACTTAAAATCTAAATAACATATTGTGTTCTTTGCAACTGGAACGTTTTGATGACTTCTCCTCAGCTCACACAGGAAAAGAGTCTATCACAACTGGGTCTTTTGTAAAAAGAGATTCTTCTAGAGAGAGAATTCGTTAACTGGCCAGATTTTGGTGTTTTTTTTAAAAAAAGCCTGACACTGACACTGATCCTGGTTTGACGAGAAACAAGAAATTCTGTCTGCATTCTTTTCAGTGGGAGCTGAAATGTTTAACCACCTACATAATTCTCTTTCACATAAAAATGTTAAAGTTGAGCAAATAAACAGTGATTTCTTTTATTATTATTTACAGAGAAGAATATGGCCACCAGGAAGCATGTCTGCTAATGTGTTTGGCCAAGTTCTCCATAGAGACAGTGATTAATAGGAGAAATGAGTGGAAAATTAGTGTACACAAATAGCTATTGAGAAATGGGGTGAAATGCTAATGCAGTGACCTTTAAATCTTCATTTTTCTTTATTTCTCTGAATGCTAATTAACGTACGTGTTCGGCACCAGGGGATTTCGCATCCAAGTCCATATCCCTGCTAAGTGGTATTCTGAGAATTTCTGGAGCTGAGTCTCAGAGGAGAGCTGACCCGAGGAGGCTCCCATCCCTGCTGGCGCACTGTGGCTTTTCCTCTGAGAGCAAAAAATGCCATCGTCCAGCAGCTCATTAGCATGGCTGTACAGCCTCTGCAGTTAGCAAGGTAATTAGTTTCAGAGGTTAGTGGAGGCTGGGGAGGTTGGAGGCACAGCATGTTTATTGACTGCTGTCCCTGGACAGCAGAACCACTGTCTGCTTGTTAAAGAGACCTGAATTATTGCCTGCCTAGAGCTCTAGGACCTTAGGAAGAAGCAATGTGGTAACTGGGGCCTTCCATGAAACAAAGAGCAAAGGTAAATTTGTAATTCAGGCAAAATAACCTTTAGAGTGATGCCAAGGGATGCTTTCTGGAAAACACTGCTGTCATGTAGAGAGGGCAATAGACTGAAAGTGTGTGCTGAGTTTGGGTTGGGAATTCTTATCATCTGGGAGGAAGAAGAAATAGCTCAGATTGAATGAAAATGAGTTGGAGTTGTTAGCGAGGAAGATCTTCGAGATTAACTTTTATAAGGAGAACTTTAAATTTCTACAAGTACAGCCCTTCCATAATGGAACTGTCAGACAGTAAAAGTTCAAGCAGAGGTTGGATGGTCATCTGTGCCTCTCTCTGTCTTTAGTTTTCCTCATATGTAAAATGGGACTATACTACTACTTACCTCACAAGGTTACTATGAAGATTAAATAAATTAATATTAGAAAACACATATGAAACTCCACGTAAGTGTTTGACATTATTATCACTGTTATTACTTATCTATACAGGATGTAATAGTAGGTTTGGGTAGGATATTGAACTAAATGATCTCAAGATTTCTCCAAACTCTTGGGTCCTATGACTCAGTGGTTTAGTGGTAGAAGTATTTTGCACCGCACCAATAGCTCCGGTAAGTTTTAATCTGGGGCACACTAATCCAATAGATGAGTCCCAATAGATGTCTTTAGAACAGTGATGATCCTTCTGTATGACTTTCTTGACCTATTTAGAGCCATATGTACTTATTTTTTCTTTATTTATACCCTGCTTTGTTCCTAAAAGATTATAGGCAAAACATTTAAAGTAATTTTGAATGTGCTTTGGAAGATGTACTGAATTAAATTTTCTAGACTTGTCTCTTGTTAAAGCATAGCTTTTTTTTTTTTTTTCTTGTGGTATGCGGGCCTCTCACTGTTGTGGCCTCTCCCATTGCGGAGCACAGGCTCCGGACGCGCAGGCTCAGCGGCCATGGCTCTCGGGCCCAGCCGCTCCGCGGCATGTGGTATCTTCCCGGACCAGGGCACGAACCCGTGTCCCCTGCATCGGCAGGCGGACTCTCAACCACTGCACCACCAGGGAAGCCCAAGCATAGCTTTTAAAAAAGAATTTAAAACCATCAAGTAAATTGGTAAGATTGTGGGGATTAAATCTAATTTTTTTTTGTGCGCCACCAGGGAAGCCCTAAATCTAATATTTTTAAAAGCATACCATATAGATGCATTGGGGACAGACAGTAGAATAGGAGGAGAGAGGGGTAGGAAGAGGAGAAGGACATCAAAAATGTGACTTACAGTAGTTTCAAATTGTAGAAGAAAACAAAGGTCAAAGACAAGTGTCCAGTGGACACAGGTTACCCAAGAGTCCCCAAAGCACCATTTCACTGATTTGTGTCCAAGCATGGACCTCCTGATCAGAGTCTAATTATTCTCCATTGGAACAATCAGATGCTACCATATGGGTGACATTTAAAAGATGACAGAGCTCCTGATGGAGAGGATGACAAAGAGAAGCCCTGCTGTGTGCCAGATGCTTTGCAAACATCATCTTTTTAAATTGTCACTAGAATCCTGATGAGAAAAGTGAGATTCATAAGGATAAAGCAACTTGCCCCAAAGCTATCGATAGTTCATAAGTGATGGAGGTGGAATCCCTAGGAATACCTAACTCCAAAATCCATGTTCTTTCTAATACTCTCTTCCTCTCTGATGTAGACCTGTGAACAACCAGGATCCAGTAATACTGAAATTTGGGAGACAGAGGGCTCCTCCATGTCTGTAATTTATGAAGTTGTGTATCATTTAATCTTTCTAAACTCTCTCTCAACTCACATATAATCTGGGACATTTAAGGAAACCTGATCATATAGTTTCCATCTCTGGATCCAGAAACCTGTTGTCAAGGGTGATTTACATTTGAGAAGAAATTACTTTAGAAGGCTATAACTTGATACCAAATTGGAAAAGGGTCTTGTTTTCTTCATAGATGAGCCAAACCCTAAGTCTTTAAGAAATAATTTTATCATAATTGTATTACTAATATAAACCATGTAGAAAAGAATCTTTTTTTCAAAAAGCCTGGGATGGAATCTGGGATCACTTTTTGAAATCAAGTCGCTACCTAATAGTAGTAAGGCTTTTTCTATCCAATGTATTACTAATTTCTAGTGTGATGTCTAACTCTGAATTGGGTTGTTTAAACCCCAACTCAGGGAGTTAAAAAAACCTCAGGTGCCAGCATACTATTCCAAATGCCCCATGGTATTAGACTGCTTGAATTCCCCTAGTGTCAGGCCATTTTTCCTAAATTCTGCCTGATTCCAGAGGGAGATTTCATAGAACAGTAAGATTCTTTGGCTCTTCTTAGCAAAGGGATAGAGAAGGATATAAAAAATCAGTTAAGGACACATTGCATTAGCCAAGCAGTAACTGTGGTGACATCTGAGTGGATGGTGTTATTGTCAAACTCAAGCCTGTATTCCACAGGAATTCCATTTACTAGTCCTGAAGACTTATCCCCCTTGATAAGCCAGCCCTCTTCTCTGTTGATTCCTTCCTTCATGCATCTCATTCATCTACTTCCTGGAGTCATCAGATGATGCCAGCAGCACTAGCAGCACTGGAGACTGGCCCAGAAGGGGGCTTTCAGGGTGGGGGCTTTGTGACAGCTCTTTCCTACTCAGATATAGAAGGGAAAGAAGTGAGCAATACCTTATACCATCTCATTTTACCACATAGGGTCATTGGCCGTTGTCTCTGACAGCTTCTACCAGAGATGATATTCTAGATTCCTTACAGATCCCACTTTGTTTTGTGTTTTTCCCTGGCTCTTTCCTGATGCCTGAACTTAAGGAATTATTAACATTCTCAATCTGATAAAGGGAATCTACAGAAATATCTATAAACAATACTTAATAGTGAAAGACTGAATGCTTTCCCTTCAGAGCAGGAACAAGGCAAGGATGTCCACCTTCACCACTTTCATTCAAGATCATACTGGGGGTTGTAGTCAGTGCAATAAGAAAAAGGAATTAAATGTAAACAAATTGGAAAAGAAGTAAAACTGTCTTTTTTTACAGACAAATGATCATGTATACAGAAGCTTCTAAAAAATCTATAAAACAACTACTGGAAAGAAAGCTTAGGAAGTTTGCAGGATATGAAATTAACTAAAAAATACCCGTGTATTTTCATATACTCTCATTGAAAAATCTGAAAATGAAATTACAGAAATAATTCCATTCAAAACAACATCATAAATAGCAAGAATAAGTTTAACAAAAGAACCCAAAACCTCCATAACATAACATTTACAATGTTCAGAATACCATCTAAAATTATTTGACATATAAAGTGTGATCCAGTCTCAAGTAAAAAGGCAATCAATGGAAGATGGCCTAGATGTTGGAATTCTCAGACAAGGAGCTATTATAGCTATGCACTGTAAGGTAATGGAAAATATACTTGTAATAAATGAGATAGGAAAGCTCAGCAAAGAAAAATAACATATTTTTAAAAATCAAACGAAAATTCTAGAATTGAATGTTATGATAGCTAAAACAAAACAAAACAAATACTGGATGGATTTCAGAGCAGAATAGACACAATGGAGAAGGGTCAATGAACTTGAAGATAGATGAAGAGAAAGAAAAAAGATTAAAAGAACAAACAGAGCCTCAGAGATGTGAATTAATAGCAAAGGGTATAATATATGTATAATTGGAGTCTCAGAAGGAGAGGAGAGAAAAAATAAGGCAAAAAAAATGTTTGAAGAAATAATAGCCAAAAACTTCTCAGAATTGGTTAAAAAAACATAAGTTTACAGGTCCAAGAAACTCAATGATCCCAAGCAGGATATGTAAGAAAATCATGATTAGACACATATTAAACAAGGCAGCGAGGGAAAACTGATATATTATATACAAGGGAACACTAATTTAAATAACTGCAGACTACAGAGGTGAGAAGATAGCAGAACAACATCTTTGCCGTGCTTAAAAAATAAAGAAAAAACCTGTCAACCCTGAATTTTATTTACATCCAGCAAAAATATTCTTCTAGAATGAATATATATTAAAAATATTTTGGGATAAAAGAAAGCTAAGAGAATTCATCATCAGCAGTCCTGCACTAAAGAAATGATAAAGGGGGCTTCCCTGGTAGCGCAGTGGTTGAGAGTCCGCCTGCTGATGCAGGGCACACGGGTTCGTGCCCCGGTCCGGGAAGATCCCACATGCCGTGGAGCGGCTGGGCCCGTGAGCCACAGCCGCTGAGCCTGCGCGTCCGGAGCCTGTGCTCCGCAACAGGAGAGGCCACAACAGTGAGAGGCCCGCGTACCGAAAAAAAAAAAAAAAAGAAATGATAAAGGAAGTTCTCCCTGAGATAAAAGGAAATGATGCTGGAGAGAAACTTGAAACTGGAGGGAACTTAAATCTTCAGGAAGGAGTGAGGCATGCTTAAGATAGTAAATATATTGGTTAATATAAAAGACTAATTTACCTCTTGATTTCTTTAAAACAAATAGAACTGTTTAAAGCAAAACCTATAACGTTTACTGTAGAGTTTATGATATATATATATATATATATATATATATATGTAGATGAAATTCACATGACAGCTATAGAATAAAGGAATATAGAATAAAGGAAAAGGGTTGGGGGGATATGTTCCAAGATCTCCAGTGGATGACTGAAACTGAAGATTGTACCTAACCCTATACATACTGTGTTTTTTTCCTATACATACATACCTATGATAAAGTTTAATTTATAAATTAGACACTAAGAGATTAACAACTAATAATAAAATAGAACAATTATAACAATATACTGTAATAAAAATTATGTGAATGTGGTCTTTCTCAGAATATCTTATTGTACTGTACTCACCTTTCTTCTTGGGAGATGTGAGATGATACAATGCCTACATGATGAGATGAAGTGAGGTGAATGACACAAGCATTATGACATAGCATTAGGCTCTTCACCTTTTCACTGAAAGGAAGCACTTTACGGCTTCTCTTTGGCATATGTGAATTGCCAGCATCACTACTCTTGTTCTTGGAGGCCATTATGAAGTAAAATAAGGGTTACTTGAATACAAGCAGGGCAATACCATGACAGCAGATCTGATAGCTGAGAGAGCTACTAAGTGACTAATGGGCAGGTAGGTAGCATATACAGCATGGATATTCTAGACAAAAAGACGATTCATGTCCCAGGTGGGATGGAGCAGGATGGCTCTTGCTACTCAGAATGGTGTGCAATTGAATACTTATGAATTGTTTATAGGCGTACCTCGGAGAATTGTGGGTTTGGTTCCAGACCACCACAATAATCACAATAAAGTGAGTCACATGAATTTTTTGGTTTCCCAGTACATATAAAAGTTATGTTTACACTATACTATAGTCTATTAAGTGTGCAATAGCATTATGTTTTGAAAAAGTATACATCTTAATTGAAAAATACATTTTTTGCTAAAAAATGCTAACCATCATCTGAGACTTAAGCAAGTCGTGATCTTTTTGCAATAGTAACATCAAAGATCACTGATCACAGATCACCATAACAAATGTAATAATAATGAAAAAGTTTGAAATATTGCAAGGATTACCAAAATGTGACACAGTGACACGAAATGAGCAAATGCTACTCGAAAAATGGTGCCAATAGACTAGCTCAATGTAGGGTTGCCACAGACCTTCATTTTGTAAAAAATGCAATATCTGAGAAATGCAATAAAGCAAAGCACAATAAAATGAGGTATGCCTGTGTTTCTGGAATTTTCCATTTAATGTTTTTGGACCGTGATTGACCTTGGGTAATGGAAACCATGGAAGGCGAAACTGTGGATAATAGGGGGTGGAAGGGATGGGCAGGGAGACTACTGTAGTTGAATAAATAGAACTACGAGAATTGCAGGATTCTTATATTTTATGTAAAGTGGTAAATAATAACTCTAACTAGAATGAAAACTTAGAGATGGATATCTTAATCACTGCAGCAAACATTAACAAGCAATGCAAAAGAGTACAGCTAAAGTGCCAATAAATAAAGCTAAAATGGAATTCTAAAACATGTTAAGATAATTCCAAAGAAGTCAGGAGAGAGAGAGCAGAAGAACAAAAAACAAAACAAAAAACAGAGGGGGCAAACAAGAAACAAATAATGAAAATGGTAAGCCTAAATCAAGACATATGAATAACTTTGTTACATATTAATGAATTAAACAGTTCAGTTCCAAGGCAAAGGTTATCAATATGGATTTTAAAAAGCAAGACCATATTTTAAAATTATGGATTTAAAAATGCTGTCTATAAGAGTTGTACTTTAAAAATAGACATGGAAGGACTTCCCTGGTGGGCCAGTGGTAAAGAATCCTCCTTCCAATACAGGGGACATGGGTTCGATCCCTGGTCAGGGAACTAAGATCCCACATGCCACGGGGCAACTAACCTGCACGTGCCACAACTACTGAGCTCTCACGCCTCAACGAGAGACCCCCACATGCTGCAAACTGCAGAACCCACTCACCCTGGAGCCTGTGCACCACAACTAGAAAAAGAAAATCCGCACGCCACAACAAGAGAGAGGCTCAAGCACCACAAAGAAGAGACCAGAAGAGTCTGCGCGCCAGATCAAAAGATCCAGCATGCCTCAATGAAGATCCTGTGTGCAGCAACTAAGACCCAACACAGCCAAAAAAAAAAAAAAAAAAAAAAAAAGGGGAAAAGAAGAAAATAATAAAATAAAATAAATAAATATTAAAAAAAACCAGACGTGGCTAGGTTGAGAGTACAAGACTGGATAACAGATACACCATGCAAATAGGAAGCATAAGAAGACTGGAGTGGCTATATTCATATCAGAAAAAATAGATTAAAAGGGACATTTCCAAATGATAAAAGGGTCAGTTCATCAGGAAAACATAGTCATAAATGTATATACGCCAAATAACACAGCTTCAAAATACGTGAGGCAGAAAAGGGACAGAATTAAATGGATAAATGTCTCTATATAGCATTATAGCATTACATAGATAGGTTTCAGACTCCAAGTTTACAATTCAGGTTAGAAAGCATTTTTATTAATAACATTTATATTAATGCTTACTATATATTGGGTTTAGGGAATACAGAATAATATGACAAGGTCCGTATCTTCAATGAGTTTACAGTCTTACTGGGACATGAAACTTGTGCTTAGAATACAATGGAAGAATAGGAAGTTTTAGAAATAGGAAAATAAGACTTTGTCTTCTGTTCCCTTAGTATTGATACATGGTACAAAATAGCCACATTGATGCATTGATACTAAACAGCCACTTCTGTGAAGGTGACAGCAAGTACCAACAGACCACACAAGGGAAGAACACAGATCTAGGACCTGGATCCTAGACTAAAACTAAAGCAGAGTGTAATGGATATTGAGTTGACTTCCCAGTCATTCCTTTGTACTTCTAATGAAATGCCACATTTTTTGGTCAGATGGCATCGACACTATTCCCAGATTCAGAATGAGAGTTGATTAGTCAGTGAGTATAATCTCATTGCCATTGCCACAGCAGTGGTGTTGAGATGACTACTGCCTGGCGGTGGCAGGGAAAATGCTTTTATTTCCTGCTGCCTGTGGTCAAGGGATTGTGCAGTTCTAATTGCTTTTAGTGTGCCTCTGGATGAAACTTAGTAAACACATTTAAAGCACTTTAAACAGTTCCTGGTTTAAATGGTGCAAAGTAAATGCTTAACATGTTATCTGTCTATTGTTGCTGTACCTGTGTTAATTTTCATGGAAGGTAGAGCAGAGAGACAAAAAAGAATCACTTTTGGTGGTGGCATGGTTGATTCTCTGGGTCATACCAGTCTTAAAGCCCTTCCAAACTCTCTAACCAGTTAGAGTTAGGTTTTGTTATTTATTTATTTATTTATTTTTAATTGGAGTATAGTTACTTACAATGTTGTGTTAGTTTCAGGTGTACAGCAAAGTGAATCAGTTATACATATACATATATCCACTCTTTTTAGATTCTTTTCCCATAGAGTTAGGTTTCCTGATTTTTTTTTTTCCCACCTTGAGAGTTCCTAACTGGTACTCAGTCAGTGTGATTTAACTCTGTGTGAAGAAGGACAGTTTTAAAGGGATAATCCTCAGCATCCCCATGGTGATTGAATTTATTCTCCATATAATTGTATATACAAAGTGAAATTATAGACTAAACAGGACAGGTGACTCTCCCCAACTTCCACCGTCCTTTATCTTTTGCTAATTGGTTTTGCAACAGGCGCCTAACCAAATTCTCTGGCTCCAGGCTTGTCCTGTCCCTTCTAATCCATCCTTCACACAGCTGCCAGAGCTATCTTTAAAATACAAATCTGATCGTTTTACACATTCACAGGCACTCACATCCATGCATTATCTGCTTAAAATCTTTCTGTAGTTCCTGATTGCCTACTGGATTTCGTTCAGACGTCTTAGTATGGCCCACGTGGTCCTTAAGACCTATCTCAGCCTCCCTTTTCAGTTTTGTCTCCTAGCACCCTCTCTCACAAACTTCATTGTCACTATATCATGAACATATGATGCTCTTGAATGTCTTCAAGCCTTTGCATGTGCTGTTTTCCACGCCTTCAAGGTCTTTCTCCTGTTTGCTGTATTGGGGAACTCTTCCTTATCTTTGAAGACCCTCAAGTCAAATATCATCTGATTAAGGCTCATTTCTTGATTACCCTGGCAGAACCATTAGGATATGATTTATTATAGGAATTTGACTTTAAACAATTGTGGAAGCCAGTTGACTGGTAAAACAGCCTATGGGTGGTTGTCATGTCTGCCTTCAGGGCAGGCAGTTGGAAAGGGAAGATGGGGAAAGGACAAATTGGAACCTGAATGGGACCTATGAGGGTGAATTGGAACCTGCGTTGTTGGTCTTTTGCCACCTTGAGGCCTCCAGCTTTGATGCTATAGGTGTCCACTGCAGGAGAAGCCACTGCACTTTGTCACGATACTTGATACGTACTGAACCAGGAGTCAGAGACGCTGAAGGAGGACGTAGCAGGAGTTGGAGTTGCTGTGAGCCCAGCTGCTGCCTGTGCCCCTTCCCCGACCAGGTAAGCCAGCAATAAGCAGCCACATATGTGAGATACGCCGGCACCCCTTGCCCTGCTCCAAACCTCAGAGTATAATAAGAATAAGGCTATTTCATTCTTCTGTCTTCCAAATTTCCCATAAAATAGCTTTCATGGTCCATGCTAACCTGGAGCTTTAGAGTGAAGGGAATTCTGAGAAACATGTATCCAGCAAAACTTATCTGACACAGTATGAATCCATTACACCCCCATATCTTCCTTTTATTAGAGTAATGGTTTTTTGCAGATATGTTTCCACCATCAGCATCTAAATTCTTTTGAGCAAGTAACAGGTCTTATTTATATTCGTATCTGAAGCACCTAGCTTAAGTGGAAGGTACTTAATCAATGTTCAATAAAATAAGTAATAAAAATATATTCTTACACATAACAACACAGTAAAATGCTTGTTTCATTAATATTATTTCTTATATGTATTTCTTGGTGGTTGAAAAACAAGTGTTTGGCATTTGTTTGTATGACCACCTGAGTAGTATTCTGGAGAAGAGAGGTTTCTTAACATCCATGCCAGAATTGAATTCCAGAGGGGAATATACCTACTTCATTGGTAAATTTTGGTGGGGTACTGACTGCCTCAAAGGATGACAGCAAAGTATTCCCTTTGGAATATATTGCAAAGCTTTCCAAAGAGGTGGGAAAGGTTAATTATTTTAAGCATTGGGAACTTGGCAGTAAGTAAGATGGAACAAACATACTGACTAGACATATGCTATAGAATATTCCGTAAAGCTCTCTCTGGCTGTAGTGATTTACACAGAGAGCTGAACATATGGCAGGCTTTGTTTGGCTTTTTCTCTGGAATTATCTGTCAGGACATGAGCTGCCACCTAATTACCCACTCACATTATACTCTGCATTTCCATAATTTGGTTTGATTTCTCAAAGCCTTCAAACACTCAGTTTTTGAATTTATTTTTAAAAAATTAATTTTATCTGACCTACTAAAGAGTTGTGGGTGTTTCTGGGAGACATTTTTCGAGTGCAGGGAACATGGACTCCATCTCCTGGCTCTTTGACTCTACATCCTGTCAAAGCCACTGTGTCTTAGAGAGGTAGTGATTTATCATCCTACAAAGAGAACGGGCTTGGGGGGAATAGTGGGAACAACCAGGATCAAGCTTTTACATTTTCTTCAGCACCTACTATGTGTAAACATGTCTCAGCAGAGCAATGCTTCTCTAAGTTCTTAAGGGTGAGTTGAAAGCCAATTCAAAATTACAAATCTTCCCTTTGGATCATACGTGCAAATGATGCATAAATTTATATTTTCATTTTTACTTATAACTAATGACCACTGTCTAGCATTCTATAAAACAAATTATTAAGGCTTATTGAAATTTTATATTTATAAATTGACACATTAAGAAACCTGACTAGGCATAATAGATATTCTACTAAAATGTCTTGATTTTAAAAAGTTTTTATTGAGCATATACCCTATAGATAATTAGAATTATTGAAAATTTTGAGAAAGAATGCATCTTTATCAGTACAGAGTGAGTGTTGCTTTGGGAGGGTCATAGCTTTCCATTGCTATTCTAGTAGTAATCAACTTATATCTGTAGCTCTTACTTCTGTTAAAGGCTTATTTGTGTGTGTGTGTAATACTGCACAATTAGTTTTTTGGTTTCTGTTTAGTTTCTCTCCAATTCGTGTGATCATCCAGTTCTTTCTCTACTGAAAAGTAGGGATATGTGGTGTTGGTGTCCAGCACAGATTTTTGTCCTGCTTCAGAAGGCCTCACTCCAGTGAGGTAGTTGTCCACTGGTACAGAGAGACAACGACGTTACAGAATAATCAGAGGATGGAGAGCTGGACACTTGGCACTGTCAGTTTACTTTCATGGTAATCATCTGTGCTGATGCTTTTCCATCTAGTTATTATTTTTAAAACCAACATTGTTGACAAAATCGTTTTCCTGATGAGGCAGTGTTCAGCATCCACACTCAGCTCTGGGGGAAGCAGGGAATGGACTGGCCTTCAGTGTCTTGTCTCACACCAGCAGAGAGAGCTGAGTGAATGGCCCAGAGTAATAAATGCTCTGTCACGCCTTGCTGCTTAAATATTTTATAACTTTTAAGCTCTATTAAAGGAAGTGATGTCAAGAGTATTTAGTGGAGATAGCTTCTAGCAATGGCTTTTTATTAAGAAAGATGACACCAATCATCCAGCTAATGATGGAGTGAGAAAAGATATTACCCCAATGAAGATGGGCTTATTATCTCCATCCCTGGAATGGTTGACTGTTGTTAGTAATGGTTGGGCAAAAGAGGGCAGGAGAATTGACTGGCATGACTCAACCAAAATGCTTGTGTCTGGGTTTCTTTAGTGGAGAGACATGGTTGTAGGACATGATCTGTGACTAACACAGTTTTTATTTTAGTAAATGCTAATCTTTACTGTGTCTAAAGAGGATTCACTACTCAGAGAACAAAGTGCATTCTCTACCCTCTCTCTTCAACTATTTCGTGTGTTGGCTAAGGGTGAGAATATCTTCACAATTTTTCAGTGTCCTTTCCATGATTGCATTCCATGCCTTGAATCTGTCCCATGCAAGCCTGACTTATGGGCCCACAAGACTTTTAGGGCCCTTAAAAATGTTCTAATTTCTTTGAAATCAGAAGAAAAAAATGAACTTTGGGGTCAAAGAAAATGTTTTAATATATAATATTAATATATTCATATTTATACCAACACAGTTGTTAAATATAATTTTTAAATAATTTTTTATGAAGGAGTAGGCCCACAAAGACAGAAGTGCTTGGGACTCCCATGAAAGTCAGGATGCATTCCTAAGTGGGCACGCCATAAATGCTTACTGATTAATTGAAAAATAATGTTTGGATGCTTCAGTGTATCTCTCTGAGAACTCAATTATGTTCATGCTACTCTGCAAGAAGGTTGATGTAGCAGGCAAGAGTACTGGATGGTGATCCAGGAAACCTGAGCTTGGACTCACCTCTGTCATGTCTATTTTTTTAACATTGGGAAAGTCGCTTAGGATCCTGGACTTTTTCCTCATGCCTCAAAAAGGGTTTAGATTCAAATTCTAGGCTCTCTCTAGTTTAGAAATACTATTATGCTAACCTAGAACAGGTAGCTGAGGTGACTTCATGAAAAATTCTAGGCAGATAGTAAGAGTAACATTTATTGGTTATTTCCTGAGCTTATAAGTAGGTGCTCAATAAACAGTTACTGAATAAAGGACTTTGCTGCTGCTGGGTTCCTGTGAAAACGTCTGCTCTCTCAGTCTCTGACCGTAGGGTAGGTAGATGCTTAATTGTCTAGGAAGAGATGTGGAAGGCAATGATCAGGCCGTGAATCCCCTGATGCTCCTTTCCAAACCTGTGATTCCTTCTTGTTGAGGAAACTTGAGCTCTTGTTTCCTGGCCGGGCTTAAAGTAAAATGACAGCGTGTGTCTTTGGATTCAAAATTGAATTGGCAACAGGATGGACTGTCCAAGAGCCCCCTGGGTTCAGGTTGGCCTCCCCCAGATGACAATATCCAAGGTAGAGGTGCTCACCTGCTCATCTCACTCTCCCTTTGCCCTCATATGCTTACAAGCCTGAGCCCCAGTGAACCTTCTGTTACTGGGAGTTGTGGCCTGGGTAGGGCTGATGGTCAGCTGATCCACTGAAGGGAAGACAGCCACAGTGAGTGACAGAAGCTCCCCTATTCCCAACAGCTCTCTAGCCACCTTTGCCACCCACTGAGGTTATAAAAGATGATTGCCAATAGAACCTCAGATACCCTTCCTTCCACATTCCTGAAAATGAATCTTAAAGAACCTAAGAACGAGCAGGAGTTGTTAAATTATTGTCTTTATTAACTGGCAATGATGAGTGCATGGTGAGTGAAATGGACATAGACCCTGCTATCTAAGGCCATAAAAATCCCAAAGGAAAACACCAACTAGGAAAGAAAGCTAATGAGCAGTATTTCATTAAAATATTGCTCTAATGTTGCCTTAGAAGAAAGTAACAGCATGGAAACTCTGGACCTTCTTCAGAAAACATTTTGCAGAATCATGACCCATGTGGGCTCAGCCCCAAGGCATGCTGGGACCTCAAAGGGGAGCAGACAGAGTAAGGAGTGAACCTGGAACAGGGTGACCCGGGGGTAAAGACAGATTCTAGGGCTTTTCTCTTCAGGTAGGGTTGCCTGATTGTTTCAGCAATTTTAAAGTTATACTCTCTCAATCTGTGAAAGCTGCCATTTGTGTGAGAAGAACTCTGGGCCATGTATTAGTCTGTGTAATCCATACAAGTAGAGAAGAGGTTGTATTCTCTCCATTTTACACAGTAAGGGCAGAGTTGAGGATCAAACTTCAGTGCACAGAACTCCACTCTGGGGACTTCCCTGGTGGCACAGTGATGAAGAATCCACCTGCCAGTGCAGGGGACATGGGTTCGAGCCCTGGTCCGGGAAGATCCCACATGCCGCGGAGTAACTAAGCCCGTGTGCCGCAACTACTGAGCCTGCGCTCTAGAGCCCGCGAGCCAAAACTACTGAGCCCGCACACCTAGAGCCCATGCTCTGCAACAAGAGAAGCTACAGCAATGGGAAGCCCGTGCACCGCAATGAAGAGTAGCCCCTGCTTGCCGGAACTACAGAAGGCCACACGCAGCAACAAAGACCCAACGCAGCCAAAAAAAAAAAAGAACTCCACTCTGCTCACAATGTAACTCCACTCTCTGGAAGAGTGCCTATGATCTTGCCTTCTGGTTTAGTATTAGATCTGTTTTGACAGGAGCAGATACAGACGAAGGTTGGTCTACTGGGGAGGGAGCTGCCTAGTTCCAAATTTTACATCTTGATTGATTACCCAGAGAAGATTCAGAAAATGCTAGAAGTAACTTTCTTTTCAATCTCCAGGTTGTTTTACATGCAAAATGAATTATCCTGCCTTTTCAGAGCACACAGAGGAAAAACTCATAAATGATGTGTCTGCTTTTCTTTCATGGTCATAATTCTTGTTTTTATTTTGAGCTTTTTTTAAACACCTCTTAATATGGTATAATATAAACAAATGCTTTTGTGCTATCATCTGTTGCCAGATATGCTTTTAATTGTGTGATTGGTCCTGAAAAATATAGAGCCAAATTGGATATTAATACAGGAAGCTGAACCCTTTTATCAGCAAATGCAAACATTTTCAAAAATTACTCTTCATCTCTGAACCTTTGCATCTTTAAACTTCTGATTTTAAACATTTTGCTGTTTCTTTTAAGTCCTGATTAGGCACAATGGCATTCTGAGTTCTGTGGTTGTATTCAGTGAATATTTTTACTGTTTTCTACTTCACTATCTCCTATTCTCAGAAAGTTCTTTAAATAATGGGCAGTTCAGCTTTTTACCAATGATTTCTGTCCGACTCTGATCAAAGCAAAGCTCTTGTTTACTGTTTGTATTATAATATACAGATTTGCAGAGAGGGCAAAGTAAGAGGAAGCAAGGCATACAATATAAAGGGAAATGAAAACAGACCAGGGAGTAAAACACTACAGGCTGAATAACAACAACAGGCATACTGAAAATTTATATTATAAATGAGAATACCAAATGGATATGATATCTGAAAAACTTGAAATATATAAATATTGTCTTATTGCTGTTTCTGGTTCTCCATTCCTCCTTGATCTTTAGTGAATGCCAACACTGGGAATGGGAAGGAGCCTGAATTTATTGATCAAGTGCCAGCTACTGTACTGGGCACCTTACTTCCTATATTTTGTCTATTTTCATGATTACTTCAAGAGCCAGGTATTTTTATTATCACTTTCCAGATATAAAAACAGATTCAGAGATATTAAGTGACATTATAATCACACAATTAGGAATTGAAAAAACTATTTTCTCAAGTAAGTTTAATACAGAAACCTATGCTCTTTCACCTATCTCTCTTTGCTTCTTTCAGGAGAGAAATGGGCCAAGATGAGGCCAAGGATGAAAATATGCATATTCTTTCAGTAATGAATGCATTGGCTCCCTGAATTATTACATTAATACTGTTACTATTGTAATTTTATTATATTATACATTATACAGAGTACGATATATAAATTACATAAATTATGATAGTTTTGTTGCTTATTAATAGGTAAATAATTATTTATTATCAGGTGCTTATTTGAGCATCAGGGGTCAATCAGGCATGGGTCCTATTGTTAATGAAATGTCTCTAGCTCTAGGAGCAATATGATATTGGTATACATAACTACAATATAAGGTAAAAACATATGCATGGAAAGTCTCTACCTGGGAAAATCAGAGAAAGCTTCTGGGAGAAGGTGACTTTTGAAGATGGGCTTTACAGTATGGCTTGGATCTGCACTTATGGAAATGAGGGAGAGGGCATTCCAGGCAAAGGGAATGGTTTAACAAATAGAAAAGAAAACCACACTTCAGTGGGTGTCTAAGCCTATTCAGGCTGCTGTAGCAAAATATCACAGACTGGGTAGTTTAAACAACAGACATTTTTCACAGTTCTGGAGGCTGGGAAGTCCAGGATCTAGGTGCTAGCAGATTCTGATCTTGGTGAGACTCCTGGCTTGTAGACAGCCACCTTCTCACTGTGTGCTCACAGAGCATTTCCTCAGTGCAAGCGAGCAGAGACGGAAAACTCTGGTATCTCTTCTTCAAATAAGGACACTGATCCCATCACACGAGCAACACCCTCATGACCTAATCTAAACTTAATCGCCTCCCAAAGGCCCCACCTCCAAATACCATCATATTGGGAATTAGGGTTTTAACATATGAATTTGGGGAGGACACAAACACGCAGTCCATAACAGTGGGTATCCACTGGGTACCAGGAACTTTGCATATGTCATTTCATCTAACTTAAAGAACTCTATTGGGTGGTATTGTCTGTTCCATAAGCACATAAAACACAAAATTTTCAAGCTGAACTCAACACTTCCTTCTCACTCCGCCCATCCAGCTCCCTCATTTCCTGCGTGTAAATGACATCACTGTCCATTCTGTTCCCTATGCCTGGCCCCTGCTCATAATCCTTGACTCCTCCCCCTCTGCCCCTCCGCCTCATCAAGACCTGTTCATTCCACCCTCTGAACATCTCTGGAATCCACCCACTTTTCTGGACCCTAGCTGCCACTGCCTTGGTCCAGGCTATCACCATCTCTCAGGCACCATCGCACCCACCTTCCACCAGTTGATCTTGCTGCTTCCAGTCTTCCCTCTACCAACCCCTCGAATCTTCTTTCAGTCCATTCTCCACATTGCATCCAGACGGATCACTGTGAAATGCCTATTTGGTCACATTCTTCCCCTGATTATAACCCTGTGAATGTTCTTCATTTTTCTTAGACAGAAGGATCCCTGAACAAAGCGTAAAGAGCCTTCACGAGCTAGCCCCTGCTTCCTTCCTCAGCTTCATCTCGGAACACTCTTCCATCCTCCACACCCATCCTCCAGTCGCTCCACATGTCTTTCAGTTCCCGCTTCTGCACCTCCTCTTTGACTGCCCCCCCACTTCACTGCACCAAGGTTGAGTTCCCACATCCCATTCCTGCCACAGGGTGGGCTCTAGAATAGAAAGGACCATGTCTATTTGCTCACCAATAAATGTATTTCAAGTGGATACAGTGATTTTTAAAAACTGAGGCTCATGGGAATTCCCTGGCAGTCCAGTGGTTAGGACTCGGCACTTTCACTGCTGGGGCCCGGGTTCAATCCCTGGTTGGGGAACTACGATCCCACAAGCAGCGCAGCATGACCAAACGAGCAAACAACAACAACAGAAAAAAATGAGGCTCAGTTACTTTCTCAAATTCAAATAGCTGGCTAATGGTAGAGTTGGGCCACAAGCAGCGCAGCATGACCAAACGAGCAAACAACAACAACAGAAAAAAATGAGGCTCAGTTACTTTCTCAAATTCAAATAGCTGGCTAATGGTAGAGTTGGGGATCTGAAAAAAATCTGTCTGTATCTAAGTCTAATGCTTCTCTTATAGCAACAAGGTATCTCTCATAGATGGGTGAGTGTGAGGCACTCAGTAATTCATTTCGGCTGGATCGTAGCATGCACACAAGAGACAAAATGGGAAAAGAAGGCTTTAATCACAGTGCATAGGCTTTAATCGTGGCCCTGTGCCCTAGGTTAAGGAATTAGGATTTTATTCTACAGACAATGGGGAATCATAGATGGGCACAGAATTGACAAGAGCAGAGTATTTAGGTTTTCTTATGCCTTGCAAAAGTGAAAGTGAGGGCAGAGGAACACAAGAAGAATTGGGGACCTTTTGCCACGATCTTCATGCATAAAATAATAGTATCTACTTCCTATGAGTTTTGTGAAAATGAAAATAAATAATGCATGTAGAAATGCCATACACCTCTTTATAAATGTCATTATGGTCTTTTTTTTTTGCTTAATGTTCGTTCAAGGGCTGTTCAGCTTTGTAGCTACTTCTAGAAGACTCCGAGTGAACCCTCTGAGGAGCCATTCTCTAAAAGTGGTGTTGAGACTACCAATGAAGTTTTCAAGCTACTGAGAAGTTACAGACCTGCTCCCAGAGGCAAGAGAGGCCACTGACCAGAGCAGCTGGAAGTTTCCCCAGGTGATAACCTGGAGTAGGGGACAGGAAAGGTGGAAGGTACTGCTGCTGATGGGAGATCCCCACTAGGAACAGCTGCCGACACAATGCCAGCAACTCCTTTGAGGAAGAGCAGCTGGAACCCAGCATGGGAGCAGCATGGGACATCATGAAGAGGGGACCTGAGTGCTTGAAGGCCTCTGGCCTATGCTGTTTCCCCAGTCTGATTTACCATGAAGAGAGAGGGGGAATGTACTAAGCGGGCAACTGGAAATAAGTGTTTTGATGCGAATGATAATATAACTATGGTAATAATAATGATTATCACATTGACTGAAGAGAGTAAAAGACCAAATTCAAGGCCCAGAAAGTCTGTTTCCACAATTGCACCTGGGAAGAGGACTGCCTGTAAGAACAGCTCCTCTGCCTCAGGGAGTTGAGAGTTCGGCTGGTGGTTGGGAGAGTGAACTTGGGACTTGGCCTTCTGAGGAAGCCCACTGAAAGGGTTGTTTTTATGCACTCCTCTTTGGATCCACTGTTTGGAAAGAGGAATAGTAGAATGGCCCAGGTAGAAGTTGTTCTAGAGGCCCTGGTGGACTGGATCAAGCCCTGGACTTGAGAGAAAGACTTGCAGGATTTCTGTAACCTTGACTTGTTTCCTGTTGACGCTACCTGCATGCCAGTTTAGAGAAGCCAACTTTCAGGAACAGATCAGTCTGTTCCTACTGCAATCCCTAGCATAAGAACACATTCTGCAAATACCTGGTGAATTAGCCGGAATCCCCTACACTGCTTCCCCTATGACTCAACTCCGGACTATAGGTCTCCCTGGCACAATATTAAGCAGGTGAGGTAGGAAGGCACTGGAGTACAAGTCAAATATTCTGAGTTCTGTTCCCAGCTCTTTTAAGAATAAACTGACACGAATGATGTCTACAACCAACTGATTTTCCGGAAGGTACCCGGGGATTTTTTTTTTAGCATCTTGGAAATGAACATGACTCATCGTCTAGTCTAACAGGTCCTCAGTAAAAGCTCAATGTATAATTGTGACCAAAACTTTTTAACATAATTTTTCAAAGAATTAAGTTTAAACACATTGTCTAGGAGGAAATGTTGTACAGATGTCACAGGCAAGATTTCCCTATGCTACTTATTGAAAGAAGATATAAATGGAGCTGATTCAAAATTACCCCCATTAGAGGTAATCCCAAACCAACATGGGCTTACATGATTACTTCTTTCAGTCAAATTGAACTTCTTTGCAAATACGACTGAGAAAACTGCCCTTTAATTTGGATCTAGTTTAAATTATTTAATGAATCCCCTTTCTCAGTTAGTTGGACATTAGGTTTAAGAATAAATAAAAGTGCCTCATGTGCCCCATAATAGCTAAACAGTGTCTGTGTCAAAAGCAGCAAAACCAGCTGACATTCACGAAGAGATGGACCAGTGGTCTGGTCTCAACCTCAGGTCTGGGTAAACCATTAAGCAAACAACTTGAGTTTTCATTTTTAATTTGATACACTGTGTTTAATGCAAAATGTATGGGCATTTTGAGAGGCGGTTTGCTCAATTATGGGGAATGGCTGTAATCCCGGTGGGTTTATTTTGCAGACTTGGGAGGTTGCTGTTATTCCCTGGTGGGTGTCTAAGGGAGTAGGCAGGAGAATGCAGAGAATCCACGCAAATGAAGCCTTATGAAGCAGCTCTTTGATTAGGTTAGAACAGGCTTCTTTATCCCTGAGGGAGGCTGTGAGTTGGGCTGTGGGTGAAGTGCCAAATCAGTCCTTGCCTGCTTTGTGACTCTGGGGTCACAGCAGGCATCCAGGAGACAGGAGTTTAAAAAAACCCTGGCTGGAGGTGGTAAAGTTATGGAAATGCTCCCCTGGGGAAGGGGGAAGGGCACAGGTGTTCTGAGGGAAACCCACCTCTTGATGCTCACCTGGCCACTTCTCACATTCTCCTCCTTCATTCAGCAAACAGTTCTTGCGTGCCTACTATGTGCCAAGCATGTGGCTAAGATAAGGTCTCTGACTTGGAAAAACTCAGTTTTGGTAGGTGTGATTCCCATCCAGATAATTAAGGCACAAAATAAAAATTGTGATGCTTAAGATATGGTGAGAATTCAGTGAGAACGTGAAGGACAGTGTGACTAAATAATTGGAAACATCAACTTAACTCATTGCAGCAGACACATACTGCATGCTTGTGCTGTGCCATGCTCTGTGCTAGGTCCCAGTGAAGGGCAAGACAGGAGTGGTCTTGCCTGCATGCAGTTTCCAGTCTAGTGGGCCAGGAAGGATTTTGAGAGATGAGTTGGGTCTCATTGGGTGAAGAAGAAAGAAAAAGAGAAAAGGAGAGGAAATGAGCAAAGACACAGAAACCTGGAAAAGCATGCAGTACGGAGATAATTATACGAATGTGTGTGTGTCGGGGTGAGGGAAGAATAGATAGATATTAGTAAGAAAGTTTCAAGAAGCGAGGCAGGAAAAGTCAGGATGTTTGAAGCCATCTTTGAAGGCTTTTGCATGACATGCCATTGAGTTTTTAGCCAGTAGGAACTGGAAGTCAAAGAAAGATTTAAACAGGAAAACTTGAGCATGTCCACATTCTAGAACAAGTCCTCTAGCAGTCAGAGAGAAAGGAGGAAGAATCTAACATAAGGCTGCTGTAGCCAGTGGAGGAGAAAGGCCAGGGAGGTGGGTATTGTCTGCCCCAGAGAGGTCAAGAGGACAATGACTGAATACAGGCCACTGGATGTAGCTATTAGGAGGTCAGTGAGTTCCTTCCAGAACGGTGCTCTGGGTGCAACTGGTTGGCCCTGGTTTAAAGAGTAATTTACAGGAGAGCAAAGCAGAGGCTCTAATTGTCCAAAGCACAGTCACTTTTTAGTGGTTGTTCAGTCCAGCGAGTGTGGTTTGCTTTGTAAGGAAAACATACCAAGGATAAAGGAATCCCAGTGGGCTTCAGCGACTGTAATGGTCCCTGAGAGTTGTATTTGATGTGCAGTTGTGTTGGCGTGAGGTTTGTCCTTTAACTGTGAGGACCCAGGCTGACTCCAAGGCACCCTTTATTCAGCTCCGCTTTGGTTGCCAGCTCTCTTGAATTTGCAGGGAGTATCCCGACTTTAGAGTTTTCAGGATGCCATTTGCAAATAATTCCTGTGTCCTCAGTTACATTTCGCATCTTCTGAGGATGAAGTGGGGAACACCTTCCCTGAGTTCTAATGGGTCAGGGAGGAGTTCTGAAGTGTTGCACCAAAACCCTGAAAATCCACTGATAAGTCTGTAAAGGTGGAGTTACACTCCAGGGACCCTATCCTGTAATTGCCAGTTCTGTTTCCCCACCCAGTGACAGAGCCAGCCTGTTTTTCTGACTCTGTGACCCAGCTAGCTCTTTGCCATAATCAATGTTTCCATTCTTTTCCAAAATAAACATGTTGACGGTCATTTGCAAACAGAGGAATGAAAGTTTTCCATCCCTAGGTGCCGTGCATGTATTTTTGAAAATGAAGAATTTAGCAAAGGCTTTTAATCTAATCTCTGGTTACTTTGTAATTTGTCTGGGGCACTAGACCTTAGAAGGCAATTTTTTTTTTCTTTTAGATTCAGTTAAATTCTACACCCCTCCCCCTCCCCCTTCTAGCTTTGTTCAGAATTATCAAGCAGAATAGTTTGAAGAGAATAGGACCTTATTGTATCACATTTCAGGAATGAGCCATGAGGAAACAGGAGCCAAGCCTGGAAATGAGAACGTCCTTGTAAATGACCAACAGAAAATAGGAGTTAAAATACACAACTGTTGTCGTGCCAGAAAATTGTCTGCCCTCTCTGAACGAACTGGGAGTGCTGGTTTGCATTTATACCAGGTTTTAAAAATAATAAATGCCATTCTCCCTGTTCAAATGAAATATAATTTCCTAACTGCTTTGAAGATAACCCTGCCTTTTTTTTATCCATAGAAATGAAGAGCTTAATACCTCCTGAAAATCCCAGATATCGTACCTGTTTAATACAGAGTTTGTTTAGTCTGCATGATTAGTAATTTTATTTCAGAAAGAAATGACTGATTAAGAGTTAGGCAGATGTCATGATCAAAGCTTATTTCTTGTTCACCGGGGGGGTGTCAGAAACAGCCAAGCTGTTGATGTATCCACTGGGCTAAATTAGTACCATTATCACTTCAGTAAGCCTAGATATTACTGTGTTCTCTGCTAAAGAAACCAATTATAGTATCTGCTGGATGGTATATTAAATGACACCATTTAATTAAAGACTAATCTCTCTCTGAATGAACAATATTTTAAATTATTCTACATTATTTCATCCAATTACTGCAAACCTCTGTCCATTTTTAAAAACAGAAAAAAGTCATTTGGCACCCTGACTGCCAGGAAGAATAATTGCTGTTCTGTGCTGTGTCTGGAGCTTGTGCCCAGTAACAGTCAATCCAGGACACACATCAGTTCAGGAGCTCTTTTAGTTTTAAAATATTTCAGATTTGTTTCTCAAGCCTCTAGGCAGCAGAGAGCCCTATTCTACGATTGCCAGTGGTTCCCTCCGAGGACTGGGGGGATAATGGAGACCTCGAAAAAGAATATGTTTAGAGGAATAAAGCCATTAAAGAAATACAATTCCCATGCTGGGAGCAGAGCTATTTAACTGACAGGATAGCAATTCTTTTTGAATGACTATCTCATAAGGGAGTGCAAGAATTAAAATGGACTTGACAGTGAACTCAAGAGATAACCTCTAATAGAAAGAAAAATCCACTTGTTACAAAGAGAGATGAGTTAAAAAGAGGTAACTGTTTTAGAAAGTTTGGGGATGAACCAAATGTGAATGGACTTTCATTCCTTAGAGTCATTAACTATGGGGAAATGTTGGCACACATTTGGGTAGCAGAGAGCAAGAGCCACTAGCCAAATATGAACAATCTGCTGCTTCTGTAGCTGTATAATGTCAAGGAATATGGTGCGTGGATATTGTGTGTTTATCAGCCTATTGGACCATCAGTAAGATCCTAGGGAAGGAGACTAGCAGTGATGCACCCCAGATACTGTAGGAATGTACTCCCAAACCTAGACTGTGGGTGGGAAAGTTGGAGCTCAACCCTAGGACCTAGCACCAAGCCTTGCTCACAGTAAATCCTCTGCAAATTTAATTCCCCGAGTTCATAATCCTAATGTGTGAAATTAATGGTCCAAAGCCAAGCCGATCCATGTCTTTTAGCCACTCCTTGGCAAGTGTGGCCCAAGTCCAGATTTTTTTTCTTTTTTTCTTTCTTTTTTTTTTTTTTTTTTTTTTTTTTTTCCGGACGCGCAGGCTCAGCAGCCATGGCTCACGGGCCCAGCCGCTCCGCGGCATGTGGGATCCTCCCGGACCAGGGCACGAACCCGTGTCCCCTGCATCGGCAGGCGGACTCCCAACCACTGCGCCACCAGGGAAGCCCCTAAGTCCAGATTTTGACCTGAGGAATGGTGGTGGTCAATGGCAGTGATAAAGATGACCAGAGTTCAGTTCATGTTTTCTCCACGTGTGAATCACCTTGGTCTATTTTGTTTCCCTTGCTATTACTTTTTTTTAAAGACTTTATTTAGAGCAATTATAAGTTCACAGTAAAATAGAGAGGAAGGTACAAAGATTTCCCATGTACTCCCTGTCCCCAAACATTCAAAGCCCCCCCATTATCAGCATCCCTCAGCGTCATAGTACATTTGTTACAACTGATGAACCTATATTAACACATCATTATCACTCAAAGTCCATAGTTTACTTCAAGGTTCACTCTTGGTGTTGTACATTATGTGTGTTTGGACAAATGTATAATGACACGTATCCATCATTATAGTATCATAAATGGTGTTTTCACTGCCCTAAAAACCCTCTGTGTTCTGCCTATTGCCTATTCATCTCTCTCCACCCCCACCCCCTGGTAACCACTGATCTTTTTACTTGTCTCCACAGTTTAGCTTTTTCCAGAACGTCATATGTGTAGTTGGAATCGTACAGTATGTAGCCTTTTCAGATTGGCCTATTTCACTTAGTAATATGCATATAAGATTCCTTCATGTCTCTTCCTTTTCATGGCTTGATAGCTCATTTCATTTTGCTGAATAATATTCCATTGTCTGGATGTAATACAGTTTACCCATTCTGGTGTTACATTTTTTGAAGACGACTCAATTTTATGTCATTGTCAACTATCTACATCTAGGGAACATATGGATGTCCAAGGGCTTTGGGTTTATTATTGTGGCTATAAATTGGTCCCAATATAACATAGAGGTTAAAGGTGTGAGTTTTAGAGTCCCTCATTCATGCACTCATTAACACTGATTCCTAATAATAGTCAAGGTAGAAAAGACATCTGGCCTGGGAAAATTCAAATTCAAATCTGAGTTTGAGTTCCAGCCCACCTTTGCTAACCGTAGAGCGTTAAGCATGTTACTTAACTTTCTTCACCTGTAATGTAAGTTAATGATACACCCCTCATGGGATTTCCTTGAAAATGAAGAGAGTAACTTCAGTACCTACCATATGATAATTAGTAAATAGTAAATATATCATGATGTTGTTGTACATAAGTAGGGGCCACTTCTAAGGATTATAGTTTGGCTCAGAGGCTGGAGATACCTAAATATAGCAATGATGACTTATCAAAAGCAATACTTATGGGCTTCCCTGGTGGCGCAGTGGTTGAGAATCCGCCTGCCGATGCAGGGGACGCGGGTTCGTGCCTCGGTCCGGGAAGATCCCACATGCCGCGGAGCGGCTGGGCCCGTGAGCCATGGCCGCTGAGCCTGCGCGTCCGGAGCCTGTGCTCCGCAATGGGAGAGGCCACAACAGTGAGAGGCCCACGTACCACAAAAAAAAAAAAAAAGCAATACTTATGAACCAGCAAGAGTTAATGCCAGCTTGTGTGGGACAGTACAGTACACCTTAACCTGTACACACACACACAAACACACACATATATACAAATATAATTGTTTTAGTGAAAGCATACTTCCTGTTGAGGATGCTTCATCATTGGAAATGGCAGTAGGAGTGCTCTCTGCACTGTCAGAGTCTCCAGGATCAGGCCTGGAATTATTAGATGTAATCATCAGGTTGAGTTACTTATACAAAGCCAGTTATTTGCCATCTGCCACTTGGAGAGGTGTCCTTACGCCCTGCTTGGATGCCAGCCCGTTGTAAAGCAGCAGGGGAAACGTTTCTGTCCAAATAACTCATCTTGGTTTCAAATTCTAATGTGAGAAAGGACTGTCAAGTAGGTGCTCTGTCTTGATGATAAAGGGGACAGTGGGTGTTCGTGGTCCTTCTTATGGGCAGAAACATTGGATAAGACATGCATTTCAAGGATTTTAAGTTAGATAGCTGGAGAATAAAATATTTAGAAAACTTAAAGTCGGTTCAAAGATAAATTCGGTAGAAGCTTGGACAGGTGTGAGAAGAAAGTCTTTTTGACATGTTTCCACCCTGAGGCAGGGGTAAGTCAGCAATGGGGAGCGTGTGGGTGTTGGAAATTATCAAACGACATTAACATAATATGTTAAGTATGTTGTGCACAAGTCATATTTCCTGTGGTCTAGCTGAAATAAACATGGGTGTCAACATGTAGAGCCCTGGGCATGCTCCGTGGAGAGACCGAGGTGCACTTGGGGCCAGGTAGCTGATGGTACAAAATCGTTTCCAGGCAGTGGTGTAACTCAGAATGACTGATCGGGAAACTGCATGTCCTTACAGGATGTGCAAGAGAAGAGAGCCAGCTGTGGACTCTATGCCCATAGTCAGTGCTGCTTTTGCTATTGCTTAACTCCAGTGTATGAGTGAGGAGACTGAGGCCAAGGTCACTCGGGCAGCAGAGGGAAGAGCTGAAAGGTCTGGGTTTCTTCTCTGACTCTCTATTGTTTTGACAGATAAGTGGCATTAATCTCATCTGCTGCTACTTCCAGGAAGTTGATTCCCTAACTGCTGTCTTCTCTCCCCTGACTCTGAACCAAACTTCCAACGGCCCTTTGAAGACTTCCACCTGCACGCCTCTCCAGCGTCACGAACGTGGCACGTCTAAAACAGCTTATTTCCTGCTCCACTCTCCATCCTGCCCCACTCCCAGTCAGCGTTCCTGCCTCCCACATTCTTACTTCTAATGGCACCTTTCCTCAGTCTTCCAGCCTCAAATCTTCATGGACAATTTTCTTCCTTAACTCATTCTTCTCTGCCTTCCTCAACCGGTGCATTTCCGTACACATTTTCTTTTCATTTCCACGAATACCTCAGGTCTAGGGTTTGTAACCTCATTCTATACAAATACTATTGCAGTAGACTCTAAACTGGCCCCCACCTTTCCGTCTTTTCCTACTCTGACTCATCCATACGTATTGCTGAATAATTCTTCCTAAACCACTGCTTTGACTCTATCACTGTCCTGGTTAAAAACCTTCAGTGGCTCCCTAGGGCCCCTGGATCTTAGCGTGGGAGTTTATATTTATCCTTATTGACTTTCATCTGGCTAGATTTGACCATCATTTCATTCTGCCTGGAACTGTTCATATTATTGATCTCCCCCTTTATGAACTTGTACTGCTTATGAACCTACATAAGCAGAATAGTTCTGGGTTTTTTTACCCAGCTAGATTATAAACTCCTTGAGGATAAAGGTCTAGTCTCAGAGATGTCTTATTTTCCCCACAGAATTCAGAGTGTTTCATACATACTTACTGACCCATTAGTTATTCAGTTAAGGGATGTGGCTACAACAGCAAGGAAATGTGGCAAAGGGATGAGGCAACTTGGATGGTGACATTCAGAGGTTTTCATAAAACCCAGAAGACAAGAAGGAGTTAGCAAGGAGACATTTTAGAGGTTGGAGTTGAATAGATTCACAGTGGGCATTGGTTGTTTTTGGCACGTGATAGCCATCCTTCCTTCTGTTGGCAATAGCACTGCTCCCATCTACCCCACCTGCCCCCCTAGATATTCTCAATCAGAAGTCAGCCTGTGGTCCAAGCCAATGAATGAGCATATTTCCTGTCCTGTTGCTGTGATTGGTTCAGATATGAGCATGTCTCACCCTTATTTGTGCCAATAACAGTCAATCCCAGGACTAAATACCTCTTGGGGGGAACTTTTTCTCCTGTGGTCCTAAGATAGGAGTGAGATGGAGAGCTGCTGACAGCCTTCTTGCCGCCAGGAGGGCAGGCCTTTCTGAGATGAAGGCAGCAGAGAAAGACATGGAGCTGAGGGGTGCAGAGAAACGTGGTCCTGATGGTATCACTTGACCCCTAGACCCAGCCACAATTGAAGGTAACCTAGATGGGGATTTTAATTTCCATTTTCCAAGTCAATATATCCCCCTTTTCCATTTAACCCGGCTCATGTTTGATGTTTCATTACTTGTAACTGAAAGAGATTTAAGGAACTCAGTATCAAGTCCATCGATTTTTAGAAAACAAACAAACAAACAAACCTGATTGAACTGCCAGGGCCCCATCTCTTTGGATGTCCAGTTTCCACATCTTGACATTTTAGGTGTTTGGGTTTGAATTCAAGATTCCTTGACTAAAACCCTCCCCCTCAAATACTCATTTATTTCAACCCCTTTATTTAACAGATGAGGGAGCTCAAGTTCAGAAACATTAAGTGACTTTCTCAAGATCACACAGCTAGCTAGCAGCAGAGCTAGGGCTGAAACCAGCGTCTCAGAATTCTAAGTCCCATGCTATTTCTTCTTAAAAACATAAACAAAAGGTAAGACAAACAAAAGTGATAAAGATGGCCAACATTTTATTTCATGCCTTGTTGTTCATTGTGCTAACAGCTTCACATGTATTTACATATTTAAGTCTCCACAAGGCCATATGAAGTGAGTGCTATCACCATCTCCATGTTAAAGGATTTGAGACCTGGAGAGGTTAAGTCAGCCTCTGGTTACATAACTAGTAAGGGACAGAGGTCAATTCTTCCCCAAGGCAACTTGGTCAAGAACTCTTGAAGCATATTTGAGAAGAGAGAGGTAGGAGCATGTGAAAAGCAGTTGCCCTGCCCCATATCCCCCAGCCAACCTGAATCTACCTGCAGCTGCCGGGGAAGGCAGTTTCCTGCACACCAGCTGCTTTCCCCCTCAAGCCCCTGCAGCTCACTTCTCTGCTGGAGGACTTTCTCCTGCTGGTTGCCCATCCTCCATGAGTACACTGGTGTCAACAGGAAGTGAAGAGGAGCTCACGTCCCTGGGCCACCCTCTACCAGTGGGGAATGGGAGTTGGTGGATAATGCCCAGTGGGATGATTCTGAGGTGTGTTCCACATGGTTTCTCAGAGGGTCACCAGGTTCCTCAGGCGCCCTCAGTAGTAACCTCCTCATTGATGCATGAGTTACTGGTTTTCTCCCTCCCTTATGTCCCCGCTGCTTCAAGTCTGCTCCCAAGGATTATCACCAAGAAAACTACTTGTACTCAAGTTTTTGTCTCAGGACCTCTTTTGGGAGGAATCCAAACTAAGACACTAGTTTTAGAGGGACATATTTAGAGCCCTTGAACATTCTGTCTAGAAAGGGAGCACTATAGGAATTCTGCCTTGACCCTCCTAGAGGGAAGAGGACAAAAATGTGAAAAGAGATGTTTATAAAGGTGAATGTTTTCGATGTAAGAGCTGCAAGTGAAGTTAAAAAAGAAGTCTTTAAATGTCATTTGCCACACCTTGAGAGCAGTGCCTGTTGGCCCTTAGACCTATCTCGAGAGGGTTAAGGTAGACGGGTGTACCCTAAAGCCTCTGGATGAAGGGAGGGGAGGGGTCAGAAAACACAAAAGGAGGATTCCTTTTTGGTCTCGCAGTGTGATTCAGTCCTTCCCTCATTTTGTGCGTTCACCTCACTCAGAGATAAGATGACGCTTCTTGTTTCACAATATTTCAAAAGGCTCTTGCGATGGAAGGTAACACAGCACCTTTTTGTATTCCCAAGGAGCTGACTTTCTGAAGCTTTAATCCTTAAGCATTGGTTCTACTAAGTTTCCCCAAGGAAATGGTTTAATCAATTTTTATATTCACAGGCCAGATATAAGATTTTGGTGCCTTCCTATATGCTTTAAAGGCATAGTCCCCACTATTTTGGGATTTGGACATTCCATTTTATTTAGTTTGATTTTATTGACTGCCTCTTCTAACTAAAAGTGATGGATAGCATACATTTGTTTCTTAAAAAAATAAATACCTTGGGGTTAATTTGCTTAGACATTTTTGGAGAAAATATTCTATGTCTCTTGAGATATCTTGAGATAACATGAGACATCCCTCTGTGTGTCTCAATTAGGATTGAGGGTGGATACTCTAGGATGGATAATCTCTATTTTATGGAGATGTTGGGAGGACTAAATGAGATGAAGTACTTGGCACAATTCTTCCTATGTGGTGAGGGCCAACAAATGTGATGATGATGAATCAATAGTGTTTTCATGTAAAGCAAAAATTTTCTTCCCTGGATTCCTAAAACAATTCTTATTTAATGTCTATGTGAAATTATCTATGAGGAAATCATTGGTCTCTGGAATTTTCTATTTTGTTTCCTATTGTGTTCTTGTTGTGGTTGAATTATGTTCAACTTGATTTCAGTTTCTCTTGAAACCTTGGTTGCTGGGAATTTACCCAGTGGCTGAACATGATAGTAACAACTGCTATAAGAATATCCCTACAGACTATCGGGCAGCAAGATCTCTTAATAAATCTTGAGCCTGGTCTGAAGTTTAATGACTTTGAAGGCAGCCATAGTTGGCCAGTCAACCAAAGACACATCAACTTTATTAATAAGATTTTGTGGAGTCCTTATCTATTTATGCATCAGTGGGCATCCTAGCAACAGAACCCTTCTATGTACTGCCCATGAACCTTTTCAGTTTCCGGTTTCTGCGATACTTTCTGAGTACAGATGGATTTGTGTCCTCAACTGCAGGCGACCTAAGTGATTTTCATTGCTTAGGACTGAAATGCCTTTCCTTATGAAAAAAAAATCACGTATTAAATATACTTGGCTTTAGACACCTTATGTGTTTTCTTGGGAGAAACTGTGAAGTCATTAAGACAGCTTAATGTGTATCCTAAATTCACCAAATCTGTAGGACAAATCCCAGCAACCCAGATGTCAGTGTGCCCTGCATACCCGTGAAAGCTACCTCTGATTCAGAACAGGAGATGTGGAGAAGGTGCAGGAGCCTGGGTACTTCCAGTAGCGATGTATGCAAAGCCACTCCCTTAGCCTGACACAGCTTTGCCCTGCCCCCCCACCCATCAGCCTGTGAGCCCCCTTCACTCGGCTCAGGTGCTCTGACTAGAGACCCAGCAATAGGTAAATATAGACCTCTGAGTTGTTTCCAAAATCTCAGTTATTTACTTGGGTCAAGAGAGTAATTTGGTGTTTGGGGAAATAATTTTCTCAGCAGGCTCAGGCAGCTACAAACCAAGAAGGTGCAGAGATTGGTTAAAACCATGGATTTAGGGTCAGTCAGACACGAGTTAGATTCCTGTTAGGACACTCACTACTTTATGACACTAGACAAGCTACTGAGTCTCTGTGATCCTCAATTTCTCTATTTCTAAAATAGGGTTAATGATGGCAAAGATGATGGTAATTATACCCTGTGTTGAACACTCACAATGCCCTGGGAACTGTACTAAGTGCTTCCTGTACATCGTTTTGATCATCTTCACAACGCTTTGGGACGTATACCATCACAATAGATAGTGCTCTGTAAGTAGTTGTTACCGTAATGTCCACTACAAATGCCACCACCCCTGTTACTCCAGAGTAACATTCTCAGTCCCAGACACTGCTGCTAGGATGTGACAAATATTCTCACCTGCTTTCTTGAGGCACCAGAGCCTTTCCCTTTTTGTTCTAATGCTAGATATATCCTAGATGCGCTGATATAAGGAGATTTCGTTCCATCATTTATTTTTCTGAGAGTTGTGGAGTACATGTAATTTCGTCTTACATTATTTAGGGATATTGAGCTTCTCTACTCCAGGTTTACTTAATGAAAAGACCTAGATCAAGAATTTTTCTATGGAATCAGGCTGCTTTAAAACTGAACAAAAATTATAAAGACATAAACAAAAATAAGAGCATCAATGATAAAAATCATCTTCCCAATAATCCTGTAAAAGTCCCTCTGATTCGGGTATTGAATTTTCTTTGACATTGTCGGGAGACAATGTAATTCAAGCTGTTCTGTAACAGCGGTCCTTTGTGACTCTAGCTCTATTTTACCAGTGATCTGTCCTATTAATGCAGATGCCAGAGGAGCAGCAGTCCTGATCAAGACAAGGCCGTCAGCCTCCAGGAAGGTAAAATTTCTACTGCCGAAGACAATATAATATCCATTTCTATCTCTGGCTGTAATTTATTTGTAGTGTTTGGGTGGTAATTTAACCCATAATGCATTGCTTTCCAAATTACAGTATGCTAAACATCTAGTAAGCTCTCTTACACAATTAAAGAGGCTGAAGAAACCCTGGAGTGCTTGTTACTGACGTGGAGAAGCATTTTACCACAGGTAGAGTCACGTACTGCATTACACTCTAAACTCCTGAACCCATCCCAAGAAACATCACAGACACAGAATTACTCATCCTTTCCTTAAAGTGATATTTATTTTAGTTGGAAATTGTAATTTTCTACAACCTGAAGTTGAGACTTTTTTTTGATCAGGCACAGTTGCATGTAAGTATATGCTGTGCATCACTGTCTTAATTTCCATAGAGAGGTGAGAAGAAAAGTAAATAACCTAACTTCAGAAACTGCACTGCTTTTGGAATACAGACTCGACTGCAGTATTGCTTGGCTCATGTGGGAGCTTTGGGGAAGGGGAGCTCGTTTGCTCACTTTGGGGAGATTTGGCTTTGAGCTGCCATTTGGAAATGTCCCCTGTCGAGGACTGTGAGTCGGAAGCCCACTCGGGAGCCTTTTTCAAGGAGAATCTGGAATTTTCTACTGCATGCACTAAGACTAGGCAGAACCCAGGGAGCAGATTTATACCTGGGATTGGCCTGTGTGGCCTTACAAGGTTTCTTCTAGTTTAATGACGTCTCTACTGAGAGACTGTGACACCACCACTCACTCCAAAAGCCAAGGTTGATACAGAGAGCACTGAAGGGAGCCATGGCTGTAGTATTGTCAGCCAGCTCAGTAAAATGGTAATCAGATGATTTGCAAACTTAGTGAAAATCAGAATCACCTGTTGGGCCTGTTGAACACACTGGTGCCCTGGGCCCAGCCTACAGAGATTTTGATTCAGGAGTTTTGTCACAGGGCCTGGAACCTTTTTTTTTTTTTTTTTTTTGTCAACCTTATTGAGATATAATTTACAAACAATAAAGTGGACTCATTTTAAGCACAAAGTTCAGTCAGTTCCGATGAAAGCATACACCCCTGTAACCACCACCACAATCAAGATCTACAACATTTCCATCACCCAAAAACATTTCCTCATGCCCTTTGCACTCAATGCCCCTACCCCACAAACTGCTGGCCCCAGGCATCCATTGATCTGCTGTCACTATAATTAATGTCTTTTCTAGAATTTCATAAAAATAGAAGCATGCACTATGTATTATTTTGTGTCTGGCTTATTTCTCTGAGCATAATATTTTAAGATTTATCTATTTTGTTGCATATATCTTTGAATCATTCTTTGAATCATTTAATTGGTATATAGTATTCCTTTGTGTGGCTATACCACAGTTTGTTTATCCGTCCACTTTTCGATAGATATTTGGGTTGTTATAGAGTTTTAATATTGAGAATAAAACTCTATGAACAATCATGTAAAAGTCTGTGTGTGGAATTGCTGGCCACATGACAAGTTTATGTTTAATTTTTTAAGAAACTGCCAAATTGTTCTTCAAAATGGCTGTGAAACCGTGAGTAATTCTTAGTCAAATCCATTTCTCCTGCCTTCCCTAATCAAGGTGGTTTTACAACTTGCAGGTCCTCCACGCAGCACGTAGCTTAAATGGTAAGATGCTTGCCTGAGTTGTTTTCAGGAACTTGGAGTCAGCTGTGTCTAGTTGGAGCTGAGCTGGTTAAGACTGGATAGGACCGCTGACCCTCCAACTGGACATGCGTGAGTGACCTCTCTGTGGCCTTTTGACATCAGAGGGCTGAAAACTCCACCCTCTGATCCTGTCAAGTGCCTGCACATTTGAGTGCAGAGGCCCTGTATCTCAGTTACACCTGCGCAGAAAGATTACCATTACCACATCTTTTACCAATCACCTTTCTCCATGCTGCCCACTCCCTTCACACCTCAGACGCCCTGTTGCTTTATTCCTTATCCCATAAATACCCTGAGCCCCTTGCTTTAGGGAGGCAGATCTGGATTCTGGATCTGCGATTCCACCCCTACCTCCCACTCCCAGCTCTCTTGGCTGCCTTGTGCACATACCTTATCTTTGCTGCAAACCTCAAGGACTCAAAGAGTTTTGGCTTGCTGTGCTTGGGACAAAATGACCCTGATTAGGTAACAGCTGCACCATTTTTAGATTCTCACCAGCACTGTTTGAGAGTTCTAGTTATTCCATGTCCTCACCAGCACTTGGTATTGTCAGTCTTTTTAATTTCAGCCACTCTAATTGGATACCAGTGTTTTAAAAAATCACCTAGGTGATTCTGATGCACACCAGAGTTGGAGAACTCCAGCCCTTATAAAATCAATAGCTTCTGACAGCCTGAAAGCAGCTCAAGCCCTGAGTCCCATCCTCAGCTCTGAGCCTGCCAATGCTGTCTTACCCCTATGCTCGCCCCTAATAAACAGGATCCTGGGTCTCGATCTTTTCCATATCCAGGCTTCCCACCTCTCTACCCAGTGCTATGTGCTGTCCTCACATCTGCCAGCTACAAAACTAGTGACCCTGGAACTGAATTGTATTGCATGAGTAGATGCTGCATGGAAGGGCTCACATGGCAGCCAGAGGTACCAGCAAGAACAAAGGCTTGGAGGCATGAATGGCCCATTTGGGAAACTGAAGGTTGTTAAGTGTCCTTAGAGTGTGGCACTGAAAGGAAGACTTGGGGAGTGATGGCTAAAGAAGAACCAGACCACACAGGGCCTTTATGCATGGTGAAGTGTTTGGACTTTTTTCTAGGGGAGGCTGAAATATGGTGCATGGAGTACTCTCTTCTACTGTGTTGGAGAAAAATTACGCTAGTATCTGCACAGAAAAGAAATTGGAGGGGAGGGAAAGAGACAGAGACACTAGTTAGAAGACCAGTGTTATACCCCAAATGTATCCTGGGGATCTGCCCAGTTCCAACTCATTGTAGGAGCCTCATAATCATTTTTCAATAAGAGAATGAAAAAATTGAGTCTTTCTGTGTCACTCATATCTTGCTCTCTGGTGTCTTTTCCCCTCCTCTCCTGCCCCACTAAAGGTGGGGCTATATTGGGACTATATTGGGGCCAGGGGACACTGGGTCCTTCCCAGATCTGAAGATCACCCCGCCAAGATAAACTGCTACTTTGTCAACCTCTGGGGCAACCTTGTCATCATTCCAGTTTACTATGACTGTTTCCACCTGGTCCTCACTTGTTCCTCCACCGAGCACTCTTGGAGCATTTATTATGAGGCAGGCGTGAGCTGGGCGTACGGAGAGGGGAAAACACCATGTCTGCCCTCAAGGAGCCTATACCCTCTCCTCATCTTCAAGCCTTAGGCCGGGGATCTGCAAACTTTTCCTCTAAAAGGCCAGATGGTAAAAAGTTTTGGCTTTGGGAGCCATGTGGTCTGTTGCAACTATTCAGCTCTTCCACTGTGATGGTAAAGCAGCCATAGACAAGAGCAAATAAACAGGCATGACTGTGCAACAATAAAACTTTATTTATAAACACAAAAATTTGAATTTCATGTAATTTTCATGTGCCATTAAATATTCTTCATTTTTTTTTTTTTTTTTTTTGGCTGCACCACCTGCGGGATCTTAGTTCCCCAACCAGGGATCCTGCAGTTGAAGCACGAAGTCTTAACGGCTGGACCACCAGGGAAGTTCCCAGTATTATTCTTCTTATGACTTTTTTCAATCATTTAAGAAAACGTAAAGGTTATTGTTAACTCGGGGCTGTACAAAAGCAGGTCAGGGCCAGGATTTGGCCCATGGGCTGCAGTTTGCTCAGCCCTACCTTAGGCTGTCTCTTCATAATGTATGAACAAAAGCTCTTTGTTTTAATAATAATTATGGTCACCACAACTTTCTCCTACCTACATCCCCTATTTCATGTCCCTCCTCCACCACGTACACACTCACCTAGTCCTGCATTTCTGCTCTTACAATGTAAACACGATGGGCTGTGACCTCCCTCGGCCCAACAGCCGCTTCCAGGTGCCCCAGAGCTGTGCCATGGCATCCATCCCAACCTCTGGGGCCTGGCTGCCTCTGCTTTTCAGGACCCCTCTCTGCTCTCCTTGTCACTTTCCTCCACTGCCCTTTCTCACCTCCAATAGCTCGTGTTCTAGCCCCTCCAAACCGTTGACAGCTGCTCTGTCCAGGCTGTGCTCCTTGGCCCATTGCATTACCTTAGCTTTGGATTCTTCGTCTCCTTTCTCTCTGGCTAACTCCTGCTTGTTTCTAAGGCTCAGCCTGCATTTCACCTCCGTGTCATGGAACCACATACCTGCAGGCAGAATTCACAGGCCCCCTCTGGGTTCCCAGCACGCCGTGCGTCCTGGCAAACCCGGAGTACCTTGAGGGTTGTGTCTTGTCCTCTTTCAAGCACCCACTACAGTGTGGAGCACATAGTGGATGCTCTGTGGATATTTTAATGAATTCTCAAATGCCAAGACCCCTTTTTATATACTTTATAAAACTGTAGGTATTGTATGTACACTCTTTTATTGGTTTCCTTTTCCTGGTTTCATGTGTTATTGCTACTATTAAATTTTAAGTTTGTAAGTGCAGACATAGTCTATTTGGTAGTAGACTTCCCTCCAAATACATAAAATAACATTCTGTGGGTTCTCCTCTAGGGCCTCTAGGTGACCATGGTGGGCTTTCATTAGAGTATTTCTAACCAACTTGCCTAATACGGGCCACAGAATGTTACCGAGGCCCTGATAGATCTCTTTTTTTTGACAGATGAGGAAAGCACAGCCTTATGAAGATAAAGCAGCTGACCTGAGGACACTGGTCAATGACAAAAACAGAAGAAGGGCTGGAAACAAGGCCTTGGTATTACCAGAATTTGAATTTTTGATCCAGTTTGCAAGGTTAAAGTACTGAGCTCTGAATGTGGATTTGTAATTTATGAGAGAGTAGGTGTGGGGAGGGTGGGGGGGATGGGGACGTGCCTGGGAAGCTAGGCAGTGGTGACCTTTAGCGCCTCACTTCTTCTGAATAGGATTCCTTGTTTGCTAGTGCTCACAGCCCCTTCCTTGCTTCTCCACTATATCAGTCATTCCCTTAAAACAGTGACGCTTATTATGGCTGGCAAACAAATGGTCGGGAACTAGGCAACTCCAATTATTGAACTCAGCATGTGAAATCATTTAATCAGAGCTCACAGGACTGAGGGGCAGTATTAAAAAGAAATAGGCACCCTGTCTGGTCCCCAGAATGAACTCTTTTCAGGAGAGAAGAGAGCTTATACTATTTGTTGTGGCAGAAAGAAGATATACTGTAGTATTTAAATGAGAAAAGGGCTAGATGATAAGGGCTAGGAGACCAGGATTCCACTTGAACTCCATTCCTGATTTCTTTTTGTTCAGTTTAATTTTGGAACAATTATTTAATTAGAGTGTAACTCAGTTTCCCCACAATAAAACAGAACCACTGCTATTTGTATCTTTTAAGATCTCTTAACGATACTGCCCTGGAACCTGGGGCAGAGCTCTCTGCCTCATCTTGCATTCATCCAAGGGGTTGTAGTTACTGAAAGGCCAATAGGACCTCATTTTAAAGTGGCTTCAGCTGCAAGATGTGTGCCATGGTGCTGGTTGCACTGTGTACACAGACACATTTGTAAATGCTTAGAAGCCATAAGCACACACTTAAAAAGTAATTTTGTGTTCACCACCATTTGCCTTTTTTTTTTATGGTATAAGTAGCCTTTTGTTAAATGTGAGATTATAGGGCATAAATGTTGTTCTGGGAAATGTAATAATTGGAAAATACATTGAAGACTGATCCAGACAGAGATGCTGAAGGTGGCAACAGTCCTTCCTTCACATCATTTCCAGCTTCTTTTGGTCGCCTCTTGGGAAGGAGCTTCCCAGGGCTGAGCTGCACGGGGGCAGGAGGCTGCAGGGGGACAGGCGGCCTTCTCACCAGCCCTGTCACTTGGAACAAGTGTGCACATGGCAGACACACATGCCCTCTCCCAAGGCATGGAAAACACTTGCTCTATTTGTCCTCAAGAATCTTTCATATTCTTTTCTGAGAAAAACAAATTAATACTCTCCTCCTGACTGACAGAATTTAAAGAATAAATACACAATCATGGGAAGTAGGATACAACTTTCAAATGACCACATAGAATGTGCTTTCCTCACAACATACAGAGGCATACGTCATTAAAAAGTCCACAAACAATAAATGCTGACCATGTGGAGAAAAGGGAACCCTCCTTCACTGTTGGTGGGGATGTAAATTGGTGCAGTCACTGTGGAGAACAGTATGGAGGTTCCTTTAAAAATAGAGTTATCGGGCTTCCCTGGTGGCACAGTGGTTGAGAGTCCGCCTGCCGACGCGGGGGACACGGGTTCGTGCCCCGGTCTGGGAAGACCCCACATGCTGCGGAGCGGCTAGGCCCGTGAGCCATGCCCGCTGAGCCTGTGCTCTGCAACGGGAGAGGCCACAACAGTGAGAGGCCCGCGTACCGCAAAAAAAAAAAAAAAAAAAATAGAGTTATCATATGATCCAGCAGTCCCACTCCTGGGCATATGTTTGGAGAAAACTATAATCTAAAAAGTTACATGCACCCCTGTGTTCATAGCAGCACTGTTTATAATAACCAAGACATGGAAGCAACCTAAATGTCCATCCACAGAGGAATGGATAAAGAAGATGTGGTACATACACACAATGGAATATTACTCAGCCATAAAAAAGAATGAAATAATGCCATTTGCAGCAACATGGATGGACCTAGAGATTATCATACTAAGTGAGGTAAGTCAGAGAAAGACAAATACTACATGATATCACTCATGTGTGGAATCTAAAATACGATACAAACGAACTTATTTACAAAACAGAGATAGACTCACACACAGAGAGAACAAACATGGTTACCAAAGGGGAAAGGGGCAGGGAGAGATAAATTAGAAGTTCAGGATTAGCAGATATAAACTACTATATATAAAATAAACAACAAGGTCCTACTGTATAGCACAGGGAACTATATTAAATATCTTACAACCTATAATGGAAAAGAATATGAAAAAGTATATATGTGTATTTTATATATATATATATATATATATATATATATATATGACTGAATCATCTTGCTGTACACCAGAAACTAACACATTGTAAATCAAGTATACTTCAACGCCCGCCCCCCAAACCATACAGAGGCATGGGCTAAAACCTAATAATCCATTAAATAAAATTAATTTTACTTAAACACTGCTTATATATATACACATACACATATATGGCACATATAGATAGATTTTTTTTTTGCATCTTTTGTTTTAGTCCTTATTGTCTTTCAGAGTTGTCCTCTTATCTCAGGTAGCTTCAAGAGGCTACATACTAGCCACATGTTGCATAGACAGCCAAGGTGGGTAGTGTGCAGTGTGGATGGTGCAGGAATTACTGGGTATTCAACACACTTCTTTGGTTCATGCAGGCTTCATGAAGCCTAGACTCTGTATCAGGTCTTTGAAGTGGACTTGATGAGGATTTTAATATGCACTGTTTCTCATTTCATTTGAACTGAACTCTCTGGGGTCCGATGTCAGTGGAGGAAACTGGATTCATTTGCCCTAAGCAAAACATCATATTCTTCCTGCTTGGATAGTGAAACCTGGAGGGAAAGAAGGGCTAACAGGAGGCCAAGGGTGAGTAGTGAACAGGCCCATGTTAATCACTTTAATTTGATCAATCAAACAGACTCACAGAATCCTGTCCCTTTTTTTTTTTAATCTTCATACAAGTTTTTTTTTCTGATATTTTTCTGTCTCTTTTGTTTTCTAATCTCTATATTTTTCTTTATTTCGCCCCCCCAGAAACAAACAAAAATATTCAAAAGACAGGTTTTGAGAAATATAACCAAGAAAAGTCATCCCCAGGAGAAAACATACTGAACCACAAGTTGGCTTTGGGCTTAATGCAGCCATGATCTTTTAAAATATTCTGATCAGGGGCTTGGAATACAGAAGGTTTAAAACTTCAGCTCAGAAGAGTATGATTATCTTGAAGCGGATGTGGTAGTTCCAGCCACGTAATTTTAGACATTCTAATTGGCAGTTTAAAAATAGCAGAGTTGCAGCCTCATCTTCTGGGCTATTCCCTTTGTTTTGTCCTTGACTGTGCTTTGTATTTAGGGAGTCTTCTGATGGCTGGGGCAGGTCTGGGAACCATGCATCCCTGGGTTCTCATCTACCATCTCCCAGGCCTTCCTGCCTCTGCCCTGAAATACCACAAAGGTAATAAAACTTATATTTTCTTAGGAATGCTCCCAGCCTGTGACTCACAGACATATTCCCCTTCCTTCCCTAATAACTGGGTGCTTAAATGTTGTACTTCAATGATGCTATTGAATTAAATCCATCTCTGGGCACCTTAAGCTTCCAGCTGAACTGCATCATTTTCTTGCCAGGTACTAAGTACTTTAGGATGTGATCAAGAAAAGAAAAACACTGATTTCAAATAACCAATTATTTGCCATATTCTTTTCCATATTTGTGTGAGGCAGTGTCCATATGCTGAAACACGTTTGTTCTTCTTTGCTACTGTTTCAATTGGCAGCAAGATAACATATCAACGTAGATACCTACAACAGAGCTACCTCTTTCCCTTTCGCATTTTCAAGGAGCCCTAGGCGTCCCCTCTGGTCGGGCATGAAGTTGCTCATCTTCACCCAATTTCACTCTCTGAGTTTGCCTTCTTGAGACACTGGCTGCATCACTGAGGGAGAAGAGGGGCTGAGGTAAGAACTGCCTGGAACTGTCTTATCCAGGCAGAGGGTTTGTTGGGACCTGAGCAGGGAGATTCTCAAACCCTGTAGGATGTGGTTTATTATCCCTGCTTTAAGTTTTATTGACAAGGAATCTTATACTTTCCCAACCAATGAGTCCACAAAAGCATAAACTATATTAAGTCCATAAATCCCAGAGTGCCAAATCTCTGGAGTAGCAAGCATCTGCTCTCTAACCTGAGGTGAGTAATAAATCTCCCTGTCCATTTGCATGGAGGGCTTTCAGTGCAGAGAGAGCACTGATGTTCTCTGGGCATCCTTTCTTCCTGCTCTTTTCCTCAAGGGGCCTTGAATTCACTCCTCTCTTACAACTTAAACACTCTTATAATGCACCGTTTTTAAAAAATAGGAAAACAAGAAAAAAAAAAAGTTGTCTTTTCCTGGCTGGTTAGATGCAGGAGGTGAAGCCTGCTGATATCAGGCTTGTCTTTCATCCTAAACTCTTGGAAACAAATGAGGAATAGTAACCGAGGTGTGTGTCCCTCTCCACACCACTCAGTGTCTTCTCCAAGCCTCCTCCCGTGAGCCAGTAAGGAGAATACTATTCACATGAGAATGGGGTCCAGTCTCTCTCTCACTTTTCCCAGGAGTCTTGGTAAGAAAGGCAGCCTGGCTGCCCGGCAGGGGTGAAGGACAACCTGCGCTCTCCTTTCACAGGCACCATTGTGAGTTTCAGGCATTGGCAGTCATCCATGGGACCTTGCAGACTCCTCTGGAGAAGCGAGACAGGTCTGCCCTCTAAGAGGTGGTGACGCCTTCTCTCAACATGAGGGAAGGTTAAGAATACACTCATATGGTTCTCAGTGGGGTGAGACTGGGTGTGGTGGACAGAAATCGTTATTTAAATTACTTGGCCCATTTTCCTTTCATTATATACCCGTCGTAAAGGAATGGGACACCAAAGGTCCTGCATCCCTGAAGAACAAAAGTACAGTCACGCCCATTTTTCTGTGGACTCATGGAATTGAGCCTTCTTTTCCTGGTCCCTTATTTCATTACATAGTACAGTCTTTCTTCTGTGCTTTGAAAAGTATCCTTATTACTCTTTTTTTTTTTTTTTTTTTTTTTTGCGGTACTCGGGCCTCTCACTGTTGTGGCCTCTCCCTTTGCGGAGCACAGGCTCCGGACGCGCAGGCTCAGCGGCCATGGCTCACGGGCCCAGCCGCTCTGCGGCATGTGGGATCTTCCCGGACCGGGGCACGAACCCGTGTCCCCTGCATCGGCAGGTGGACTCTCAACCACTGCGCCACCAGGGAAGCCCCTACTCTTCTAATCCTATCTCTCCTTTACATCTTGCTAACAAGGCCTTCCACATATTTGCAGGTATTGGATTGTGAGCCATTTTCCCTCTACTTTTTTTTATTTGTAAATTACTTTTTAAAAAATTAATTGATTTTATTTTTAGAACAGTTTTCAGTTGATAGAAAAATGAGCAGAAAGTACAGAGTTCCCATATACTCCCTCACTCCCCCAGTTTCCCTATTATTAATAACCTTTCCCTTTAATTAACATTATGAACAGCAGTACCAGACAAGGATAATTTTTGTGAAGAGGAAAGACTTTCACCTACAGTGTCTCATTTAACAGAGACTGTTCAGGAAACAGGAGTGTCACATGATTGCTGATTGTGGACATAGGACCTCAGAGCATGAGTGTGGTCTAGTGGTGGAGGTGACGGTGGCAGCAGCTGGGAAATCCCCCAGCTCTTGTTTGCAGTAACCTCACCCACATCCACGAAATGCATTCAAGGAGTGAGGACCAAGTTGGGGCTACCAGGGCAGAAGAAGGAAATGAGGCTGTTTCCTTTGGCTGCTACAACAATCACCACGAACTTGGTAACTTACGACAAATTTATTATCTTACTGCTCTTAATGTCAGAAGTCTGAAATGGGTCTCACTGGACAAAAATTAAAGTGTCAATAGAGCTGTGTTCCTTCTGGAGGCTCTAAGGCAGAGTCTGGGTCCTTACCTTTCCTATTTCCTAGAGGCTGCTCACATTCCTTGGCTCACAACCTCCCTTTCCATCTGCAAAACCAGCAATGGCTGGGGAGTCTTTCTCATGTGGCATCTCTCTGATGCTGACTCTCCAGCCTCTCTCTTTCACTTGTAAGGACTTTTGTAGTTAAATTAGGCCCACCTGGATAAACCAGCAGAAGCTCTCCATTTCAAGATGAGCTGATAAGCAATCTTAATTCCATCTTCAACCTTAATTCCCCCTTGTCAGGTAAAGTGACATATTCACAAGTTCTGGAGATCAGGAAGTGGACATCTTTGGGGGACATTATTCTGCCAACCACCCAGGGTATTATCCTAGAGAAGTAGAGCCTGGGATCAAAGTCACCAGTGAATCACAATCTCATCCTTCTCAGGAGTAATTAGAAACAGGGCCCAACCTCCTCCTTTAGCTCAAATGTCACTTCCTCCAGGAAGCCTTCTGTATCTGCTGACCAATATAGGAGATACTAAACCTACGGGGCACTTGAAATGTGGCTAGTCTGAACTGAGATGTGTTCTAAGTATAAAATACACACCAGATTTCAAAGACTTAGTACAAAAAAAAGAATGTAAAATATTTTTATGGTAATTTTTAAAATATGTTATACTTTGAAATGATAATATTTTGGTATATTATGAAATTGATTTCTCCATATTTTTCACTTCTTAAATTTGGCTTCAAGAAACTCTAAAATTGAGTATCTGGCTTGTACTATATTTTTTCTGGACAGTGCTGCTCTGTAAGAACTCCAGGCCGAGCCCAGTGCTTCCTCTGTGTGCTCTTACGGTCCCTTATTCAGACCTCAAACATTTACCTATAGCATAATTATCAATTTGCGTGACTATTTTTCCCACCACACAGTGAGTTGTTAAAGGACAGAGGCTGTATCTTTTTGATCATTGTATCTCTAGTGCTAGTATAGTGCCTGGAATGTTAGAGTAATAATCATTATCATAATTATAATTAACACTTATATTGTACTAACTGTGTACCAGGTTTTGTTCCAAGTGCTTTACACAATAACTCAATCCTTATAACACTCTCTAGTTGTATGCGTTTAGGGAAGTTATTTTTAACATTTTATGCCTCAGTCTCCTCATCCATAATATGGGGCTAGTAATAGTACCTACTTCAAAGCTGCTAATTATATGAGAATTAACTAGTTATTTTATATATACACATATTTACATATATACATACATATTGCTGGGGATAGGTTTGACCTCAGGCAAAACCTCAAAGGTGGAGATTTCTTTTGCTTAGAGTCAGAAGCACTCAGAGAACAGACTGGAATTGGCCACAACTGGGAAGTGTGAAGCCCTGTCCAGCATGCTCTGAGCCACCTGGAAGAGTACAGCCTGCAGAAGTGGGTAAGAGGGAATTGCTGCTCCTGTTTCCAGGCCGCGAGCACCCCCCTGCTTAGGGAGAAGCTCCCCATTCACTTTGCTGTCCCTCACCTTTTAAGAGTGACAAGAAACATTTGAAGAATTTTGTTTTTGTTTCCCAAACTTATTTAGAAATAATTTACAAATATAATTGTATATATTTAAAGTGTACAATGTGATGATCTGATATACATCTACATTGTAGAGTAATTACCACGATCGAGATTATTAACATATGCAGCATTTCACATAGTTAACTCTTTTTGGTGTGTGGTGAGAATGTTTAAGAGCTACTCTCAGCAACTTTTAAGTATATAATACCATATTATTAGCTATAGTCACCAGGTTGCGCATTAAATCCTCAGAGCTTACTCTTCATATAATGAAAATATAATGTACCTACATCTCCCATTTCCCTCTCCCCACCAGCTTCTGGCAAACACCATTCTATTCTATTCTCTGTTTCTATGAAATTGACTTTAAAAAAAAAAAAAAGATACTATATGTGAATGCTACCACACAGTATTTTTCTTTCTCTGACTTATTTCACATAGTACAGTGCCGTCATGATCCATCCATGTTGTTGCAATTGACAGGATTTTCTTTTTTAAGTCTGAATGATATTCTAACATATAAATTTTCTTTATCCATTCATCCACTGAAAGACATTTAGATTGTTTCCATATCTTGGCTATTGTGAATAATGCTGCAGTGAACATGGGAGTGTAGATATTCCTTTGAGATACTGATTTTGTTTTCTTCAGATATTTACCCAGGAGTGGAATTGCTGGATCATATGGTAGTTCTACTTTTAATCTTTTGAGGAACCACCATACTGTTTTCCAAAATGATTATACCAAGGAGAAATGTCTTCTTTAACACTTCTGCAAGATATATTACCCATAAGACTGAGCTTGAATGAGGGAATAAAACACAGGCTTCATAAGCATTCTTCCCCACCCATCTTAATTCTATATTATTATTCTGTAGAACTCCTCCCTCCCTCTTTTATCTGAAAAGAGCTTACTCGATCAGTCAGCAATAGCATCTACAACATACCATGCAAGTCAAGAAGTTGGATCTACCAGTGATTTCTCATCCTCGCTGCAAATCAGAATCACCTGGGCAACTATTTTAAAATACAGATTCCTAGGGTTTCATTCAGAGATTCTGATTCAGAAAGTCTGGGGTGGTGTTCCAGAGTCTGTAACTTTACAGAGCGCTACAGATAATTCTGATGTGCCACCAGATATAGAAATCCTTGGGGCAGAGCCCTTCCTTCTTTGTACCACTGTTGTGGCTTCCCTGGAGAGCATTTATAAGATGATACAGAAGCTTGTTCACGTGTCTAATTCTGCCAAACTCTTAAGGTGAGGACTGTCTTTTCTCGTAGCATCCCTTCTGAGCCCAGTGTCTGAGTGTCTAGTGCATAGTAGGTGCTCTATAATATTATCTGTTACATTGTTTAAACAAATGGAATGTATAATTATTCACCTCCACAGAGTGCTTCTGAAAACACTAGCACAAAGAAGCTTGTCTTATTACTGAGCAACCTGCTTAACTTAGTGCTCAGGGGCAGAATGAGCTATGGAAGTGACCACAAAGGGATTTCTAATGAACTTGGTGGTAAGTCACCTTGACAGCCCTGAGATTCATGAACTTTTTTTAAAAAACAAAATAGCATATTTACGAATAATTGTGGTACCAGTTACCTATGGTGATTATAAGATTTATTTGAAAGAATTCATGTAAAGTGCTTAGCACAGTGCCAGGAGCAAAACGATAAATGTTAGATGATGATAATGACAATAACAATTATAAGAGAAAAGCCTTCTTATTAAAAAACTTAGAACATATAGAAAAATATAAGGAAGAAACCAAAAATTTATCCTTAATCTTGACAGCAGAATCAGTAACCTTGTATTTATGATTTTTTCAGTTTTTTCCCCAAGCATCTATATTAGCATATACTTTTAAAATATATAAAGTATATATTAAAAGTGTACATTATATGTTTTTGAATGGCCAGTAAGCACATGAAAAGATGCTCAACATCACTAATTATTAGGGAAATGCAAATCAAAATCACAATGAGATACCACCTCACACACATTAGTATGACTACTATAAAAAAACCAGAAAATCACAAGTGTTGGTGAGGATATGGGGAAATTGGAAAATTTGTACATTGTTGGTAGGGATGTAAAATGGGACAGCCACTGTGAAAAACAGAATGGCAGTTCCTCAAAAAATTAAAAATAAAATTACCATATGACCAGAAATTCCACTTCTGGGTATATACCCAAAATAATTGAAAGCAGGGTCTTGAAGAGGTATTTGTATAGTGCTAGGTACTGAATTATGTCCCCTCAAAATTTATATACTGAAGCCCTAACCCCCAATAAGATGGCATTTAGAGATGAGGCCTTTGGGAAATAATTAAGTTTTTTAAAAAATTTTATTTTATATTGGAGTATAGTTGATTAACAATGTTGTGTTAATTTCAAGTGTACAGCAAAGTGATTCAGTTATACATATACATGTATCTATTCTTTTTCAAATTCTTTTCCCGTTTAGGTTATTATAGAATATTGAACAGGGTTCCCTGTGCTATACAGTAGGTCCTTGTTGGTTATCTATTTTAAATATAACAATGTGTACATGTCAATCCCAAACTCCCAACTTATCCCTCCCCCTGACCCTTCCCCCCTGGTAACCATTAGTTCATTCTCTAAGTCTATTTCTGTTTTGTAAATAAGTCCATTTGTATCATTTTTTTTAGATTCTGCATATAAGTGATATATGATATTTGTCTTTCTATGTCTGACTGACTTCACTTAGTATGATGATCTCAAGGGAAATAATTATGGTGAGATGAGGTCATGAGAGCGGGGCCCTCATGATAGGATTAGTGCCCTTATAAGAAGAGACATCATTATAAGAAGATACCACTTATGAGGTACCTAGAGTAGTCAAAATCATTAAGACAGAAAGTAAAATGGTAGTTTCCCTGGGCTGGGGGGAATAGGGAGTTATTGTTTAATTGATACAGAGTTTTAGTTTGCAAGATGAAAAGAGTTCTGGAGATGGGTGGTGGTGATGGTTACACAACAATATAGATGTACTTCATACCACTGAACTGCACACTTAAAAATGGTTAAGATGATAAATTTTATGTCATGTGTATTTTAACACAATGAAAAAATTAAAAAGGTATATATGTTTTAATATATTTAATATTTTATTTTAAACATTAATTTAAATATATAAGATAATATAGTTTAAATATACCTTCTGTTACACGTAATATAAATAAAAAATATATATTTAGAAATAAGCATATCCAGCTTTGTATCAAGCAAAGTTTTAGATGGCTATTTATGCCTCACCCATTGCACCAGCTTCATTGGTCTGAGCTCCATTGGCCACCTCTCTCTCTTCCTCTCTGTAGAGAACCCAGCCCACCTCTCTGCACAGGTCAGCCTGGGGTGGCAAGCCCAAACTGTTCTCACAGGGATAGTAGTTGGTGTGAGCAGGAGCCTGAACAGCCGGGTCCTGTCGTGGGGCCCTGCTGAGCTCTGGGTCACCATATTGCCAACAAGGGGAGCTTTGTCCCCCTCAAGCTGTTAGCATGTTCATTACCAGCCCTGCCAGTCGGAAAGATGACACGCGGCTGTCTCTTGGTTGCCACACGTTAAGCCTCATCTCACAATGGGCACTTGGTCTGGAGCTATCCCGGGTGTTTGAAAGCGACATTGCTATTTCCTACAAGCTGAGACCCATGAGTCATTTCCAGCCAAAGGTAAAAATTTACATTTCAATGATCTGCAAGTTTGAGTGCATTTAAGAAACTGGCCAGAGTTGCTGGGCCCCCATACACAGGTTTTGTTAATGAATTTTGGCAGAGGGGAGTTGCATTCGTAGGCTAAGTATTAGAACAAAAAGGACCTGTTTTCCCATGTAATGAATTGCTGAGAAATTATTCAAAATGTGGCTTAAAAAGCCTCTTGCCAGCAAGCTCAATTCTCTGAGTCATGAATTAGATAATGGGCTTTTATAAACCCACAGAGGGAAACCCTCTGAGGATTTTGTGGGTGAGCAGAGAATGTCTGTCCAGGACTGCCACCTTCTCCCAAGTGCTTCTGCATAATGCAGAGGCCCAGGGACCTTGTCTACAAATGTCAAGGCCAACTGGACCACCGTCAATGGTGTAATCAGTGGTGCTCACCCTGAACATTTGCCCAGCACGCAGCTGTAGGTCTCACCAGAACACAGCAGAGTGCTGCCCTGCCCGGCCCCAGGAAACAGAGGCCGCTGGGGGAAGAATGGTCGGGTGGACAAGGAAGGCCTCCTCCCCGGCACCATCACCTTCCTAAAGATGTGGTCCCTGACCCCACCCACAGCCCTAATTCAAATAAGACCCAAGCCTCCCATAAGACTAAGACTTAGAGCTCCTAGGGGTATAAGAGGGACCTTTGAAGGTGATTCCTTAGAAACTAAGCTCCACATAACAGGAACAGAGTCCCTTTCACAAACAGAGCTCCAAGAATGAAGGAGGTAGTCACCAATCAAGAGCGTCTCAGACTGTGACAATAGAACTTCAGGATGTCCTCTAACCAAGCTCTCCCTAAGGTCAAGGGCACTCATGGGCACACAGAGCTATTCAATGTATTTTTTTCCTTTTCCCCCCCAACCTGAATATTCTCTGCTATAAAAGATACAAACTATTTCTACCCCCACAGGGAGCCTTGCCTTGTGTAACTTTGATTACCTCTCAGGCTAGCTGCCTGCCTTGACCCAAGTATAGCTCAGATTCAACTATGCCTCGTGCCCACTGCCCACTTTGGCTGCGTGTGCCCTTGGACCACCAGCTTGGAACTCTGGCCTGGCTCCCAATAATCACTTGGGCATGAGGACAACCTGGATGGGACATCTGTCAGCCCAATGATGGCCAAGATAATCTGGCAACACCTACTTTTTCTGATTCCTAAGACATTCCAAAAACTATTTAGCAGTCTCATATAACTAGTGGCCATAGAAGCCATGAAGGATTGCCTCTGTAAACTTTACATGTTGTTTGAGAGGGAAATAAGCACAGAGAGGCAAGAGGGGTTTTTCTTATATTGGAGCCAGAAAGATACAGTGGGTGAGAATGCCCTTAAGTCACCCCAGTATAAAAGTTTAAGAAGGACGGAATTCTCTTCTTAGATAGTACTGGGCCTGGAGATGTCATTATTCTGGGAGTGACAACTCCCATGTTTCTATTTCCGATGGCTTGCACTACTCTCGCCCAAAACTTCAAGGTTCAATGAAGTGTAGACCTAGGAACTCACATCTACTCCTGGGAACTAAAAGGGCAGGTTGATATTAACAAGAGTTTTGGTGGATTCTGGAGGTGTGGGCTCGAAGCTGTTTGGCTTGTGTGGTTAGAACACTGCAGTAAGCAGACTAAGTTCATATAGCCAGATGGCCCAGCCAGCATTCTTCCCATCTGTGGCTATACTTGTCACCCCTAGTTTTATGTATGGTCACATTGGGATGATGAGTATGTGTTTATGTCATTCCTCCTTTAATTCAGTAAGTCTGTATTGAGTACAATGCCCAGCATTTTAGTAGAAGCTTCAAGATATAAAAATAAGTGTAAGTTATGAACTAGTTGAGAATTTCCTCAAATTTATCTTTTTCGTCTTCATCGGAAGGCTCTCAGCTGATAACTTTTTTTTTTTTTTTTTTTTCGGTATGCGGGCCTCTCACTGTTGTGGCCTCTCCCGTTGTGGAGCACAGGCTCTGGACGCGCAGGCTCAGCGGCCATGGCTCAAGGGCCCAGCCGCCCCACGGCATGTGGGATCTTCCCGGACCGGGGCACGAACCCGTGTCCCCTGCATGGGCAGGCGGATTCTCAACCACTGTGCCACCAGGGAAGCCCTCAGCTCATAACTTTAACTGGAAAACTCAGCCCCGAGTTCTCAGCCATTGTGATCCAAGTCAGCAAGGTATTAACAGCTACAGACCCTCCAGAGGTTGTAATCTGGGATTTGTCTGGCAATGACGAGCCCCAGATCAAAGCCACCACCCCGGTCCTCATGAGTGTGCTCTGATTACTTTTGTTTCTTGATTGATACCTGAGGTTCCCTGCAGGATGTGAAGTTTTGCCTAGCTTTTGCCAGTATGTATTCTTGAGGGAGGAATACAGATCTCTCAGTAACCAGCATTGCTGAGTGGAGCCCTGTACTCAGGACTCCACTCGGTCCTCAGGACTTTGACATGTTCACCCCTTGACTTGCATATTGTCTGCTGCCTTATGCCACTTACCACATAAGGATCATGTGGCTCTTGATGCCATTTGGTCAAAGCCAAGGGCACCATTTGCATTTGGATGACTGGCCAACAATCCTTCTTGATTCACCCTTGGTTCTATTATTTCCTGGCCTTCTCGCTCTCCCTGGTTTACACTGAGGTCCCTACATGAATTGGAGCTGAAATCCCTGAGAAATAAAAACCTGTGATAGACAAACTCCACCATCCTATTTATGCCAGTTATCAGTACTATTCCTTTCCCATGTAGTTAGCACCCAGTAGCATGATCTCTCAAAGAGCTTCCAAAATGAGGGTTCTTTCACCCTCTAACTCACTATCCCTCCAAATGCTTAAACCCAACCATTCCATCTGTTTAAGGCAAAGAATTTTAAGTCCCCATTTCTACACAGCCTTGGTCTTCTTAATCATGTACCTCTAGGTTGAAAACCCAGAAGTTTAGAAGGGAAGTTAGAGGAGTGAGAAACCTGTATAAACAATAAGTATTAGCTGAACTACAAGTGAGTTAGTGGTAAAATATAATGAGGTGTAAAATATAGTAAGATGAAAAGGGTGAGACCTAGAAAGCATTTAAAGATGTTGAAAGTAACACATGATTTATCCTTATTTTTAAGTTATTGAATTGCCTTGTGGTGGACATCTGCTGTCTTTTTTTGTTACCTATGCTCTTTTATGCGGATAAAATTCCTCTTCTTTTTTTTCATTCTCTTCTCATGCTCTGCTCATGCAGCACCTCTGGCTACAAGGGTCCATGTGGACTGGTCTTGCTCATCAGAAGACTCCACCCCCAGCTATGGGATTAGACTAGGGTGAGCACATGTCTTAAGCCAGACAAATGAGAGGAAGCCCATTTTGGGGTAGTAATGCTAATATTAAAGACTATGGGGGGGAAAAAAAGACTATGGGAACATTTAATTGCTGGGAATGATTTTTTCCACCATGCAGAGAAATCCTGCACAGAGGAGAGCAAGGCCTTAGAATGTAATGAAATAGATTGCTGATGACACCACTTGACCCAGCCATGCCAGAAGCCAGAAGACTTATGTTCCATGGACTATTCAGTGGTGTGAACAAATAAATGATGCTTTCATTAAGCCAACTCGAATGAAATTTCTCTCATTTTAAATCAAAAAATTTCTGACAAGTATCTGCCTTATCTTTAGGATGATGAGGACTTAGTCTAGGACACAGTGAAAATTAGGAAGGAATCAAGTGGTGAGTGTCAATATAACCAATAAATGAAGAACGCACTTGTAGTGAGGAACACCTAAGGCAATTTCACAGCAATTAACGGGGTCTAGCTTTTAAAAGCATTTCTTCTCTTTCATAGGGAGCTTGACATTTGAAAATGAAAAGATTTTACTGTAGAGGACCAGATAGTTATGACATGAAAAACACAGTTTTCAAACATGTTGGCTAAAGTCATTGGAAAGTGCTGCATGATCAAGCAAAGTTGAGGGAAACCCAACTGTTTTTCAAGCATTTGGAACTAGAGTGGAATGAATCAAATGACAAATCTCTCTGCCCTTTCACTTTGTCATGAAAATACTAAGTGCTGAGCCTTATCATCAAAATGAACGTGTCATGATACAAAATTTACTTCAGCAATGGAATAATTCGCAGGCACTGTGAATTGGTTACACAGAACAGAAAAAGAGAAGTATACAGAAAATGCTAAAGATGCCACCAGAAAACTACTACAGCTAATCAATGAATATGGTAAAGTTGCAGGATACCATTATTGCACAGAAATCTCTTTCATAACAAAAGATCAGAAAGAGAAATTAAGGAAACAATCCCATTTACCATAGCAACAAAAAGAATAAAATACCTAGGAATAAACCTACCTAAGGAGGTAAAAGACCTGTACTCCGAAAACTATAAGACACTGATGAATCAAAGATGACACAAACAGATGGAGAGATATATCACATTCTTGGATTGGAAGAATCAACATTTTGAAAACGACTATACTACCCCAAGCAATCTACAGATTCAATGCAATCCCTACCAAATTACCAATGGTATTTTTCACAGAACTAGAATAAAAAAAACTTAAAATTTGTGTAGAGACACAAAACACCCTGATAGCCAAAGCAATCTTGAGAAAAAAAAAAACGGAGCTGGAGGAATCAGGCTCCCTGACTTCAGACTATACTACAAAGCTACAGTCCTCAAGGCAGTATGGTACTGGCACAAAAACAGAAATATAGATCAATGGAACAGGATAGAAAGCCCAGAGATAAACCCACACACCTATGATCACCTAATTTATGACAAAGGAGGCAAGAACATGCAATGGAGAAAAGACAGCCTCTTCAATAAGTGGTGCTAGGAAAACTGGACAGCTACATGTAAAAGAATGAAATTAGAACACTCCCTCACACCATACACAAAAATACACAAAAATAAACTCAAATGGATTAAAGACCTAAATGTAAGACTGGACATTATAAAACCCTTAGAGGAAAACATAGGCAGAACATTCTATGACATAAATCACAGCAAGATATTTTTTGACCCACCTGCTAGAGTAATGAAAATAAAAACAAAAATAAACAAATGGGACCGAATGAAAAGCTTTTGCACAGTAAAGAAAACCATAAATTAGATGAAGAGACAACCCTCAGAATGGCAGAAAATATTTGCAAGTGAAGAAACTGACATGGGATTAATCTCCAAAATATACAAACAGCTCATGCAGCTCAATATCAAAAAGACAAACAACCCAATCCAAAAATGGGCAGAAGACCTAAATAGACATTTCTCCAAAGAAGACATAAACATGGCCAAGAAGCACAGGAAAAGATACTCAACATCACTAATTATTAGAGAAATACAGATCAAAACTACAACGAGTTATCACCTCACAGTGGTCAGAGGGCCATCATCAAAAAATCTACAAACAGTAAATGCTGGAGAGGGTGTGGAGAAAAGGGAACCCTCTTGTGCTGTTGGTGGGAATGTAAATTGATACAGCCACTATGGAGAACAGTATGGAGGTTCCTTAAAAAACTAAAAATTTAACTACAATATGACCCAGAAATCCCACTACTGGGCATATACTCAGAGACAACCATAATTCAAAAAGACACATTGGGCTTCCTTGGTGGTGCAGTGGTTAAGAATCTGCCTGCCAGTTCAGGGGACACGGGTTCAAGCCCTGGTCCAGGAAGATCCCACATGCCACGGAGCAACTAACCCTGTGTGCCACAATTACTGAGCCTGTGCTCTAGAGCCTGCAAGCCACGACTACTGAAGCCCGCGCACCTAGAGCCTGTGCTCCACAACAAGAGAAGCCACTGCAATGAGAAGCCTGCGCACTGCAAGGAAGAGTAGCCCCTGCTTGCCACAACTAGAGGAAGCCCGTGCAGCAGTGAAGACCCAGCACGGCCAAAAATAAAATAAAATAAATACATTTTTAAAAAAAAGACACATGCACCCCAATGTTCATTGCAGCACTATTTACATTAGCCAGGACATGGAAGCAATCTAAATGTCCATCTACAGATGAATGGATAAAGAAGAAGTGGTACATGTATACAATGCAATATTACTCATCCATAAAAAGGAACGAAATTGGGTCATTTGTAGAGACATGGATGGACCTAGAGTCTGTCATACAGAGTGAAGTAAGTCAGAAGGGAAAAACAAATATTGTATATGAATGCATATATGTGGAATCTAGAAAAATGGTATAGATGAACTTATCTGCAGGATAGGGATACAGACTCAGACATAGAGAATGAACATATGGACACGGGGTTGGGGGAAAGGAGGGGTAGGATGAATTGGGAGCTTGGGATTGACATACATACACTATCATGTGTAAAACAGATAGCTAGTGGGAACCTGCTATATAGCACAAGGCTCACCTCGGTGCTCTGTGGTGACCTAGATGTGTGGGATGGGCGGGAGGGGGGTGGGAGGGAGACCCACGAGGGAGGGGATATATGTATACATAGAGCTGATTCACTTCGTTGTATAGCAGAAACTAACACAACATTGTAAAGCAACTATACCCCAATTGAAAAAAAAAAGAAAAGTAACAGTGGCTTGAACAGGACAGGAGCTTATGTCTGTTTCAAATGAAAGAAGTCTAAAAGCAAAGAGACCAGAGCTGCTCTGGGGGCTCCACTAAGTCAGTAGAGATTCAGGGCTCCCCACCCCCACTCTCTGCTCTGCCCGCCCTCATGCTCTAAGATAGCTTTTTGAACTCCAGCCATCAAATCGTTGCTGCAGGCAGCCACATGAATGTAGAGACAAAGAACATACCTCTCCCTTAAAGATACTTCGCAGAAGTCAAATGTGATTCTATGGCCAAAATTTGGTCACATGGTGTCTCTACTACTTGTGTAGCCTAGTGAAGGTAGTCTTTCAATTGGGTGGCAATCTGCCCAGATGCAGAGCGGGGATTATGTTAGAAGAGGGGTGAATGGATATTTGTGGGGAGGATCCTGTGACAGGGTAGGGCAGGAATTCAGAGATACTGAATCTTTTAAGGCTAAAAGATGTCAATGCTTCTTAAATTCAATATGTTTGAAAGGAAGCTCTTGAATGGTTCATGGTGATGGATATTTGGGCTCTTCTCTGAAAAACTTCATGTTTCACTTTTCTCTGTCTTGTCATTCACAAAAATCAAGTCCTCAAAATGCACACACACAAACTAGACATGGTTCCATTACCCATGGCTTTTTTTTTTTAGCATATTTATTGGAGTATAATTGCTTTACAATGTTGTGTTAGTTTCTGCTGTATAACAGTGAATCAGCTATACGTATACATATGTCCCCATATCTCCTCCCTCTTGCGTCTCCCTCCCACCCTCCCTATCCCACCCCTCTAGGTGATCTCTCACTTCATCCCAGCTTACCCTTCCCCATCCCCATGTCCTCAAGTCTGTTCTCTATGTCTCTGTCTCTATTCCTGTCCTGCCCCTAGGTTCTTCAGAACCATTTTTTTTTTTTAGATTCCATAAATATGTATTAGCATACGGTATTTGTTTTTCTCTTTCTGACTTAACTTCACTCTGTATAACAGTCTCTAGATCCATTCACCTCACTACAAATAATTCAATTTCTTTCTTTATATGGCTGAGTAATATTCCATTGTATATATGTGCCACATCTTCTTTATCCGTTCATCTATTGATGGAAACTTAGGTTGCTTCCATATCTTGGCAAGTGTAAATAGAACTGCAATGAATATTGTGGTCAGGGTATATGCCCAGTAGTGGGATTGCTGGGTCGTATGGTAGTTCTATTTTTAATTTTTTAAGGAACTGCCATACTGTCCTCCATAGTGATTGTATCAATTTACATTCCCACCAACACTGCAAAAGGGTTCCATTTTCCCACAACCTCTCCAGCATTTACTGTTTGTAATTTTTTGATGATGGCCATTCTGACCAGTGTGAGGTGATACCTCATTGTAGTTTTGATTTGCATTTCTCTAATGATTAGTGATGTTGAGCATTCTTTCATGTGTTTGCTGGCTATCTGTATATCTTCTTTGGATAAATGTCTATTTAGGTCTTCTGCCCATTTTTGGATTGGGTTGTTTGTTTTTTGATATTGAGCTGCATGAGCTGCTTGTAAATTTTGGAGATTAATCCTTTGTCAGTTGCTTCATTTGCAAATACTTTCTCCCATTCTGAGGGTTGTCTTTTCATCTTGTTTATGGCTTCCTTTGTTGTGCAAAAGATTTTAAGTTTCATTGGGTCCATTTGTTTATTTTTATTTCCATTTCTCTAGGAGGTGGGTCAAAAAGGATCTTGCTGTCATTTATGTCATAGAGTGTTCTGCCTATGTTTTCCTCTAAGAGTTTGATAGTGTCTGGCCTTACATTTAGGTCTTTAACCCATTTTGAGTTTATTTTTGTGTATGGTGTGAGGGAGTGTTCTAATTTCATTCTTTTACATGTAGCTGTCCAGTTTTCCCAGCACCACTTATTGAAGAGGCTGTCTTTTCTCACTGTAAATTCTTGCCTCCTTTATCAAAGATAAGGTGACCATATGTGCGTGGCTTTATCTCTGTTGCATTGATCTATATTTCTCTTTTTGTACCAGTACCATACTATCTTGATTACAGTAGCTTTGTAGTATGGTCTGAAGTCAGGGAGCCTGATTCCTCCAGCTCCGTTTTTCTTTCTCAAGATTGCTTTGGCTATTCGGGGTCTCTTGTATTTCCACACAAATTGTGAAGTTTTTTGTTCTAGTTCTGTGAAAAATGCCAGTGGTATTTTGATAGGGATTGCATTGAATCGGTAGATTGCTTTGGGTAGTAGAGTCATTTTCACAATGTTGATTCTTCCAATCCAAGAACATGGTATATCTCTCCATCTGTTTGTATCATCTTTAATTTCTTTCATCAGTGTCTTATAGTTTTCTGCATACAGGTCTTTTGTCTCCTTAGGTAGGTTTATTCTTAGGTATCTTATTCTTTTTGTTGCAATGGTAAGTGGGAGTGTTTCCTTAATTTTTCTTTCAGATTTTTCATCATTAGTGTATATGAATGCAATAGATTTCTGTGCATTAATTTTGTATCCTGCTACTTTACCAAATTCAGTGCATAGCTCTAGTCGTTTTCTGGTAGTATTTTTAGGATTCTCTAGGTATAATATCATGTTATCCGCAAACAGTGACAGCTACTTGTTTTCTGATTTGGATTCTTTTATTTCTTTTTCTTCTGTGATTGCTGTTGCTAAAACTTCCAAAACTATGTTGAATAATAGTGGTGAGAGTGGGCAACCTTGTCTTTTTCCTGATCTTAGTGGAAATGG
>NC_041224.1:137823191-137831214 GCF_002837175.3 Physeter macrocephalus
TGGAGGGTTTTTATCATAAATGGGTGTTGAATTTTTGTCAAAAGCTTTTTCTGCATCTATTGAGATGATCATATGGTTTTTCTCCTTCAGTTTGTTGATATGGTTTATCACATTGATTGATTTGCATACATTGAAGAATCCTTGCATTCCTGGGATAAACCCCACTTGATCATGGTGTATTACCTTTTTAATGTGCTGTTGGATTCTTTGTGCTAGTATTTTGTTGAGGATTTTTGCATCTATGTTCATCATTGATATTGGCCTGGAGTTTTCTTTTTTTGTGACATCTTTGTCTGATTTTGGTATTAGGGTGATAGTGGCCTCGTAGAATGAGTTTGGGAGTGGTCCTCCCTCTGCTATATTTTGGAAGAGTTTGAGGAGGATACGTGTTATCTCTTCTCTAAATGTTTGATAGAATGCCCCTGTGAAGCCGTCTGGTTCTGGGCTTTTTTTGTTGGAAGATTTTTAGTCACAGTTTCAATTTCAGTGCTTGTGATTGACCTGTTTATATTTTCTATTTCTTCCTGGTTCAGTCTCGGAAGGTTGTGCTTTTCTAAGAATTTGTCCATTTCTTCCAGGTTGTCCATTTTATTGGCATATAGTTGCTTGTAGTAATCTCTCATGAACCTTTGTATTTCTACAGTGTTAGTTGTTACCTCTCCTTTTTAATTTCTAATTCTATTGATTTGAGTCTTCTTCCTTTTTTTCTTGATGAGTCTGGCTAATGTTTTATCAATTTTGTTTATCAATTTTGTTTATCTTCTTAAAGAACCAGCTTTTAGTTTTATTGATCTTGCTATCATTTCCTTCATTTCTTTTTTATTTATTTCTGATCTGATCATTATGGTTTATTTCCTTCTTCTAACTTTGGGGGGGTTTTGTTCTTCTTTCTCTAATTGCTTTAGGTGTAAGGTTAGGTTGTTTATTTGATATGTTTCTTGTTTCTTGAGGTAGGATTGTATTGCTCTAAACTTCCCTCTTAGAACTGCTTTTGTTGCATCCCATAGGTTTTGGGTCATCGTGTTTTCATTGTCATTTCTCTAGGTATTTTTTCATTTCCTCTTTGATTTCTTCAGTAATCTCTTGGTTATTAATAGTGTATTGTTTAGCCTGCTTGTGTTTGTATTTTTTACAGATCTTTTTCCTGTAATTGATATCTAGTCTCATAGTGTTGTGGTCAGAAAAGATACTTGATACGATGTCAGTTTTCTTAAATTGACCAAGGCTAGATTTGTGACCCAAGATATGATCTATCCTGTGGAATGTTCCATGAGCACTTGAGAAGAAAGTGTACTCTGTTGTTTTTGGATGGCATGTCCTATAAATATCAATTAAGTCCATCTTGTTTAATGTGTCATTTAAAGCTTGTGTTTCCTTATTTATTTTCATTTTGGATGATCTGTCCACTGGTGTAAGTGGGGTGTTAAAGTCCCCTACTATGATTGTGTTACTGTCGATTTCCCCTTTTATGGCTGTTAGCATTTGCCTTATGTATTGAGGTGCTCCTATGTTGGGTGCATAAATATTTACAATTGTTATATCTTCTTGGATTGATCCCTTGACCATTATGTAGTGTCCTTCTTTGTCTCTTATAATAGTCTTTATTTTAAAGTCTATTTTGTCTGATATGAGAATTGCTACTCCAGCTTTCTTTTGATTTCCATTTGCATGGGATATCTTTTTCCATCCCCTCTCTTTCACTCTATATGTGTCCCTACGTCTGAAGTGGGTCTCTTATAGACGGCATATATACGGGTCTTGTTTCTGTATCCATTCAGCCATCTATATCTTTTCGTTGGAGCATTTAATCCATTTACATTTAAGGTAAGTATCGATATGTATGTTCCTATTACCATTTTCTTAATTGTTTGGGGTTTGTTTTTGTAGGTCTTTTCCTTCTCTTGTGTTTCCTGCCTAGAGAAGTTCCTTTAGCATTTGTTGTAAAGCTGGTTTGGTGGTGATGAATTCTCTTAAGTTTTGCTTGTCCATAAAGGTTTTAATTTCTCCTTCAAATCTGAATGAGATACTTGCTGGGTAGAGTAATCTTGGTTGTAGTTTCTTCCCTTTCATCACCCTCAGTATGTCCTTCCAGTCCCTTCTGGTCTGCAGAATTTCTGCTGAAAGATCAGCTGTTAACCATGTGGAGATTCCCTTGTATGTTATTTGTTGTATTTCTTGTTGCTTTTAATATTTTTTCTTTGTATTTAATTTTGATAGTTTGACTAATATGTGTCTTGGCATGATTCTCCTTGGATTTATCCTGTATGGGACTCTCTGTGCTTCCTGGACTTGATTGATGATTTCCTTTCCCATCTTAGGGAAGTTTTCAACTATAATCTCTTCAAATATTTTCTCAGACCCTTTCTTTTTCCCTTTTTGGGGACCCCTACGATTCGAATGTTGGTGCGTTTAATGTTGTCCCAGAGGTCTCTGAGACTGTCCTCAATTCTTTTCATTCTTTTTTCTTTATTCTGCTCTGCAGTAGTTATTTCCACTATTTTATCTTCCAGGTCACTTATCCGTTCTTCTGCCTCAGTTATTCTGCTATTGATTCCTTCTAGAGAATTTTTAATTTCATTTATAATGTTTTTCATCATTGTTTGTTTGCTCTTCAGTTCTTCTAGGTCCCTGTTAAATGTTTCTTATATTTTCTCCATTCTATTTCCAAGATTTTGGATCATCTTTACTATCATTACTCTGAATTCTTTTTCAGGTAGACTGCCTATTTCCTCTTCATTTGTTTGGTCTGGTGGGTTTTTACCTTGCTTCTTCATCTGCTGCATATTTCTCTGTCTTCTCATTTTGCTTCACTTACTGTTTTGGGGGTCTCCTTTTCACAGGCTGTAGGTTCGTAATTCCCATTGTTTTTGGTGTCTGCCCCTTTGCTTAAGGTTGGTTCAGTGGGTTGTGTAGGCTTCCTGGTGGAGGAGACTGGTTCCTGTGTTCTGGTGGATGAGGCTGGATCTTGTCTTTCTTGTGGGCATTACCGCATCAGTGATGGTTTGGGGGTGTCTGTGAACTTAGTATGATTTTAGGCAGCCTCTGTGCTAGTGGGTGGGCTTGTGCTCCTGTCTTGCTAGTTGTTTGGCATGGGGTGTCCAGCACTGGAGCTTGCTGGTATTGAGTGGAGTTGCTTGTTAGCATTGAGACGGAGATCTCTGGGAGAGCTCTCATCGATTGATATTACGTGGGGCTGGGAGGTCTCTGGTGGACCAATGTCCTGCACTCTGCTCTCCCACCTCAGAGGCTCAGGCCTGACACCCAGCCAGAACACCAAGACCCTGTCAGCCACATGGCTTCCTGTGCTCCTTCCTGTACCTGGAGAAAAGCGTGCTCCTGTGCCATTGCTCTTCCACCTGGGCCTTCTGATCAAGGTGTTGGAAGGGCCATGCTCCCTCTGAAGGCTCTTAGTATTTTTCGGTGTGTCTTCACTTGTTTCTTCCTCTGTACCTTCAAACAGGCACAGATTTCTCTTTCACATCACTTTCTGGAGGTGGGCTGGTGATTCAGAGTGGGTGAGTGGCTCTACTCCGTGAAATCGTCCAAGGGCTGTGATGCCTTCTGCCTTGTTCTGACATCCCTCAGGACCCATGGCTTTTTTTTTTTTTTTTTTTTTTTTTTTTTTTTTTTTTTTTTTTGCGGTACGCGGGCCTCTCACTGTTGTGGTCTCTCCCGTTACAGAGCGCAGGCTCAGCAGCCATGGCTCATGGGCCCAGCCGCTCTGAGGCATGTGGGATCTTCCAGAACTGGGGCACGAACCCATGTCCCCTGCATCGGCAGGCGGACCCTCAACCACTGCGCCACCAGGGAAGCCCAACACGTGGCTTTTTATTCATTGCATAAGCAAGGCTATTCATATGTTTGCTGATAATGGGTATAATTCAAGATTTTAAGGATAAAAATAAAATATAAATATGTTATTTCCTCCCTTACTATGCATATTTTCTAGTTTTTCCCCCTTTGCCAAATGAAAAAAACCAATCATAGCTCTTAGACTCAATGCAGTTTAATTTAGCTTAAACATTTGGATGATGGCAGAAAGGAATAATGCCATTTGGAGGAGGTAGACAAAGTTTTTTCTCAATCATTCATTGTTTATCAACCTCCCACTACCACTTCCCTCCCTCTCTACAGCCTTCCAAAGTCTGAAAGGCACTTTATGGGAGGAAAAATTCTCTGCATGGAACTGTGAGTTGATTCTGGTATTTGGCTGTTTGACTGGCTGACTGCTTGGTAAGAGAAAAAAAGATCAAAGACTTTAAAGACCTCCAATCAAGATGTCAAAGAGGTTCATGCTTTGATGCATCTGAGTGTAAAACATGTAGCAAAAATGTATTTATTAATATGAACCATATAAAATTGCTAATATTTGACCATTTTGCCAATAAACTGGCAATTTCATATGGTTCAATCAAACAGTATAAAAAGAGAGAGAGAAAATCAAAATGACATAAGCCAAGATCAAAAATAAGATAAACATAGCTTAAGACCAGATTTGGAAAAGAATCACAGAGTAATGAAAGGGGCTGAAATCGCTAGGCTATATGGGTTCCTGGACTCATACAGTGGCATATAAAAGTTTGGCTTTTGTGGGGTAATGGGGATTTAAAGTTCTCCAAGCATGATCCCTAAAGCTCACTCCTTGAATTAGCAGAGCTACCTTGATCCTGAGAGGGGTCTGAAAAAAGCTACTTTCAATTGCTGATTAGGGCAATGGCTCCTGATAAGCTACAGGTCTAAGAAGACAGGAAGACCTAGAGACAGTCTCCCAACCTGGAGCCGAACTAAGCCACTGGCTGACTAAGTAAATCTGCATATTGTCAATATCATGTCAGGGCAAGAAAACTGAATTGTTATCATATGACCAGATCTGGGAGCTGAGTAATGATATCCACAAAACCACTGCACAAGGAAAACTGAGCACAGAAGGAGAAAGAGAAAGATGACTACTAAAATTTGACTTCAAAGTCAAATTCCAAAATACAAAATGAAATTTAATGCTAACAGAGATAGCCAACTTTAAAATCTTTATTATGAATTTATTCTAGAGGAAATTGATTTTTTAAATAAAAGTTTGATCAAAGACTTCAAACCATGAAACAAAATAAAGGATAAATTAAATAAGAATGGGAAAAGAAATTATCAGAAAATTTCAAAATTATAAAAATAGTCATTGAAATAAAAACTTAACAGGTGCAATGCAGTTTACTATAGATTGTAAAACTGAAGAAACAATGCACTGACAATTCATCCAGAACACAGCACATAGAGACAGAAGTTGTGACAAACAGTTAAAGACTATAGGATAAACTGAAATTCTCCAACATACATTTAATAGAAGTTCTAGAGAAAGAAAAGAGAAAGAATAATGGAGAGTAATTGTTTAAAAAGATAGTAATTTTGACTTCCAGTTAAAAAAGCATTTACTGCTGCTTCTTATTAAGACTTTACTAAAATGACAGTAAAGCATTAAAAGGATGTAAATCTGCAAAGTTAGAGATAGGAGAAAAGAAAAAGACAAAATTTCAGAAGTTGAAAAGTGAATAAATTATAACAGTTGGAAGATGGGAGTTTATTAAATCTAATCTCAAAAGGGAGAAGTCAACGATAACCAAGCTAATTTGCACCTCAAAATAAAAGAATGGTTCAGAAATTTGAGCATTGGTTAACTCTAAAAGGAGAATTGGTTGAAAGTCTTCATAAGAAGATCCCTCTCTCACCAGGTACAGCCAGGTTACCATCTCCCCTCACTCCCTAGAAGAAGAGTGGAGTTTTTCTTTTTGAAGACATTTACTGAGAGATTCTGTAATCAAAGGAAAGAGGCACAGATGAAATAGTTCAAGTACAATTCCAAATAGTAAATAAAAAATGTTTCTAGATTGAAAAAAGTCCACTAAATTTCACCTCCCCACCAAAAGAAAAAGGCCCATGTCAATGTGTGCTACTTTCAAATTTCTGGGCCCTGGAGATTAAGAAGAGATTCTAATATAATTCAAACACAATTTTTAAAAATTGAAGTATAAAGTATCAGGAATAAGAAGCTTTAAACTGCTCAACAGCAAATTCTAAGAAAATGATTTCCAGTTTAGAATTATATACCTAGTCAAAACTATCAACAAAGTGTGAGAGAGGAATAAAGACCTTGAATTTAAAACATGCATGGTCTCAAAAAATTTACTTCCTTGTACCATTCCTCAGAAAGCTATTTGAGGATATGCTCCATCAACATCAGAGCATAAACCAAAAAGGAAGAAGACATAGGTTCCAGGAAACAGGAGATTCACTTAGAAAAGAGGAAAAGGGAATCTGCAGGATGATTAGGGGAGATTCCTGGGTGACAGCTGCCAAGCTGGGAAGCAACCAGTTCAACCCAGAAGCGGAGGTTGAAGGGCTCTAGGAGAGATATCTGTAAGAAATAAATGAAACTACAGACTACCTGATGTATCCGATCATATTTAATGATGCTTTACAGTAGGATAATTCTAAATACATAAAAATCTAAATGAATTAAAGAACAAAGCAATATTCAAATAGGGAAAATAAAAACTTTTAAAAGAAAAAGTGTAATCACAGCATAACACATGGCTCAATTCTGAATAAAATTTTAAAAGTTATAATTGGGTAAATTCTCTGAATGGTTTAACAATGAATATAATAAAACTACATTGGAAAGAGAGATATTGCAAAATATGTGTTTGTGGGTGAGGGTTTAAGAGGGATAAATTCTTACCTTTCATGTTAGGAAGTTAATAAATCTAAAACAAAAAATCAATAAATCATAGTATATGAATGTTATTTTCAATAATAGAAGTAAATTCTAAAAGAAACAGATAAAATATTTTAAAGTGGAAAGTAGCTGCTTCCAAGGAATAAAAATGTCAGGATTGGAGAGATGTGATGCAGGAAATTGCTGGTTTTCATTCTAAGTCTTACACAAGTATTTTGCTTTTAAAATTATGTACATGTATTTTTTTTTAGTTAGGTAAAAATTGAACTTAAAAAAACAAAGACAGTCAGTAGCTGAGAATATTTCATACTTTGAGATGACATACACTCCAAGTACTCAATAGGTTCAATAAAAATAAATCCATTCCTAGACATGTTATGACAAAATAGCAGAATGTCTAGGATAAACAGAAAGCTACCAAACCAAAGGAATAAAAATTAAACTAACAGAAGACTTGTCTTCAGAAACATTAAACTCTTCAGAAACAATAACCAGAACACCCTAGAGATATAATTTCAAAGTATCAAGGGTGGAAAAGTACTGTCAAAATATAAGTCTATACCTATCTAAACTATCATTCAGGAAAACGACTAAGACATTTTTGAACAAAGACTAATGCGATATGTCACCTACAGATACTCACTAAAAGAACAATTAGAGGATGTACTTCAACAAAAAGAAACATGAACCCAGGGGAACAGAATGAAAAATTGATGATTGAAAATTGAATAAAATATTAATTACTTATTTTAAAAGTAATTAATTTTTATGCTTTTAAAATAAAGTAAAACTAAAACTTCAGGGAAAAATAAGATGATGTGGGGGGGAGTATTAATGGATAATTCAAACTTGCTAAGTTCCTTATGTCAGAAGTAGAAGAGAAATACTAACATAGGTTTACATTTTTAAAAATTCAAGGGTATCCACCAAAAGAATAGAAAGAGTAATGCTCATATTCTGCTGGAATGTAAGATTGAGCAACAATTTTAAAAAGCAAGTTAGCAATACTTAATAAAGTTGAACCTGCACAAACTATAACACAGTAATTCCACTTCTTCATGTAGACCCCAGAGAAACTCAAAAACGTGTGCAGAAGGCATGTGCAAGAAGGTTCATTGCCACATCATGATGTGAGAAGCGAGAAGCAACCTAAATCACCATCAAAGAAGAATGGTTAGGGGCTTCCCTGGTGGCGCAGTGGTTGCGCGTCCGCCTGCCGATGCAGGGGAACCGGGTTCGCGCCCCGGTCTGGGAGGATCCCGCGTGCCGCGGAGCGGCTGGGCCCGTGAGCCATGG
>NC_041224.1:137831224-137833638 GCF_002837175.3 Physeter macrocephalus
GAGCCTGTGCTCCGCAACGGGAGAGGCCACAACAGTGAGAGGCCCGCGTACCGCAAAAAAAAAAAAAAAAAAAAAAAAAAAGAAGAATGGTTAAATGTATCTTATTCCTATGATGGAATATTATGCAGCAAAGAAAAATGAATGGACGACTAAAACTACATGTATAAACTGTACAAATCTCAAAAAAAAATAATGTTGAGTACGAAAAACAAGTTGCAACATATGTACAAAATGATACTATTTTTATCCAGTTTGAAAACACACAAATCAATACACCGCTTTGAAAACACACAAATCAATACACCTCCAAGTTGCTTATATGTAGCAAAAGTATAAACATTTCTTAAGAATTAGAAACACAGGGCTTCCCTGGTGGCGCAGTGGTTGACAGTCCGCCTGCCGATGCAGGGGACACGGGTTTGTGCCCCGGTCCGGGAAGATCCCACGTGCCACGGAGCGGCTGGGCCCATGAGCCATGGCCACTGAGCCTGCGTCCGGAGCCTGTGCTCCACAATGGGAGAGGCCACAACAGTGAGAGGCCCGCGTACCGCAAAAAAAAAAAAAAAAAAAAAAAAAAAAGAGAAACACAAATCAAGACAGAGTTTATATCTGAAGAGTGAGGAAAGCATATGGATTTAGGGAAGGGTACTTAGGTGGCTTCATTTACGTATGTAATATTTTCTTATTTTGTTGTTTAATATGAAGCAGTTTGAGCAAAACGGTAAGATTTATTAAACTTGGGTGGTAAGAAGACAAGTATACAGTTTACTGTTCCTTATACTACACTATGTTTGAGATATATCATAATTTAAATAATTTTTAATGGTTTTTATACTCAGGGGAACTGGGCCCCAACCAAAAATAATACATGAAAATAAAGAGACTCAGAAGCCACAGAGAAGGGTAGCAAGAAAAAAATTCCACAGAAGGAATTAGCAATTCACTATTTCATAAAATCATTAATGTTTCTATCCTGTTCATTGGTATGTTGATACCTTCTCTGGCACATAGTGGCACCTAATAAATATTGATTAAATAGTAAATTAAATTAGGGTGTGCTAAGAATGAGAAAACTAAAACACACAGGGAATGGAGGGGAGAGGCCCACAGACTAGAGCAGTGGTCTTTGAACATTTTTCTTCACATAACACCAAAAATAATTTTGAAAAACGATGTAACTCCTTGCACATTTTTAGATTGACATTCAAAAAAATGTAAGTATAAACAGTTGCAAAAGGTATAATTGCCAGGATATTGTAAATATATTGACATTTTAAAATAACCCTTGGGATTCCCTGGTGGCACAGTGGTTAAGAATCTGCCTGCCAATGCAGGAGATACGGGTTCAAGCCCTGGTCCGGGAAGATCCCACATGCTGCAGAGCAACTAAGCCTGTGCACCACAACTACTGAGCCTGCGTCATAGAGCCTGTGAGCCACAACTACTGAGCCCGCATGCCTAGAGCCTGTGCTCAACAACAAGAGAAGCCACTGCAATGAGAAGGCTGCACACCGCAACGAAGGGCAGCCCCCACTCGCCGCCAACTAGAGAAAGCCCGCGTGCAGCAACGAAGACCCAATGCAGCCAAAAATAAATAGATAAATAAATAAATAAAATAAACCTTTGCATTGCTTTTTAAAACAATATCCAAAGGAAAACTTTTGGAGGTGATGGATATATGTGTGGCATAGATTGTGGTGATGGTCTTAAGAGTGTATGCTTATTTCCAAACTCATCAAGTTGTGTACATTAAATATACACAGATTTTTCTATGTCAATCATACCTTAATAAAGAGGTTTTAAAAACTCCAAAGAAATCTAAATATTATGGTACTCTGATACCAAGAGTTATCCTCTTTAAAAAAATACAGGATGTGTTATGCATAAGAAAAAAAATTTATTGTATCAAAGATACAGCAAAGATAAATATAAAAATGAGAAAAACACATAAGCCCAGCTTTAAAAATTGGAAATTTTATGTCATTCCTTTTTCTCTTTCAACTTTGCCTCCACAGAAATTTATCTTAATGTAGTATTTTTGCTTAAAAATCTTATATTTCTTACTCTATTATACTTTGCAACAAAAATCCATATATATAGAAATTTAATTTTGTAATTCCCTGTGTCCAAATCTTTAAATGATAAAATATCTTCTGGATTGGTTATCATTATAAATGTTAGCAACATCAAGTTAATAAAAATTAACCAGAATCCATATATATGTGTTAGCATACAGTATTTGTTTTTCTCCTTCTGACTTACTTCACTCTGTATGACAGACTCCAGGTCCATCCACCTCACTACAAATAACTCAATTTCATTTCCTTTTATGGCTGACTAATATTCCATTGTATATATGTGCCACATCTTCTTTATCCATTCATCTGTTGATGGACACTTAGGTTGCTTCCATG
>NC_041224.1:137836336-137869349 GCF_002837175.3 Physeter macrocephalus
CTGCTAACTTTGGGGTTTTTTTCTTCTTCTTTCTCTAATTGCTTTAAGTGCAAGGTTAGGTTGTTTATTCGAGATGTTTCCTGTTTCTTAAGGTAGGATTGTATTGCTATAAACTTCCCTCTTAGAACTGCTTTTGCTGCATCCCATAGGCTTTGGGTTGTCGTGTCTCCATTGTCATTTGTTTCTAGGTATTTTTTGATTTCTTCAGTGATCACTTCGTTATTAAGTAGTGTATTGTTTAGCCTCCATGTGTTTGTATTTTTTACAGATCTTTTCCTGTAATTGATATTGGATAGCGATTTTAAAATTTTCAACTCATTCATGTATCAGTGGATGGGTATACCTATGGCTAAAATAAGTTAGGGTTCAGCACCAGTTCTATTGGCATTATTGCTTTTATTGCTATAAGCTCAGAAGTAATGTTAAATACAGTACAGCCATTATCCGGAAAGACTTTGGGGCCAGTCTACCAATTCAAGTCCCAATTCTGTCACTTATTAGCTCTGTGACCTTGGACAAGTAGTCGACTTCTTGCGTTTCCTTTTTCAAATGTAAATTAGGAGTAATAGTAAAACTTACCTTACATGGTTGTTGTGAGGTTTGAACAGGTTAATGCATGTAAAGTTCATAAACTAGTCCCTGGCATACAGTAAGTTTCTCTTGAAGTATTTAAGCAAAGTGCTAAATTAGTAGATGGAACAGAAAGAATTTTGCTAGAGTGTAGTCACCAGTTATGTTCATTCCTTGGAGCTCATTTCCTCCCTGGTCCCCCAACCATCACATGATGATCTATTATACAAAATTATTTTTAATGATATATTAGGTGACAATTCCTCCTTCGTTTCTGTTGAAAGCAAAGAACTGGGAACCAGCTGAATTAGGAAGGAATTGTGACCCAGTCATCAGAATCATGTACTTTTTCAGTGCCTGCACTAATGTCTCTAACTTTCCTTTGACTGGTGACTGTGAAGTTTTTATACCCCTGGACCATCACAGTAAAGCTCTAAATGGAAAAGTGATAAGGCCTCTCCTTGCTCCAGGGGCAAAGGCAGATTGTGAAATGGATTATTTGTCTGAAGGCAAGTTCCCAAGATCAGTTATAAGTAAGAGTTCACCTCAAAGTCAAAGATCTTCAAGCTAGGCCCAGAGAACTCTCTGGGCGTGTGCCTTGGACAGTCTTGTGACTCGCAGTGTCAGGCTGTCCTTTTGGAGGTCCACTGGCAGCAGCAGCCTGGGACCCAGGTCAGTCTACCCCAAGTAAAAGTAGGAGTAAACTAATTTCTCAGTAGCCTGGAGAGTTTAGATACCAACAGCCTGGCCTACAGTTTGGAGCAGGAAGAGCCAAAATGAGAAGCCACTTTCCCCAGACTCAGGAAGATAGATGTACAAAGGGGTCTGGAAGCAGGAGGCACACAGACTTGACTCCTAAGCCAGGTACAAAGGCCCCCGCTGCTGCCTTTTAAGGGGATTGTTCTCCTGACTCTTCTCACAGTAGGAAATGAGTTTTTGCATGTTAAGCAAAAACACTTCTGCTTGCTCTAAGGCTAGGGGTTTGGCCAAGCCCTGGGCTCACAGGACAAAGTGCCATGGTAGTCAGCAAACTTCCAAAGCTGGGGAGAGCAAACCTGACATTGGCCAACGCTCTCCTGGTGAAGCCCTCTGGTCTGGTGTCGCCTTCCGGAGCTGCATGAAGCCCAGAAGGAAAATCCCCTCTGTGGCAGATGCATCATCAGCCTGGAGCGATTGGTGGGTTTGTGGCAGAGATGTGGCTTTCCCCCATGCCCCACTGATGGAAAATTGTCATAGACATGAATCTCCTCTTTGTATTGCTTGGAAACAGGACATTTTAGCTGTACCCCTACACATATTTTTATACCTACAAGTGAATGCAGTTAAACAGCCAGTTATTTTTAAAATTATCAGTTATGTTTAAAATTCCACATCAGAGTTTGCCAGGAAATTTGTCTGTGCTTTCATGAGGTGTGGGTCGCTGTAGGCTGTGTACACATGGTGCATGCAGTCAGGTGCCCTTTTGGGGTCTTATTACCCTAGTAACATATCTAACCTCCTTCCAACCTCACACCAATAACACACACCAAATGCCAATTCTGTATCACCTGATCTGGGTTGCTCTCAGGCTATTAGTTATATTTAGTTGCCCTCTTGGAGGGGAGGGGTATGGGGAACAGGCAGGGAAGAAGTGCACAGAGAATCAAGAAATTTGTTGAAATTCCATGTAGTTGTGACAGGATTTGCTTAAGCCCCAAATGCTTTATAGGATTTTGTAAAGGCATCCTGTAATCAAAAGCCAAGATTTAGAGAATAGATAAAACATTGCCATAGAAAGAATGGACGAGAAAAGATAAAAGGAACGATATAAAGTTAGACTTCAAAAGGACCTAGGAGATTATTTATAGAAACAGCAGCAGACAATGAGAACTGACAAAATTATTTTCTAATGTTTGATGGGCTGGTATCAGGAGGGAACTTTCCATCTGATTAAAAATAATTATTGCTGGCATTAAATCCAGTTGGAATCACCCAGCACGATTTATCTTCTATCTCATGCTGCTACCATATGCCAGACATAGTGGAGCAGAAACATTCTCTTTCATTCTGATAAATAGTACTTTGTAAATATTTAGAGATGGAAGCTCTGGATCGCTGAACAATTCTGACAGGGAACATGTGCAAAGGAGTGGGTTATTCATGTTCCTGACAGAGACTCTGTGTAAGGTGTGGGACCCCAAAGCGTTCATGAAGCCATGTAATTCAGAAGTCTTCTTCAGAATATACAGCAATTGGGGAAGTGTGGCTGGACTCTCCAGCATGAGCTATGTGTTCCAAAAGTGCACACGTACCTTGGAGTAAGACATTTTGCTGTCTGGCTAGTGCTGTATAAGTTGATAAACTGCCATACTTATTAAGCCAGCTTTTTCTGGAACACTTGATTCAAGCAAGAAACCATGCCCCATGTGACCTTATTTGGAGAAAGGGTCTTCACAGAAGTAATCAAGTTAAAATGAGGTCATTAGCATGGGTCCTCATCCAGTATGATTGGTGTCCTTATATAAAGGAGAAATTTGGGCACAGAGACACGTGTGGAGGAAGTCAGTGTGAAGAAACAGGGAGAAGACGGCCATCTACATGCTGAAGAGAGAGGCCTGGAACAGCTCCTTTCCTCATGGCCCCCAGGCAGGACCAACCTTGCCAACACCTTGATTTGGGACTCTGGCCTCCAGAACTGTGAGATGATACATTTCTGTTGTTTCATTCCCCGAGTTGGTGGTGCTTTGTTTTACAGCAGCTTTAGCAAACGAACAGAGAAAGAAACCATACCCAGTGCTCTTTAGGGATTTCTATTTGGGGATTTTGAGTCCCCTAAGAGAGACAGACCCTCTACCTCACTCTCCAGGCCGGAACTGCTTGGAGGAATCCTGTTCCTCTCTCCCCTCCAGTGAGAGCGGCTCATAAGATCACTGATTGTGCATGGCCCAGCCTTCTGTATCTTGCTCTCTCTGAGACTCTCAAGCCCTCAGACCCAGCCTCGTCTTTTCTCCACTCTGCTTCCTTGTGGCAAACAGTCCAAGCCAGGCTGCACACTCCCTGTGGTGGGACGACCACCTTACTCTAGGGCTTTACTTGGGCTCCAGTCAAGGAAAGGAGTTAAGAGGGTCCAGGTCAGTCTCACGCTCAAACTGGCTCTCTGTCCAGCATCTACAGAGACAAGTCAGTAGTATGATGTCTGTTGTCTCAATCCCTTGTGAGAATACTCTGTGGGCCAGGACTCTGGGATTCTGCATAAATACCTTAAAGTCTATTTGATTTAAATATTAGTTTGCAGGGGCTCCCTGACTCTTCTGGTGACTAGAATTGGGCTATATGCTCTCCCTGCTTGTTTACGTACAGTGTGCTCACCCCCCCCATCAACCCTGCGTACTATGGGAACTTCTAGAGGAACAGAAATAGTTGTAATTGCAGCATTCAGTTACCACTGGATTCAAGTTGGAGTTTGCTGTTCAGGCCATTTACGGACATTTGACATCTCTCCCCAAATCAGGAAACTTGCTAGATTAGTGTTCCCTCTGTAATTGTTGATGATGTTTCAAGAAGTCTATAGAAAAATCATTCTTTGATTATTTCTAGATCATTTCCAATGGACTTTTTATTTTTTGTTTTTTTTAACATCTTTATTGGAGTATAATTGCTTTACAATGGTGTGTTGGTTTCTGCTTTACAACAAAGTGAATCAGTTATACATATACATATGTTCCCATATCTCTTCCCTCTTGCATCTCCCTCCCATGGACTTTTTAAATTAAGAAGCACCTCACCTGTCCTGTGGGTATTCTGCCCCCATTCTGAAATCTGTAGCTTTAAACTTAGCACCTGTCAGGAGCAAGGAAGAAAATCTTAGAACACTAATTTAGGGCTTACCTGTTCATTGTTAAAAAATCATTTCTCCCTCTTCTATATATCTCCCTATATATTTATCATGTGTAATTTATCAGAGTGGAAGAGTTTTTCTACTCAGCCAAGTCAGGGACTTGGCTCTGTGATACATTAAATGAACTGTGAAGAAAACAATGTCAATTGTCATTAGAAACAAAGAGCAAGGGGAAGAGATGAGAGAGAAATGTAGGGCAAGGAAGCAAATTCATTGTTATTAAAGTGCCCAGGAAAGATGCTCTAAGGAGTTAGAGAGCCTGCTTTCCTGGTTCTCTTGAAACTATGGACTAGAGTGCAGACAGGTAATTAGACAGAGGAAGTGGGGGAGTGAGGGAGGAGAAGAAGGAGATAAAAAATGGATGATAGCAAAGTTTGGAGACACAGAGAAAAAGAAGTAGAGGACATTAAGTGTCTGCATATATTTTCTCCTGATTGAATATGCACAGATAAAACTAAATACCGGGGCTTTTCCAAATAGTCACCAATTCCTATAGCTAAATACTAGACTTAATGGTATTTTAAAATAGCATTTATGTGGATTATAGGTCCATGGTTCTTTATCCGTTATCAAGCAAATAATACTTTACATAGAAAAATTGGGGTTTGGCCAGTTAGGTACCCAGCTGATCCAGGTTAACAGCTTCCTAATGGAAACAGAGGATGGTTTGGAAAAGAGCAGTTTCAGCATTTTCCACTAATTGGTGAGAAGGAGACATTGTTTAACTTTGAATAGCAAAAAGAATCCATGCCTGAAGAAGGGCTGCAGTCCAGAGTTGTTATTAGAGGCAGGGTGCACAGTTCATTTCTGACTCGGGTGCATGTTTTCTGGTTTTAACCATGGTGCCCCATGAGAGACGCAGAGGAATACTGGAGGAGCCCGTACTCACCCTGATTCCTTCTGAAGAATATGGCAAAGTAAAGTGTGGAAACGGAGGAGGAGCAGCCGCTTTTTCCATCACTGACACTCGAAGAGAACATCTTAGGGGGTGAGGGTTGATGCATGAAGATAAGTTAAACCTGTTGCTCCAGCTTAAATGACGCCAGTACCTGTTGAGAAGCGTTGGAGACTCTTTAGAAGCAGATATGGACAGTTCCTGCTTAGAGCTTCAGTACCATCTCAAAGATACGGCTGTTAACATTGTGCCTTTATGCTTTTTGAGAAGTACCTAAAGGATCCCGTCCCCTAGGAATGAAAGGTACGTCCCAGCTTGATGTTTTTGCACCATGGTTAATTGGAATATTGCCCACTCCCTCCTTTCGCTTTTCTCATTTTTATTCAGTCTTTAAGGATTCTATTAAATTTCATCTCTTGCTATGAAATTTCTTGACATTCCCAGGCAGTGATGAATTTGATGTAAAGCTTGGTGCTTATATTGCACTTAGCTGGTATGAATTTTGCTCCACCACCATACTGGATTGAAAAAAAAAATCACTGAGTAATGAATTCATCCTAATGCTAGGATGGCGTCACTGTATGTTTTTAAATGATGTATAGTTGATTTACAGTATTGTGTTAGTTTCAGGTGTATAGCATAGTGATTCTTTTTCTCTTTTTTTTTTTTTTTTGCAGATTACATTCCACTGTAGGTTATTACAAGATATTGGGTATAATTCCTTATGCTATACAGTAAATCCTTGTTACTTATCTATTTTATGTAGACTAGTTTGTATCTGTTAATCCCGTATTCCTCATTTGTCCCTCCCCCACTTTTGGTAACCATAAGTTTTTCTATGTGAGTCTGTTTCTGTTTTGTATATAGATCCTTTTTTTAAATTGTTTTTTAGATTCCACATATAAGTAATACCATATAGTATTGGCTTTTGCTGTCTGGCTTATTTCACTAAGTATAATATTCTCTAGGTCCATCTACATTGCTGTATTGGCAATATTTCATTCTTTTTAATGGCTGAGTAATATTCCATTGTATACATATACCACATCTTCTTTTTTTTAGTATTTTTTTGGACATCTTTATTGGAATATAATTGTTTTATATTGTTGTGTTAGTTGCTGCTGTATAACAAAGTGAATCAGCTATATGAATACATATATCCCCATATCCCCTCCCTCTTGCATCTCCCTCCCACCCTCCCTATCCCACCCGTCTAGGTGGTCACAAAGCACCGAGCTGATAGCTGTGCTATGTGGCTGCTTCCCACTAGCTATCTGTTTTACATTTGGTAGTGTATATATGTCCATGGCACTCTCTCACTTCGTCCTGGCTTACCCTTCCCCCTCCCCATGTCCTCAAGTCCATTCTCTACATCTGCATCTTTATTCCTGTCCTGCCCCTAGGTTCTTCAGAACCATTTTTTTTTTGATTCCATATATATACCACAACTTCTTAATCCAATCATCTGTTGATGGACATAGACATGTCCATGTTGTCACTATTGTAAATAGTGCTGCTATGAACATAGGGGTGCATGTATCTTTTCAAATTAATGTTTTCATTTTTTCTGATAATATAACCAGGAGTGGGATCACTGGATCATGTGGTAACTCTATTTTTAGTTTTTAAGGAACCTCCATACTGTTTTCCTTAGTGGCTGCACCAATTTACATTCCCACCAACAGTGTAGGAGGGTTCCCTTTCCTCCACACCCTCTCCAGCATTTATTATTTGTAGACCTTTTGATGATGGTCATTCTGACCAGCATGAGGTGATACCTCATTGTAGTTCTGATTTGCATTTCCCTAATAATTAGTGATGTCGAGCATCTTTTCATGTGCCTGTTAGCCATCTGTATGTCTTCTTTGGAAAGATGTCTATTTAGGTCTTCTGCCCATTTTTTTATTGGGTATCACTATATTTTTTTATATTAGATTAAATGACTTTGAATTCCACTGGCCAGGAAGACACACAAAAAAATCAATCCCAGTTCTTATTGGAAATTTTCACCAACTCCATTACTCAAAGGCACCAGAAGTCTTACAAATTTAACATAATCTGTCTTTTGTCCTCACTGGGTAATACTGAGATGCTCCTTGTCCAGGCCCACGTGGTCCTTTGATAGCAATCAGCCTGGGAAAGGAAGGGGCATAACTTTGTGTAATGTAGCTCCCTTCAGCTGCTGTCAATTCCTAGAGAGTAACTGAGCTGTGGGCCTTCAGCAGCCAACAGTCTAGGAAACTGAGGGAACGAGTATCCAAGATTCTGAAAGTGATCTGCTGTGCCACACAAAAGATACAACCATTCATATGACTTGATTTTAAAGTTCAGGTTTGTGAAGAAGGTGACATAAACCCTGCTAGTGGATCCTAATTTCAGTGCTGAACAAGTTACCTGTGAATTTATTACTCAGGGTTCTTATGTGGAAATTGGAGATACTATATGAGTGGCCAGGATGGATCTTGGAAGAAAAGAGTCACCTAGATCTGTTTTTAATAGAATATTCATGTACAGCCCTTTATCAGGCTTATGCTGCTTTAAGTAAACAGGCTCCCAAACCTCTGTGATTCTCCCCCCAGCTCCAGTGCCAAAAGAACAGCTTACCCATCCCTTACCTGTTGAATTTGCCTTGATTCTCCATGGGCAAGAAAGGGGGGTGGGCGGTGATGGTGTCAATTATATGGACAATGAAACTCATGGGATATTCTTCCTTGCCATCAGATCTATACTAAAAATGAGAAAATGGAAGGGTTCCACCCCTGTGCTGGGAACTTGTGCACATCTAACTCCCTCATGGTGTCATAATACAGTGCATTTGTTTCAAATCTGATTAAAACCCAGGAGTAAACAATGCATATTAATTGATCCATGCATTTCAGTGGACAATAAATTTGAGTCCCTGAATTGATTTTTCTGAGCAAGCCAATAAAGTGAGTAAACCTTGCATTATTTATCACTGGTCATCCAATGTAATGTTTAAGTCACCAGAACTGGTGTGCTTTCCGTGTCTCTTCTGGGAAAGCAGCAGGCTTATTTGGGAGAGATCAGGATACAGCATCAGAATTTTACTCTGATTCTTCCGAAACTCAACAGAAAGGCCATCCACACTTTTCTGTCTTCTTGTCAGGTGAGTACACATGTGTACAAGGAAAGGCAGTCCATCTGTAACCTTAGAAAGAAGACAATAGGCCAAAATGAAACCAAGTGTATTTTTACCAGTCAGATGAGTCATTTTTCCCCTGAGGTTAATTATCATTAATGACTTTAATTAAGGAGTCATGAGAAGTATTTATCTTGGAAAGTGTGGATTCATGTCATTTGCACTGTTGGATTTTAGCTCTCTGCTGTGATTGCACTCTTTCAAAACACCCTATTAATGTTAAATCTCTTTGGTGCTATATGCGAAGTTGTGATGCCTCAAGGCATATTTTACGGTGACATTGGCCAGGTTTAGCCTGACATTTAACAAACTCTGGAGCTAGAATTATTCTTGTTCATTTGAGGCTTCCAACTTGGAATTTTTAAGATAAATGAGTCAGTTGCATCTATTGTCTAGCAATTAACTGGTAATTGGGGCATTTAATCAGAATACTGACTTGAAGGACTCTAGCCTGATTAGATGCTGTTGGCAGGGAAAAAAAGATTCAACTCCTTGTTCATCTCATTCGTGTGCTATGTTCACACCCTAAGTCCAGATCAAACACGAATCTAGCTTGTCAATGAATATTTTACAGAAAAAATGGATACTTATGAAAATGCTTTATGGAGATTTAATAGATTTAGACACCAGTCTTCTACAAAATATTCAAGTCAATAATGTTCATTCTACAATTATTTACTGTGCATCTGTTTGGTGTAAGAAAGTTGCTCATAGGTATATAAAGATGAATAATACTGCTGTTGAATTCAAGGAGACTCAGCCTAAGTTTTACTTCAACTAGAGTATAAATCAAGGTAAATAACTGTCCTTTAATTTTTCTCTGAAAACTGGATAACCAACACATATCATGATCCATACAGTGAAGATGCAACAATGCAGCAGACAAGCAAGATTTTATGATTTGCAAAAAATGATCAAGATTATATACATACCAGCAGAAGTCAATATTTTAAGCCTGGCTGCGTATTCGAATCACCTGGAATGTTTTCAAAAACCACAATTATTCCTAGATCACACCTGAGAACAGTTAGATCAGAATATCTGAGCTTGGGAATTTTGCATCAATTTCTCAAGCAGTTTAGGTGATTTTAATGTGTTGAGAACTATTGACAAGCAAAAAAAATTATTTAACTTTATGGATATGGGTACAGAGTTGTAGCAAGAAAATGGAGGGTCCTCACAGTATCTGAGGCCATGAGAAAAATAGGTGTGGGTATAAAAGGGTGGGTATAAAAGAGTTTGGGGGCACAGGAGCCAAGAAGCCATCCTCTGGCCATCTGAGTCTGGTCCTGCAGTTGCCTCTCCACTCCAGAATACATCACCTACTTACCAGCAGAAAGAACTGAAAGAGGATGGCTTTCCAAATCTCAAACACATGTCTTCTAAGGTCTTTTCATCTTTGCAGAATAGGAAGACCGTAAGAGGAGGGTGGATGGGGCTGGAGCTAGACAATCTTAGTATCCCTGACAGACATCCCTGGGAAAGCAATCACATCCATTCTCTTGCTTTCAACTACTATCTAAACGATGATGCCACTCAAATCAACATCTGTAGTTAACACCTCTCCCCTGAGCTTCAAATTTTTACATCTAACTGCCTGCCAGACAGCCCTACCTAGATATTCCAGGTAGTAAAGCAAAGTCAACGTATCCCCCGAATGAACTCATCTCACTTGCTATGCTTGCCTCTCCTCGTATGCCTCTAATTGCTGTGAATGTCACCATCACCCACCCAGTCACCCAAGCTGCATTCCTAAACTATATGCTGGGTTCCTTCCTTTAGCATCATCTCCCTTATCCAGTTTCCTAGAACTGTCTGTCTGTCTTCTGAATCTTTCTCATTCATCCTGTCCTCTCTAGCCCTCCTACCATTGTTCTCATTTAAGCTTCCCTCATTTCTCACCTGGATTCCGACAACAACTTCCTAATTGATTTTGCCAGCTCCAGCCTTCAATGCCTTAAATCTGTCCTCCATTTAGTTGACCAGGATTGCCTTAAACAGAGACATGAGCACATCAGCTCCCTGCTTAAACTTCTTTGATGGTTTTGCATCATCACCTATTGCAATAGCCTTAAACTCTGCTTGCACATTAAAATCTCTATAGGCATATCTTGGGGGCTTTTAAAACTATCAGTGTCTGAGCCCTACTTCAGACCAATTGATCAGAAACTCTGGAGATAGATAGGTTTTGGGAATCGATATTTTTTTTATAAAGCTCCCTAATTTATTTAAATATGCAGCTAGTGCCTATTAGACTAAATCCTGTGCTAGTTATCTGTTTGCTACACACCAAAACTTAGTTGCCCAAAAACTTGTTGGCTTAAAACTACCACCATTTTATCATATCTCACAATTTCATGGATCATGAATTCAGAGTGGGCTTGCCTAGGCAGTCTTCTTCTCTACATCAACTGGGGTCATTTGTTGGTATTTAGGTGACAGATGGGCTGGTCTGGAGGACCTGAGATGTCTTCCCTAAAGTCAGAACGGTGAGATCTGCTGGCCCCATCAGCCAGAGTGCCTCCATGCTCCTCTTCAGCACTCTGATCTCAAGACTAGCTGCTCTTGTAACACGGTAGACAACTTACATGGCCTTGCTGCCCAAAATGTGGTCTGCAGACCAGCAGTATAGACAGCAGCATCTGAAAGCTTGTTAGAGAATGCAGAATTTCTGGCCAAACTCCAGACCTTCTGAATCAGAGTCAACTTTTTAACAAGATGCCCAGGTGATTCATGTGCTCACTGAAGTTTAAGAAGCACTGACCTATAGGTCAAAATCTGGTGTCTTTAAGGTATTTGAGGTCTTCTTTTATGTGGCACTCACCATATGTCTCCAGCATTAACGGTCTCCATTTTGCCACTGGACTTTAAGATGCAGGATCATTAAACAACTCTGAGTTTCCTGGGCTTTATTCTCCATGCCTGTGCTCACTGTCCTCTCTGCTGAAATATCTTTCCTCCTCTCATCAGACGTCTAATACTCATTCTTTCAAGGACAGGTCTCACTTCTAGCAGGGTGTTTTCCTGAGCCTCCCCACACCGACTTAGGGTTAGGTGCCTCTTTTGTACTGTCACGGCCCCTGTGCGAATCTCCATCACTGCGCTTGTGACATGCATTTATATTTATATAAAATTTTCTGGTTTTGCGTCAGCATCCTCTACTAAACTGTGAGTTCCTCATGGAAAAGCTTTATGCCTCAATTATATCTATTTTCCACCACCTAACACAGTATTTAATACATAATAGTTGCTCAATTAATGGCTACTAAATGAAAGGAAATATTTATGAGCTTATAATTATGATTGAAATTGCCCTCAGCAAGTTGTAGATCAGAATCACCCGTGGAGTTTTTTAAACCTGTCTGTCTGAGTGAGCATCATTGCTAGAGATTCTGACCCAGAAGAGCTGGATGGAGTACAGACATGAGTATTCTAAAGAAATGCCACGGGTGATTAGTAAAATATATGTTTCCATTATTTATTTTATACTAACTAATCTCACTATTTAGTAGTTTGGTCCAAATGAGCAAACAAACAAAAATTTAGAGATAGTTATAATACTAAATTTTGTGAGATTGTGATAACACTGTTAATATATTTGTAAGTCAAGTATCTCTAGGTTCCAAACCAATGAGTACAGATGTAATAGCTTGATATTTGGGTATCCGAAATATGACTGTATAAAACAAAACTTCAAAACTATTAAAAGATATAGGAAAAAATATGTATATGATCCCAGCAATGGAGTAGATCTCTCATATAGACACGAAAAAGCACAGCTCATAAAGGAAAAAAAAGTGGCAAATTGGTCACCAAAATGAAAAACCTTAGCACGATAAAAGAAATCATAAACTAAGGGAAGATAAAAGGCACAACATGGAAGAAGATATTGGCAGTACATCTGTCCTAAAAAGGATGAGTATCCAGAATATATAAAGTGTTACTGGACATTGGACCTAAGGCAGAGTGATTCTTGAGAGGTGGGCGTGAACCCTATGGTTGACCTAGCTTCCTTCCTGGAGAGCTTCTCGGCTTCCAGGGAGAGAGCCCAGGTGGAAACTCACAGTCTCCCTGAGTTGAGGAAACAGAGCTGCGTCTTTGGGAGAGGCCAAGGCAGCTAAGTTTGCAGGGAAGACTCCAGAGAGGAGAGAGTCGGAGAGAGAGCCCTGAAGATCTGAAAAGGGTCCTCTCAAATCTTCACCAGAGAACTGATTAGTGAATGTGTGTGTGGAAACTACCCGAGGCTGGAGGAAGAACCACCAGAAAGGATTAGAGAAAACCATTCTCAGGGCTCATGTAGCACTGGGAATAGTTTGAGGTTTTGCCAGCCAGAGAGGAAAAGCCTTATAAACTCACATAACTCACGGAATATTAGGTAGCGTCCTCACAAAGCTACTGCCTCAGTAGGAGGAAAATTATCCCTAGGCAAAAGACTTCTCTGAGCGTGCCCAATAAAGCTTAAAAGCAAGTATTGAAAGGATCAAACTACTTCCAATTAAATTAACTGTGTCCCAGAACAAGTTCAAGAATATTTGTAGGAATACAAAAATATTGGCACTCAATAAGATAAAATTCATAATGTTTAAGACCCCCAAAAAAATTCCCAGGCAGGCAGGGAAACATGAAAATACGACCCATAATGAGGAGAAAAACCAATCAATCAAAATCTACCCAGAAATGAGAGAGATAATAGAAGTAGTAACTAAGGTCATTAAAATAGTTATTATAATTACATATTATGTGATCTAGAATGTAGAAGAAAGATGAAGCATGTTAAGAGACGAGCAGATTTTTTTTAAATTTATTTTTATTTATTTATTCTAGAAATAAAACTTCTAGAGATGGAAACTATAATGTCTAGAGATAAAAACTACACTCAAGCAAAGATGAAGATGATAAATTTTTTTTCTAAATTTGGTGTAACTTATAATCCTACAGTTTCAAGAAGCTCAATAAATCCCAAACACACACACACACACACACACACACACACACACACACAATGAAGAAAACTACACTGAGGACATCATAATCAAGTTGCTTAAAATTAGTGATAAAAAGAAAATCTTAAAAGCAGCTAGAGCAAAAAGACATTATTTTCAGAAAACCAAAGACTAAAAATTACAGCAGATTTAATCACCAGAAACAGTGCGAGCCAGGAAACAATGGAGCAACATCTTTGAAGTACTACAAGTAAAACCAGGAAGTCTAGAATTCTGCAGCCAACAAAAATATTTATCAAAAAGGTGAAACAGAGACTTTTGAACATAGAAGAGCTGAGAATTCCACCACAAGCCAGCATTTCTGGAAATGTTAAAGGAAGTCCTTCCAGCAGAAGGAAAGCAAAACCAGATGGAAATCTGAATTTACACAAAGGTATGAGGCACACCTGCAAATACAACAAAATTTTTTCTTATTTTTAATCATTTTAAAAGATAACTGACCATCTAAAACCAGAATCATAACAATGTGTTGTTAGATTTATAACATATGTAGAAGTAAACTGCATGAGAACAAACAACACACAAAGGCCTGGAGGGGCAAAATGGGAGTATATTGGTATAAGGTTCTTATGCTATATGTGAAGAGATATACCGTCACTTGAAGTTGAAGTGTGACTAATTAAAGATATATATTATAATCCCTAAAGAAACCACTAAAGTAACACAACAAAATAATCCAGCAAATCAAACTAACTAAATAAATAGCATAAATAAAGACTGGAAAGGAAGAAGTAAAACTGTATTTGTAGACAACATGATTGTGTATGGAGAAAATCCTACCAAATCAACAAATCACTAAGGTTGCATGATACAAGGTAAGTAGTTAAAAAATAATTGTATTTCTTCATATTAGCAATGAACAATTAGAAATTGAAAATAATACTATTTATAATATTTATGACAGTAAATATGAAATACTTGGGAATAAATTTGACAAAAGATGAAGGACCTGTACACTGAAACTAAAAAACATTGCTGAAAGACATTAAACAAGACCTAAATATAAGAGAAAATGTTGATAACCTGGACTTCATCAAAATGTAAAACTTCTGTTTTTTGAAAGACAACATAAGAGAATGAAAAGACAATTCATGGACTGAGAGAAAATGTATGAAAATCGCATATTTGATAAAAGACTTGTATCTAGAATATATTAAAAAAAACTCAAGAGCAAAATTAAGAACACCAGCAGCCCAATTTTTAAAATGGCCAAAATATTTGAATAGGCACTTCATCAAAGAAGATAAAAAGAATGGTAAATAAATGCATGAAAGGACTCAACATCATGAGTCAGTAGGGAAATGAAAATTAAAAGCACAATGTGATACTACTGCACACCTATTAAAATGGCTAAAATTAAAAAGACTTAATGCCAATTGTTGGCAAGGATATGGAACAGCTAAAACTCTCATGTACTGCTGGTGGAAATGTAAAATGATACAACCACTTTTGGAAAACAGTTTGGCAATTTCTTAAAAAGCTTAACATATACCTACCACACAATCCAGTCATTCTACTCCTAAGTATTGACCCAAGAGAAATTAAAGCATATGGCCACACAAAAACTTGTACCAAATATTCATAGCAGCTTTATTTGTAATACAAATGTAAAAGAACCCAAATGTCCACCAGCAGGTGAATGATAAACAAACTGTGGTATATTAATGTAATGAATACTTTTCAGCATTAAAAACAAATGAGCTATTGATATAAGAAACATCATGGATGGATCTTGGAATAAATATGCTGAAGAAAAGAAGCCATACAAAAAAAGAGTATATATGATTCCACTTACATAAAATTCTAGAAAGTGAAAACTATCTATGGTGACAGAAAGCAAATCAGTGGTGCCTGGGGGAGGGGGAGGAGCAGGAGGGAGAGATTATGGAAAAACATGAGAAAATTTGGAGGGCAACAGACATATTCATTATCTTGACTATGGTGATAGTTTCACAGGAATGTAAATATGTCAAGACACCAAATTGCACAGTTTTTGAACAATTTGATGTATGTCAGTTATACTTCAATAAAGCAGTAAAAAGAAGAAAAAAATCACATGAGATATAATTTCACTCTCATCAGACTTGCAAAATTCAAAAAGATTTTAACAATATCAAGTGTTGTCAAGGATCTGATTGTACATTGCAGAAGGGAGTATAAAATTTGCACAGCCTCTTTGGAAAGCAATTTGGCAATGTCATGTTGAAGATGAACAGATGAACGTGCTTTCAACTTTGCATTTCTACTTTCAAGTAATTACCCAACAAAACTCTTACACATGTGCACTTTAAGACGCATATAAGTATATTCATTGCAGCATTGTTTCTGATAGAAAAAGAACTTGAAACAACTTGAATGTCCATCAGTAGGGACATGTGTAAATATATTTACACATATATTATAATGTATTTGTATATTATATAGTATAAGTAAGTTGTGGCGATGTTCGTATAATGAAATGCAATACAACAGGGTTTTTTCCTGACTTTCATGTGAAAACTACCTGGAGAATCTTTAGTTCTGGGGTGGGGCTTGGGGTTCTGCCTTTTTAAGAAGCCCCCTAGTGATGCTGCTGCTTCTGGGCCATGGTATTTCGTGTAACAAGACAATACGGCATGAACAAACTAGAGGTAAATGTATCAACATGGGTAGGTCTAAAAAAATAGGAAAAAAAGCAAGTTGCTGAAAGATTTGTATAGTATGATAACTTTGGTGTAAAAGTTGAAAAACTCAAAAGCCATACTATATGTTATCCATGGATATGATATCCATGGATATGAATGATTGTAAGATTTTTTTTTTTAAAGATTTAAAACTGTAGACGTGAAGGATAAGCAACAGGAAAAGTTGATTGTAGGAGGGGAGGAAAGAACAAATAGTGCTGGGGAGGGAAACAAGAGCCTCCACTTTAACCATAATATTTTATTTTGTTTGTTTTTCAAAAAACCTGGAGGTAAAATCTAAACATTTGTGCCTTGTTAGATGTGTACACAAATGTTTTATAGAATTCTGAGAACTTTGATGTATTTTAAGCTTATAAAAACAAATACAAAAGGAAATTAATACCCAAATATAACCTATTTCATAGTTCAACTTCCATAATAATAGTGCTAGAAATCAACACATCCAAAGCTGAAATGACTATGTTGCCACTGGGTCTTGAAGCCAGAGCCTCACTGATGCCTCACAGAATGAGATAGTATCTCCTTTTGGTTAAACATAGTATCTTGGTAGAGACCTTGTACTCTCCCCTCTTAGTGGTCTTAGTCTCCCTAAGCAAATGCCACTTCGCAATAAGATTTTTTTTCTTTGGACACCAGATTGTGCCCTAGTGTAAGAAGTTGATGGGATGTATGTGTATATGGCTGATGAACTTGGTTATAATATGTAATTTGAATACTGGTGGTAATACATACTTGAAATGTAAGTATGGGAATGGCTGTAGCCATGATTTCAAAGGGTGAGTTATCATCCTCCAGTCACTTATGATGTGACACGACAGTCCAGCCTTCATGACTGGCTGCTCTCCTTTAGAGACAGTCCCACATTAAATGGCCCCCTGAAATGAAGGGCCCCAGAGCCATGTGAGGGTTAGGACAGTCACTTGGTCTATCCTACTGCTGTCACAGCTTCTGAGACCTCAGCACTCGGGCTATTTCTTCTCCGAAGTGAATTAAGAAGGACCCAGCTTCCCAGGAACCCACAGGCCATCAGATCAACTTCCCCTTCACTGGCAGATTGCACCCAGCCCTGCCTGCACTGGTGAGAAAATTTAGCCCTTTTATTTAATATGAATCCTCTTCTTTTTGGTCATGGAAAGACAGCAGGTAGCATTAAAGTGCGCTTGTTTTTGGCCTGTACCCTGAATCTCTTCTTTCGTGTAGAGGAAAAAGATTGCACTTTATGTCCAGGACTAGAAAATGGACCTTAACCATCCTGAGAGATTTAATTGGGTGCAAGCACAGCAATGATAAGTGGACCTCAAAGTGTGATCCAGCCTTTCACTCACTCACAGGCCACTGTGATGGGTGTCAAGCTGAGCCGGGAATCTGCAGCCCTGGGCCCTGGCAGGTCTATAGAGGTGCCCCTCTAGGAGTGGAACTTGGCTCCTTTCCCTCTAGCCACCTGTGGAGGTGGGAATCCACTGCACCCATTGTTTGGGAAATTGTAATCATGCCACTATACCCTGAGGCCAGAGATCTTGTTACCATTATGGCAAAGAGGAAAGAAAGCTCATGTATAGTTAGCCCTGGCAGGAAGCTGAGGAAATAGAAGAAAGGGTTGTCAGTGAGGTTTATTGAGCCCCGAAATGCCACACTGCTTAATACACAGCTCGTTCAGTTTCACACAACTGAGCCATTTTTCTACAATGACAAGTGCTCTCACCTGGACTAGGCCAGGAAGATTCTGGTATCAGCTGTTGGGCCATTCCTGAAATCACTTCTCCAGTCTGGATCACTGGGCCAGATTCTACCTTCCCAGTGATAACTTCTCTCTAAGGACTCTGTTGTCCTTCCGACTCCTGTTGGGGCCAACCCAGTCCATCAGACATGGCTGTGTGGTGTGATCCCATCAGTGAGCAGCATTCACGTCTTTTGTTTTCCCCAGGACGCTTTCAGTCCCCCTGTAAATGAGCGTTATGGAAGGAAATGTCAAGGGGAGGAACAGAGTCCAAATCTACTTACCAGGGCCTCGGGGCTCAGTTCCTGTCTAATGGAGCCTCTGTATTATAAGCATATTGACTTTTTAAAATATATGTTTCCATTTGATTATCGTGAACTCTGTGGCCTGGATGATATTATCCAGATATTTCAAACTAGGCTCAGTGAATTATAAGAGAAGCAGTAGTTTAGGGAAAAGAGAATTTTGTTGGAGAAGGTAAGGTGACCAAGTTTTGAAAGAGAAGGATTTAAAACGTGACCATGAAAGGGGAGCATTTTAAGTTGTGAGTCTTTGGGGAGAGTCAGTAGCCCAAGCAAAGAACTCAAAGGCAGAATGAGCTTGGTACACATGGGGAGAGCCATGTTGGGAGATATCTCAGAGAGGTGAGGTGAAGCCTGTCTTCAGGAGTCCTCAAAGTCAGGAGGTGTGGTAGGCCAGAGGGATTCAGTGTAGGTCATTGAGCAAATATGGAAAGGTCTGCCTAGTACAGAAATGATGTGGGGTTGATGACAGGAGAGTTGAAGAGAGAAAGAATGTAGGGAGAATAGAAGTTATAGCAGTAACTCAAGCAAGGAAGATCTGGTATAAGGTGGGAATGGAGAAAAAAGGACAAATCTTAGGCATTTCATAGTAACAGACAGAGGCTAAGGAGGATGTAAGAATCCAATGTGATTTGAACACTGCTAGAGATGGGACAGTTGAAAAGGAGAGGGAGCCAGTTTGGAAGGAAAGACAAATTCTCTTTGGGACATGTTGAACTTAAGGTGACAGGACAGTGTGAAATCCAGCTAAAGATAAATTGTTAAAGAGTCTATTAATCCTAAAGTTGAAGTTCAACTCTTGAGAAGAGCAATTTAAGGTCGAGTCCTATGTTATAGAGTAACCCTGCAATGCCTGGGATTTTCCATTGGTAGATGTGGGCAAAATGGTTTCAGGAATTGGAAGTAAGAGGAGTAGCCACTGGCCTGTAAGATGATTACGTTGAATGTCATTAAGACCAGAAGACAAGGGTGTTACCATGGAGAGAGGTAGCTTATGCATTTCTTATTCAGCCACATCACATCATACTCAGAAGTATGAATGCAATGGGTAAAAAGAGAACAAGTGTCTGAAGTCTCTAGGTGTTAAAGGTTTGGGATATTATTTCAATAAAAGAGTTTAATTTTTAAAATCCCAAGATGTTGATGGGAAACTTGGGCCAGAAGTTTGAGTTAGTTCAATAATGTAAAGAAGAGGAAAACTGCTGTTACAGTCACAACTGTGTTCTGGGAAATTCTTTTGACTTGCTGGGCAGCTTTTATTTACACAAAGCTAACCCTGGAGCTTTAGAAGTTCAAATGGCTGTATGTTAGAGGGAGAAGGATTTGGAGTTTAGGACTTAGAGTCGTGAGAATCTGGAGTGTATGGGGGCGAGGGCCCAGGGGATGGTGTTAGTCTGAAGCATTTCTGCCTGGAGTGGTCAGTGTGAAATCTTGGTGGAGGGGAGGCTGGCAGGGATGTCCAATGTTCAATATAAAATTGCTTGAAATCTTATATTAAAAATACCTCCTTTTGAGGGCAAAGGTTTGTAAGATAGGACTTAAAATGTATGACCCACAAAAGAAAAACTGGTAAATCTGACTTTATCAAAAGAGATTTGGGCCTCTATGAGACACAGATCAAGGGCGCAAGCCAAACTTGTCTAGATCTCAAAAGGTAGGGGGATCCCAGCTAGCATGTGGGTTATATTAAGCTTTACTCAAGCCATTCTGATAGGACTTGCTGGGTTTAGGTAAGCATTTGAAAATTTTGTATCAGAGCCTGAAGGATTTTTTTGGATAAACTCTCTGTGTCTGTTTTGCTGTACTCACCAACACCATCCAGTGATGACGTAAAGTCCACTCATTAAATTCTCTTTTTTCCCTGCCCTTTGTAAAGGCTCATACAACCAATGTAATCTCTCTCTCTGTCTGTCCCTCTCTCTCTCATTCTCCTCCTCCTCCTCCTCCTCCCTCCTTTTTTTTCCATCTCCTCTGTACTGCCTTCCTCTTAGTTTCTACTTCTTTATGACTTTTCTGCCTTTATTGCCTTCAGCGTTATTTTATGTAAAGCATTTCTCCCCTTCCCAAAAGGACCACTAATTACGCAAGAATAAAAGCTAAGATTGGTTTTAAAATATTAAGCTTTTTTTTTACCCTGACAAATGTGAAATCTAGACTTTAAATAATTTGTTTAAATGGTAGCACTAATGGGAGTGGCTTGGATCCAGCGTTTACTGAGTTACCACCTGAAAAACAAAGAAACAAAAAACTAACCCAAAGGTTTAGCTAATTTATGAATGAGAGCCTTGAATCAACTCACATAAAGAGCACAGCTGTCCCCACGGTATCCTCCTGTTGATACTTTTAAGTTTGTAGTGTTTCACAGTAAATGCCAACATGCGGTGTGCAATGTTACTCCAAGCAGGCACAAGTGCTGAACAGACTCCCTGACATGCACAGAAAGGATAAGTGTTATTTTTGTGTTTCTTTTGTTGAGAGTTTTTTTAAAAGTCTGAACTCGGTAAACCTAAAAAACACAATTTTGAGACAGGTGTAAAAGTCTTCTGCAATTCTCTCTCTAGAGAGAACAAAAATAGGCAGCTTCCAAAGCAAAAAATAACTGTCGTTACATGGAAACCTTTGACTCTCAGTTTTCTCTCTGCACCCTTGCCAGGGATCCAAGAGCAACTTACAGTAATGGGGAGAAAACCTTTGAGAACTGGTTCTAAAGGAGGTTATTTTGAAGAAAGTGTAATTGAAAAAAAAAATCATGGCTGGCTGGTTTAGAATTTGCTCATGTAAAATGCATGTGTGTTTGTCTTCCACAATGCACAAAGGATTCCAGTTATAAACCTCCCTCTACCAGTGAGGAGAATTGGTCTACTGGCCAATATATCGAGGGATTTCTCAGCTTAAGTACTGTTTGTGAAATCTTTTGCAGATGGGGAAAATGTTTTAGTCTGTTCTGATGTCCTCCAGATTAGTTTAAAAAAAACAAAAGAAGAAGAAAAAATTGGACTTATGAGTTGTCAACAATACCATGATCTAATTAAACACACTAGATATTTGGTAGGAATCCATAATATCCAGCTGATGTGAACAACCCTTACTTAAAAGTAAAGAAAGGTGTCCCAAATAATTCAATGATTTCTGGTAGCAAACAGGCAAAGAGAAGGAAGGAAGGAAGGGAGGGAGGGAGGGAGGGAGGGAGGAAGAAAAGAAGGCTCCTCTCATTTTGAAAAGAAATTTTGCTGCAGAATGAAACCCATTCATTTGCCACCAGAAGCATCCATTTTCAGTGCTTGGGTCACTACTTCTGAATAGGATGCTAGCGTTGTGGCATACATGCTCTTGACAAGGAAAGACTCTGCTTTGAAACCTGAGATTAGTGTCATATCACCAGGAAATCAACCAACCTGGAAGGCCAAGGGTGTCGTTTGTCTTTAAAGACTAGATGAACCATGGAGGGAAAGGTGAGCTCTAGCTCCTAAGTCATGTTAAGGAAAGCACTTGACCCACATTCTCACATTCTTACCAGGCACCTGATGGTCACAGCATCCACGGTTGGTGAAACACCGGGATAACAAGCATGTGAACATGTGGCTGAGTACTCTTTCCCTTTCAAGGCAAGCTCCTGGAGGGTAGAGCACACACCTTTGTCCCTGCAGGGGATAATAGAATAGAGTGCAAAGAAGGAAACCCAGGCTTTGAGAGGTTAAGTAATGTCTCAAGCTCAGATCAGGAGTTAGAGGCAGAGCGGGATTTAAACCTAAGTCATCTGACTACAGGTTCTTAACCCCTATTCTGTATTACTTCCTCTGTATAGGAGGAGGGCAGCATTAGGAATACTTGTCATTGATTGTTTCCAATTTCCAGAGTTCTTTTCCATGATCCATTAGACAACTTCCCTCACTTTACCCCTACCCTCAAGTGCTAGTGCAGAGAAAGGCAAAGATGTCCCCATGGATTAGACAAAGTAAATACATGCCAGTCTCCCCAATACCAGCAGCTTTTCACTGTAGCGAAAGCCTACATCTCTGAAGGGTACTGTGAGGGTGGACTGGGAGGCGGGGGCAGAGGAGAAGAAATGAGGCCATCAGGATGCATTTTCCTGTTTACCAAGGGATTTCTGATTCGGTTTTATTTTCGCAACTCTTCTGTGCTGCTTTTACTGCAGAGAAAGGAAGCTGTGAAGTAGAGAGCTGCAGAAAACTCCAAAGTGATTGGAAATAGCCAGGTGACTGAGATTTCGGCTAACAGGACGAAGGGAGAGAGGTCATTATTTATGCTCCCCCAAGCTCTTGCAGGGGAGAATCTGCTCTGTCTGACTCCATATGGCTAGCTTTCCAGCCCACAAAGATGGATGAATACAATGCTGTGTCAGAAGATGAACCACTGTGGAATTAAATGAAAGAAAAAAAAATCTTTCCTTCCTTACTTCAGTACGTAGTTCTAACCTCAAGGGAGCACATTCTACTATGTATTAGGTATTCACAAAGGTGAACAGATTGTTATCATGGGCTGCAAAGCACAAAGGCTACAGGCCATCAACCATAAGGAGTAAACACACTGACACCAGAAACCTCGTGGAAGGGAGTGGTAAGCTGTGAAAGGGCAGCAGCTGGTGAGAGGATGTCCCTGGGGCAGGAACTCAGATGTGCCACTACCAGCCCTGAGCTGTTCAGTCTTTGCCAGTTTTCACCTATCTCTGTTTCTAGACTCCAACCCCCATCCTCAGTCCAATTTTTATCAAGAGACATTTGTAGTTTTAACAGTTCATTGAAACCCGTCATGCCCACCCTTGTAGACTTGACTTTTTCTAATCATTTTATTCTAATCATTTTACTGATCTAAGTCTACCTCATTCATCTGAAGAATGTCAGCAATGATTTGTTACACACGTATTTGGTTAGAGTTTCTGCAGAGAAACATCCTGGGTCAAATAAATCAGGGTAGCCAGTGCCCTAACCCTTGAACCAAAGCAGGACTTTTTCTAAGAGACCAACCCCAGGCAAAAAATGCCTTTGTGAGTGTGGAATAAAACTCTTCTTCTGTGGTAATATGCAAAATCATATAAAAGATTGGAAAGAAAAGTTTTTTATACTTGATTTAATTGCATATTCAAGTACAGTATTATTCAGTTAGCCCTGAGAATGATCTCTTACAGCCCTTCTTTGTCATGATGCCAATTTTGGCTTTTTTTTTTTTTTTTCCTGCAAGATTTGTGTAAATATAAGAAACCCTAATAGGACAAGTGGGATTAAGGGAAGATTTTAAGTGAATTCCTTTATGTAGTTCCTGCCCATGTCATAAACTGGTAACAGAGCGTGGGTGGCCAGAAAACCACAAGTAAGACTAAGCTTGTGTTTTCCAAATCAATTTGATGAGTGTCAACCAGCATTTTTTTTAAGTGAAAAAAATAAAATAAAAAGGAGAGAGGAATAGAAAATATCAGTTTATTGCATATAGTATTTTTTCATGAAGTATTTGCTTCAATTGTATCGTGTTATTGGTTCTTAAAATTTATTTATCTCTATGGATCTCATAAAATTTTTTTGGAAAACTACTGGATAGACAGACAGCAGAGAAAATGGTAGTTCCTTTAGATTGAGAGGCTGGATTATTCTGAATGTTGACCGTCAAGCTGGGGAGCTAGACTTCATGTAGAATTCTTTGTACTTTCTTAGCCATGTAGAGTCCATTTTACCTTCTTAAGCATATTTTAAGAAATGACATGATAAAGGTGAAGTTTTTAAAAGAGTTTGGCAGTGTATGGGTGACAGCTTGGGGGCAGGGGCAGATACAGAGACTGGACAATCATTGAAGAGTCTCAGAACAGAGACAAATTCTTGCTATCTTAAGCATGCAAGGAATTTTTCAAATGGATTATTGTATAACTCACAAAAATGCTGGGACATTTAGAGAACCAGGTTGAGGAACTGAACAGAACTGAAGAGAACTACACAGCAAGAGCCACAGTCTAAATCACCCCCACCGAGCTGGTCTGGGGAGGACACTGCCAGCGTAGTGGCTGAACACTGGGCACTGTGGCTTGGCTGACCCAGCATGCTAAGGGCTCCTGTGTGGCACTGAAGACACCCACTGCCACTGCAGCAAGGGAATTCTCAACTGTTTCCACCCCTGTAGATTATAGTGCCAGATTTAGTGTCTGGGATGGGTACTTCTGATTGGCCAAGCTCAGGTGCAGGCACCAGATCTCTAGCTGCAAGAGAGGCTGGGAGACGACTCATCTGCCCTTTTTGGTTTCTACAGAAGGAAACGGTCTCTGCCTCTAATGATTCTGAACCCAATTCCAATGCGTGGGTGTGGGGTTGAGGGAGTGAGGAGTTCCCACACATCACCAAGCAGTTCTCCACACAAGCTGGGTGTCTCCTCAATTCTGACACTATCTACCCAGAGACAGCATCAGATTCCATAGGTTAAGGGTTCAGTCCCACAAGACTGCCCTCCATTTTGGATGCCAGTGGAAAGCCCAAGTTATCACCTGTGCTTCTGACCAGCTGGCTATGGAGCAGAGGTTCCCACAACAGCTTCCTTGGGTTCAATTAATTTGCTAGAGCTGCTCACAGAACTCAGAGAAACATTTTACTTACTACAATACCAGTTTATTGTAAAAGGGTATAACTTAGGAACAGCCAGATGGAAGAGATGCCTAGGGTAAGGTATGGGGAAATGGTGGGGAGCTTCCACACCCTCTCTGAGCGTGCCACTTGCCCACATCACTTCGCCAACCTAGAAGCACTCTGAACCAACCCCCGCCCCTGCCTCTTTGGGGTTTTTATGGAGGCTTCAATACATAGGCACAATTGATTACATTGTTGGCCATTGGCAATTGATTCAACCTCCAGCTCTTCTCCCCTCCCTAGAGGACAGAGGGGTTGGGGGGAGCTAGAGAAGAAATGAAAGTTCCGCACCTTCTAATCACATGATGGGGTTCCTTAGCAACCAGGCCTCATCTTTGGTTACCTAGGGTTTTCCAAAAGCCACCTCATTAACATAACAAAAGACACCTTTATTTGCTCTCATCGCTTAAGAAATTCCAAGGGTTTTAGAAGCTCTATGCTAGAAATGGGGACAAAGACCAAATATATATTTCTTAGTATAAATCACAATATCACAGCCTCCCCTTGAGATTCACACACTGGAGAACTCTCTAAACACAGAAGAAGAGTTGGTTAGTCATGGACTAGCTAGATGATTGCAGTATTCCAGCTGAGGTGATGAGGGCATGGGGTTGGAAAGAAAGAACCTCAAAGAACTAAAGCAAAACATTAGTGAAGGAAGAAACACATAGATTTGGTGATGGATTGTATACAGATGATTAATGATGGGGAATGGAAAAAGCTAACTCCAGGCTTCTGTGCTGGAGGAGATGAGAGATTGGCACTGCAGACAGATATAAGAACTGAGAGAAGAGAAAACTTCTCTCAGTTCACCAACATTCTCAAGAAAGTTGGTGAAGTCATATTAATGGGCCATATGGCTTAATCATTTTTGGAGTTAGTGGCTGAGAATCTTGGAGTTACAGAACTTCTTTGGCTAGACTCATTCTTTAAGATCATCTCTATAGACTAATTGCATAATTACATCACTGTCTTGTGTGTGACTCTTCTATAGATTGTTCCTTGTGGTTTAATATTCTTGTGGGTTCAGTATTTCCTAAACTAATGTTTCTGTGTAGCCTTGTAGACTACGTCCTACACCCTTTCAAAATTTATTGTTACATGCATTTTGAACACTCAGACCAGAAAGATCCCTTAAGAATGCTTTATATCTTTTGCAGCTGTAAACTTAACACCCACATGAATCATAACATCCCATGCAGATTCAGCATGTTAAAAGACTCAAGAGCATATGTATAAGGCAAACACAGAAGCACAGAAAAACACGGGATACTACCATTGACTGTCCATTCTTTCCCCTCCCAAGACAAGTTTGTTAACTATCTGTCACAGCTCCAAGGCCCTTTATTCTCCCCATTTGTGATTACAACTAGAACTCCATATCCATGGATCAAGTTGATGTGCAAACTTTCTCATTTGTATCATATGTCTCACTACAACTTCTAACTGCTCTAGACCTTGCAGTTTAGAATGTGCAGTGGGTGGAGTTAAGAGAAGATGAAAAGACCAGAGAAGAGAGGCACTCAAATCAATTTGCAGCAGGTTACATCTAGAAGAATGACTGAAGACAGCTCACAGTCCTAATGGCATTACTTCCCCGATGCCCCCTTTCCTCATTACTCTTTCCCACCTCCTTCTGTATGCAGAGCTCATTTACGTGGTTCAGATTTCCTTGCTTTTAAGATGAAAGCAATATATTGAAGTCTTCCTAGTAATTCTAAAGCTCATATTTCCCATCTGGCATCATGATCTCTATGCTTCCAAAGTTATGCACTTTTCCTTTTATTTCAGGAAAAGAAAGTGGGAAAGTATAAATAAGGAATTGAATTTAATGGGAATTAGGTGAAAATCAAGAGACTTGGGGTGAGGTGAATCTTTTTCAGTTCTGGAATAATATGGAAGGAGACTGAAAACCAGTGCTTTGATGAGTTTAGAATGAGTTCCAATAATTCTTTATGTTCATAATTTTAAAAATCATACCAAACACATCACTCCAGAATCCAGTTTTACCTTCCTCTTAAGCTAGCTAGTGCTTGCTGATTCTTGTCACCAACAGGGATCAGTGACTGGACGTTATATTCTTAAATTAGACCTACCTAAATCAAAGGAAAGATAAAAACAAGATGGCTGAAAAAAACTGCATTTTATATGATTCAGTTGTCAAGAAGTAGTGATACACAGTTGACCTTTGAACAACATGGGCTTGTACTGCACAGGTCCACTTATACAGATTTTTTTCAATAAGTACATACTATAGCACTACATGATCCAAAGTTGGTTTAATCCATGGAGGATGTGGATCCTCAGGTATGGGGGGCTGACTATAAAGTTATACTCAGATTTTTGACTGCACAGAGCGGGAGTCCGTGCCCCATTCCCTCCTTCCCTCGCATTGTTCAAAAGTCAGCTGTATACTGGGAAACACTTAGGATCTTTGCATTTGTCGTCTCTTCTACCTGGAAACTTCTCCTACTCCCCTGGGCCACACCTCTTCATCGTAGTAACTCCTACTCATCCATCTCTTAGATTTCAGCTCAAATGCCATTTCAGCAGAGAAGTCATCCCTGACTGCCACTTCGCCCCCAGACCAGGTCAAGTACCCTGTTATCATTCCTACCATTTGAGTTTGTACTTGTAGATCTGTTTTCCTACTGCATATGAGAGTAGGAGTGTATCTTTTTGGTTTATTTGTTCTAGTATATTGTGCAGTGTTTGGCATATAGTAATTGTTTAATAACTATCTTGTGTATGTATGCATATATTTTTTTTACAAGCAATCATGAATCAGGGTCCTGGGTTCTAAGTCTAACCTTACTTCTAACCATGGAAGAATTTTCTCGTGACCTTGGAAGGATTCTCTTCATCTTGTGCTTGATTTCTTCATTTCTAAAGTGAAGATTTGGGGCTGGCTCATATCTTAGGAATATCTGCTCCAAATTTCATGGTCCTGAAATGTTTTGTGCAAATAGATTTTTTGGTGAATTAAATAATATTAAAGTGTGCCTCTGAGAAAAATTCTATAGTAAATTCTTGATAGTAGGTGAAGGTAAGATACCATCTCACCAGTTCAAGCCTATTATCAGGATAGGCAAACATTATTCTGAGCTGAGAGAGAATGCTTATTTTGAAATGTTTGAATATTTCCTGATTTTCTTAGGTTATCAGGCTTTGGGAAATTCAAGCTTGGATAAATTGCTGAGAACGGGGGTGGGTTGTGGGAGGGCATCTATTAAGGAGAACTGAAAAGGCTGTTACAGGGCCAACTGGTGGGGAAAATAAGAAAAGAAAATATTTACATACATACGTACACACATGCATTCTGCCCTGCCTGGGTGGATAGTGAATCCTTTGGAAAAGTGAACAGCTGCATACTAAAGTAGGTTGTAAATTCAGACTTTCATCTAATAAGATTCTGAAAGCCCTGTCCAACTACATTTTGATCTCTCTGCATGCTTCTTTGCATTAAATTCCTCATCCCACAACCTTAAAGCCAGTTTTAGAAAGATGCTCTAGTTGAAGACTAGACTCCACAAGAGGCCCTAAGTGGGAATGCATTTCTGCCTCTGATAATGACCAGAAGAAAATATCCTGTGCTAATATTTGAAACTCAGACAAAGGCTGTTGACACTTTTGCCAATGTCATTCATAAAATGTCTAAAAGAGCAACTGCAGCCCAACCATCTCGGAACTGTATCGCATTTTGCTTTAGGACATTTATCATTCTCTGTTCCTTCCTCGGCTCTGCTTTGATCTCATGGGAGTTTTCATTGAAGACCCATCTGAGGAGCAGAAGCAATGTCAGTGTTACGCATGGGGACAGGTTTCTGATTAGCATCTCCTGTCGGTCTGGGAGAGGCTGAGCTGGGATGCTGGGTGAAAGGCAAACTCTAGCTGAGAAGCAGCCCTGCGGGGAGCAGGAGGTGGCCATCAGCTGCTGAGCTGGGATTGTACCAGCGCTGCTCAGGTTCACAGCTCCGCCCTGCAGGCCAGTGCCCAGTTAGAGGGACAAGAGAAGGGTTAGTGGGGCTGCTGTCCCCCAGAACCAATGTCTAACGTACAGCACGGTCAGTAATACTGTATTGTTTATTGGAAAGTTGCGAAGAGAGTAGTTCTTCAAAGTTCTCATCACAAGAAAAAAATTGTATAACTGTGTGGTGATGGATTATTTCACAATATATACAAATATTACATCATTATGTTGTACAGCTGAAACTATTTATAATATAATGTTACATGTCAATTATATCTCCATTTTGAAAAAGTATTGCAGGTAATATTAGTGTTCCTGAAAGGTGTTTTATAGATTGCATTTTTATAAGCTAACAAATTTTCTAATGATTAACTACTGGTGAAGGAGGCAAGAATTTACAGTGCAGAAACGACAGCCTCTTCAATAAGTGGTGCTGGGAAAACTGGACAGCTACTGGTGTTTTTTTTTAAAGTAATTCAGTGCTAATAAATTAGGCTGATTAAAAAACAAAAAAAGAATCAATGAATCAAAATCCAGAATCAAAAACAAAAAAGAATCAGTGTCATTCACTGAGGAAGGAAGAAGGGCCCAGCCCAGAGCCCACTGCTCCAGGCCTCCTCTGGTGTGTTGCCCTTTGGGGTACCCCTGGGGGTGCAGTGTAGCTTCTTCCTCTTAGCTACCAGTAGCCCTCCAGGCCACGGCAGAGAGTCCAGGTCAAGATGCTTAAAGGCTGCCACTTCCTGGCCCTTCATCACTCATATCTCTCCTCTCCTCTCCCAGCAGGCTTCAAGAGAAGAGACAGGCTGATACAACAAAACAATAATAACTAGTATTTGTTGAGTGGTTTTGGACCAGCCAATGTGCTAAGCACTCTATACGCTATCTCTTTAATTTGCACAGCAACTTTAAAAATGCTTTAATTCTTTAAAAGTGAGGCACAGAGTGGTTAAATAAATTTACTTAAGGTTTCGGGCTGGTCAATAGTGGAGCCAGCATTTGAACCCAGGAGATAGGACTTCACTGTCCACACCTTCACCATATCATCAAATGACCAATCATCTAGACAAAGCATTGGACACATCCAGCATTTATAGGTGGATTAATGGGCACGTGGCCCCTGATCAGGCCCACTGCTCGACACAGTAAAGATTAGACACAGTGGTTCCTGTCTTTACATAATTTACATTACCATATCTTATCACAAGTATTCTCCCTCTATTTCAGAAAATACTGAATAGTGGGAAAATGTAAGGAAATCATTTGCTCAAGATCAAGGATCAATTAGATTTAAGAATGAAGTCAGGCCTTATAAGACTCCTGCCCCTATGAGATTCCTGCCGTAGAAAAACCTTTCATTGTTTCTGTGACTCATATTTGGGGGCTTATGAAACAGAAATGGGGAAGTCCTGAGGTCTGGAGTATGATTGTGAAAGCTCTGTGGTCTGGGAGTTGAAGACACCTGAGTCTTAGAGAGTTCTCCCTTCACTCATTTGCCCTGGAGCTTGGGTTTGTCATCTGAAAACTGAGGGGTGATCAGACCAGTGATTTTCTCTGATGACACCTTAGAATCACCTGGGAAGCTTCTAAAACTAGAAATGCCTGATTCCAACCCAGGAGTTTCTGACTGAATTTGTCTGGGGAGGGGTCAAGAGAGTCATTTCTTTTTCAAGTTCCCCAATGATGCTAATGTATAGCCAGGTTGAGGACTAGTGCACTGTATCAGGTAATCTCTCATTTTTCTGATAGACCTAAAATTCTAAGAGTCTGTGCTACAGAATCACTAGGCCAGGAAACAGGTAATTTCCTATGGAATTTTAGGGTAGTTTTGGTCTCAGAAGCCAGAAGTACAGAAGGTTGAATGAAAAAAATGTGTACATACATATACCGATATATCTGTTCATGTGTATATGTGAGGTGATATCAATTTTAAGCACAAAATCTGGTCCAGTTTGAGAACTTGGAGCTGCTTCTGCATGAGGCAGTCTTCTCATTCTCTCTAAACTGACATAGAGGAGTTAGCGAAAATCCCTAAAATATTCTAATTTGACTCTAGTCTCTTTTGGCTGGCAAACTATGAAGTGCATTGTTAAGAGCAGAGGTAAGGTTTGAAAGCACTTACCAGTGAAAGCTGTGAAAGAGCCTGAACAGGATAGTGGGAAGAAGTATTTGCTTTATAAATGTACGGCCTCTAAGTCTTTCTCGGTACGCCATTCTGTGAATTAAGCCTGGTCTAAAATTCTCTTAGAACAGAGGGTGGGTGGGACAAGTAGGGGATAATGTTAATACATAATATTGCCATTGGTGTACTGGTAAAGGTTTAACAAATGGCTCTTAAGAACAGAAAAAGGCCCTGATTTGTAGCATTTGCCAATTCCTCTGATATAAATATTCGCACTGTGGCTAATTTCAAGCTACCAACCTGTTGTCACTGAGTGAAGAATTAAAAAGAGATACACACAATTGACTTTTATAAACCATTGTAAACTGCTCCAGCACGCCACTGCTTAGGTCCATTAAACAGAATAGTGTGGATTAATCAATCAGACTGACTTTCCCTGTGACTGAGACATCTGAGCAGCCTAAAAGTTGAGGCTTGATGGGGGTGGGTGGGGTAACCAAATATATGAGGGAGGGCAGGATGAAAGCAGGAAAGAAAGATGGGAGATACGACCTGATCAGTTGTCACTCATTCAATACATGTTTTTTTTTCTTTCTTTTTTCTTTTTTAACATCTTTATTAGAGTATAATTGCTTTACAATGGTGTGTCAGTTTCTGCTTTATAACAAAGTGAATCAGTTATACATATACATACATCCCCATATCTCCTCCCTCTTGCATCTCCCTCCCACCCACCCTCCCTATCCCACCCCTCTAGGTGATCACAAAGCACCGAGCTGATCTCCCTGTGCTATGTGGCTGCTTCCCACTAGCTCTCTATTTCACATTTGGTAGTGAATATATGTCCATGCCACTCTCTCACTTTGTCCCAGCTTACGCTTCCCCCTCCCCATATCCTCAAGTCCATTCTCTAGTAGGTCGGCAACTTTATTCCCGTCTTGCCACTAGCTTCTTCTGACCATTTTCTTTTCTTTTTTTTTTTTAGATTCCATATATATGTGTTAGCATACGGTATTTGTTTTTCTCTTTCTGACTTACTTCACTCTGTATGACAGTCTCTAGGTCCATCCACCTCACTACAAATAACTCAATTTCATTTCTTTTTATGGCTGAGTAATATTCTATTGTATATATGTGCCACATCTTCTTTATCCATTCATCTGTTGATGGACACTTAGGTTGCTTCCATGTCCTGGCTATTGTAAATAGAGCTGCAATGAACATTTTGGTACATGACTCTTTTTGAATTATGGTTTGCTCAGGGTATATGCCCAGTAGTGGGATTCCCACCAACACTGCAAGAGGGTTCCGTTTTCTCCACAGCCTCTCCAGCATTTACTGTTAGTAGATTTTTTGATGATGGCCATTCTGACCAGTGTGAGGTAATACCTCATTGTAGCTTTGATTTGCACTTCTCTAATGATTAGTGATGTTGAGCATCCTGTCATGTGTTTGTTGGCACTCTGTATATCTTCTCTAGAGAAATGAGTATTTACGTCTTCTGCCCATTTTTGGATTGGGTTGTTTGGTTTTTGATATTGAGCTGCATGAGCTGCTTGTAAACTTTGGAGATTAATCCTTTGTCAGTGGCTTCGTTTGCAAATATTTTCTCCCATTCTGAGGGTTGTCTTTTGGTCTTATTTATGGTTTCCTTTGTTGTGCAAAAGATTTTAAGTTTCATTGGGTCCCATTTGTTTATTTTTGTTTTAATTTCCATTTCTCTAGGAGGTGGGTGCTATGGCTATTCGGAGTCTTTGGTGTTTCCATACAAATTGTGAAATGTTTTGTTCTAGTTCTGTGAAAAATGCCAGTGGTATTTTGATAGGGATTGCATTGAATCGGTAGATTGCTTTGGGTAGTAGAGTCATTTTCACAATGTTGATTCTTCCAATCCAAGAACACAGTGTATCTCTCCAAATATTTGTATCATCTTTAATTTCTTTCATCAGTGTCATATAATTTTCTGCATACAGGTCTTTTGTCTCCTTAGGTAGGTTTATTCCTAGATATTTTATTCTTTTTGTTGCAATGGTAAATGGGAGTGTTTTCTTAATTTCACTTTCAGATTTTTCATCATTAGTGTATAGGAATGC
>NC_041224.1:137869496-137869837 GCF_002837175.3 Physeter macrocephalus
GCTCCACGGCATATGGGATCCTCCCGGACCGGGGCACGAACCCGTGTCCCCCGCATCGGCAGGCGGACTCCCAACCACTGCGCCACCAGGGAAGCCCCTATGATCCTTTTAATGTGCTGTTGGATTCTGTTTGCTAGTGTTTTGTTCAGGATTTTTGCATTTATGTTCATGAGTGATATTGGCCTCTAGTTTTCTTTCTTTGTGACATCTTTGTCCGGTTTTGGTATCAGAGTGATGGTGGTCTCATAGAATGAGTTTGGGAGAGTTCCTCCCTCTGCTATCTTTTGGAAGAGTTTGAGAAGGATAGGTGTTAGCTCTTCTCTAAATGTTTGATAGAATTC
>NC_041224.1:137870968-137871672 GCF_002837175.3 Physeter macrocephalus
TTTGTCTCTTATAATAGTCTTTGTTTTAAAGTCTATTTTGTCTGATATGGGAATTGCTACTCCAGCTTTCTTTTGATTTCCATTTGCATGGAATATCTTTTTCCATCCCCTCACTTTCAGTCTGTATGTGTCCCTAGGTCTGCAGTGGGTCTCTTGTAGACAGCATATATACAGGTCTTGTTTTTGTATCCATTCAGCCAGTCTATGTCTTTTGGTTGGAGCATTTAATCCATTTACACGTAAGGTAATTATCGATATGTATGTTTCTATTACCATTTTCTTAATTGTTTTGGGTTTATTATTGTAGGCCTTTTCCTGCTCCTGTGTTTCCTGCCTAGAGAAGTTCCTTTAGCATTTGTTGTAAAGCTGGTTTGGTGGTGCTGAATTCTCTTGGCTTTTGCTTGTCTGTAAAGCTTTTAATTTCTCCATCAAATATGAATGAGCTCCTTGCTCGGTAGAGTAATCTTGGTTGTAGGTTTTTCTCTTTCATCACTTTAAATCTGTTCTGCCACTCCCTTCTGGCTTGCAGAGTTTCTGCTGAAAGATCAGCTGTTAACCTTATGGGGATTCCCTTATGTGTTACTTGTTGTTTTTCCCTTGCTGCTTTTAATATTTGTTCTTTATATTTAATTTTTGATAGTTTGATTAATATGTGTCTTGGCGTGTTTCTCCTTGGATTTATCCTGTATGGGACTCTCTGTGCT
>NC_041224.1:137872176-137883222 GCF_002837175.3 Physeter macrocephalus
AAGGTTGGTCCAGTGGGTTGTGTAGGCTTCCTGGTGGAGGCGACTAGTGCCTGTGTTCTCATGGATGAGGCTGGATCTTGTCTTTCTGGTGGGCATTACCGGATCAGTGGTGGGTTTGGGGGTGTCTGTGGCCTTATTATGATTTTAGGCAGCCTCTGTGCTAATGGATGAGATTGTGTTCCTGTCTTGCTAGTTGTTTGGCACAGGGTGTCCTGCACTGTAGCTTGCTGGTCGTTGAGTGGAGCTGGGTCTTGGCATTGAGATGGAGATCTCCGGGAGATTTTCGCTGTTTGAAATTACGTGGAGCTGGGAGGTCTCTTGTGGACCAGTGTCCTGAACTTGGCTCTCCCACCTCAGTGGTACAGCCCTGATGCCTGGCTGGAGCACCAGGAGCCTGTCCTCCACACACTGCTAGTGTTTTGGGGTCTCCTGCAGAGGCGGGGGGTGGCTGTGGCTCACCGTGAGGACAAGGACACTGGCAGCAGAAGTTCTGGGAAGTACTCCTTGGCGTGAGCCCTCCCAGAGTCCGCCATTAGCCCCACCAAAGAGCCCAGGTTGTCAATACATGTTTATAAGTAGTATTATTTGTGAGCTTCTTGGACACGTGTTTGGTTATGGATACGATAGCCCTCTGTACAGTTGGGAATAGAGTAGATCCTTTCCTTCAACTGGTTTACAATCTGGTGTTGCCCAGAGCTGACTACTGAATCTTGGACGGCATTGATGGTGATGGAGAAGGATCCCTACGCAGCTTTTCACACTAAGGGAGCACTAAATGAATCCTTTATAGCTGTATGAAGACTTGGTGGACAGGATTACTGTCTTGTCTAATTATCAGATAATCATTAACAGGTGATTGTCATGCTCTTCGTGTTTAAGGGAAAAGAGCGGCAATCAATATCGTCATCTTAAGAGGAAAGGTGAAACTTCCCAATTATCATCCCACCGCTCATACAGAAGCATTCTGATAACATACTGCAATTGATTGTTCTGTTTAATCTTCTTTGGGCCAACTAACCTTGTTTTGGGGGGGAAACACACTTCAGGCCAGCTGTTCAAGATGATTTGAAGAAGCTTGCTCCAAAATGGCTGTCTTGAATCAGCAGAAAATCTAGCTGGTTACATGATGATGTATTGTAATACCTGCTGCTTTGAAATAGGCAAGAACTGTTTCCAGGCAGTGCCAGATAACTGAGCTATATATTCACTCATTCATTTGTCAAAGGTTTTTTGAGGGTATTCTCAGTGCCAGGCCCTGCAGTGAGAACCAGAGCTACAACAGAGAACTAGAGAGTTATGTTTAAAATAAACTGGAAAGAATCGGGCAATAAAAAGTCAGTAAGCTATTGGCTACCAACTGTGGAGGTATAAGAAGAAAATAAAGAAGGAGCTATGATAAAGGAAAACATTGGGAATCTAATCTTAGATAAGGTATTCAGGAAAGCCCTGAGTAGATTATATTTTAATCTCAGCTTGAAGGAAGAGGAAGCAGCCACACAAGGTTTGGGGCAAAGGGCGCGGGGAGCCCTGGAGTGCAGACTGAGGAGACCTCCACGCAGAGAAAATAGTTCGTGCACGGACCTAATGCAGGAAAGAGTGTGGTAGAATCAAGAGCTAGAAATAAGACCAGACACATCTATAATGACAGAAAGTAGATTAGTGTTTTCTTGGCCTGGGAAGCTGGGGGAACATGGGGAGTGGTTGCTAATGGGCAGAGGATTTTGGGGGGAAGTGATAAAATGTCCTAATATTGATTGTGGTGATGGTTGCACAACTCTGTGAATATATTGAAAGCCATTAAATTGTACACTTTAAATGGGTGAATTGTTTGATAGGTGAATTACAACTTGCTTAAGCTGGTTTAAGAAAACAACCACCTGAATATTTGGAGCCTAAGGAGCAAGAATGGCGGAGAGTGAGTGAGACGAAGTCAGAAAATCTCAGGCAGGCTTATAGCACTTGGGGTCTGTGGGCCTGGTAACAAAGTTGGTTTTTACTTTGGGTTCAAGAGAAGTCATCACACTGGTGGCTGTGTGGATCTGGGGTAGAATGGGAGGGCAAGAGTGGACAGAGAGAACGCTTGGAAAATACTGCAGTCATGTAAGTGAGAAATGTTGTTGTAGACTAGGTGATGGAAGTGGGTGTGGAGAGAAGTGGGGATTCAAAATACATTTGGGAGAGTGTCCGTACTTGATAGGAGCTGATGAAGAATTAAATGTGAGGGATGGGGAGAAATGATATATCAAGGCGAATTCCTTCGAACTTGTGTCTTTCCTAACTGCAGCTTCTAGATCCTGAGAGCAGAAGTCACAAATAAGCAAAGCCTGTGGTCCAACCCACATCCAACCCAGGCCTTCCATTAAGAATTTTGGTCTTGTGTGTGTAGATATTTAGAAGTGGAACTGTTAGTACTGTGTGAGTGTTAATAACCTTGGTACACACTGCCAAATAGTTTTCCAAACCGGTTGTCACAACTTCTACACCCACCAGCAGTGTATGAGACTCTAGATGCCAGAGGGAAGAAAGATGGCATCAAAATGCAATGTCGAATTATACAGTATGTTAGAATGTGGCAAGTGTTATAGAAAAATAAAACTGCGAAGGGAAGATAACTTTAAAGACTGGGTTCATTTATGTGTTCCTACTTATCTTCTTCTAAACATATTTCTATTTAATCTATCCAGAGGTGATTTAATCATCAGTTAAAGAGAAAATTATTTATTGAGCATTTACTAGGTACCCAGCACTATGTTAGAGACACAGAAGTATAAGGCAAGATCCACAGCCAGAGAGAGTCGACAATGTAGTTGGAAGTCACAGTGAGCACTGACCCAGTCAGAGAGTGCATGTGCGGTGTTGCCCTGGGACAGACTGTCCCTGTAATAGGAGCTTAGGGCAGGGAGAGAAAAGTGTCAACCCTAGTAATGAAGGGAGTCTCCAAGGGAGAGGTGGAAGCACGTGCCACAGTGTGACCTTATTTCTTCACATTTTCCTCCTATTTAAAGCCCCTCCCTTATTTTATATTCAAAAGGGACTCATAATATTTTTGTGCAGCTGTAACCTGCCTTTCAGGGGGAGATTAGCAAGCCATACCTTGTTTCGGATTTCAGTAACATTTGGTGCACTCATTTTGTCAATGGACACCGAGCTTCGGCCTCACGCCAGGCACTTTTCCAGATACAAAAGATACACAGACGCATCAGCAAAATAATCTCTGCCCTCAAGAAGTTTATGGTTTAGTAGGAGAGATGACATATATATGCACAAACAGCTACAACAAAAGAGAAAGTAAAATTCAGCAATTCCACTTTGGGGTATGTAGCTAAAGGAAACGAAATCACTGTGTCGAAGAGATATCTGCACCCCATGTTCACTGTATCCTTATCTACAATAGCCAAGACATGGAAACAGCCTAAGTGTTCATCAACAGATAAATGGACAAAGAAAATGTGGCATATATACAATGTAATATTATCCAGACATTAAGAAAAGAAGGAAATTCTTAAAAGTTCCCATCACAAGAAAAAAATTGTTACTATGTGAGGTGATGGATTAAGTTAACTTACTGCGGTGATCATTTTGCAATACAGTTGACCCACAACATGGGTTTGAACTGTATGAGTCCACGTACACGTGGATTTTTCCCACTAAATATGTGCTACCATACTACGTGATCTGCAGACGGGTGAATGCGAAACCCAGCACAGGGGGAGCCAACCGTAAAGTTGTACGTGGATTTTCAGCTGTCCAGGGTGTTGGTGCCCCAACTCCTGCATTGTTCAAAGGTCAACTGTATATACATATATCAAATCATTATGTTGTATACCTTAAACTAATGCAATGTTTTATCACAATTCTATCTCGATAAAATCGGGGAAAAAAAGAGAAAGTAAAATGTCATAAGAAAGGTGTCGGTAAAACATTTCGGGGGTTTGAATGAGATACGTTGAGAGACCAAGTAGCTAAAATTTCACATGAACAGCGCGAGCGCGTGCACGCGCGCGCGCACACACACGCACACACGCACACACACACACACACACACACACCAGATTAGCTGTTTCTGCGCCCAGTAGTAGAACCCACACTTGGCTGAACGGCTGGGTCTTTTCTTGTTCGTATCTTTCTCGCACTCTGAGAGTTAATTCTACAAATGCTGCTCAGAAAGAGAAGCCTTCACTTGAGACCCCTGCCGTCCTGCTGTGGGGTCTAGCAACCCCCAGCGCCAGCAGCATCAGCAAACCCTTCAGGGCTGAGCCGGGACCGGTGGGCCACCTGCAGCGTGGTGCAGTGCGTAGGTGTGAGCGTGAGGGGATGCAGAAGAAGAGGGAGGTGGAGTGAAGGAAAAAGAAGAGGAGAAGTCCCTGAGAAGAGGGCTTCAGACGCTTACGCCTTGTCTCGAGTCAGGGTGGGAGGGGCGTGTCTCAAGATTTCATGCGTGTATCACACTCTCACACGTAGAGAACACACACATATTGCAGACTGGATCTGAGTCTGCCTTCTTTGTCCCTTCCTCCACCCCGCTTCTGAGGACAGCGGTGAGACAATTATTGCTCTAGGACCCGTCTTAGACCACAAAATGAAGCCTTGCACTCCAGAGGGAAGAGTTGCAGAGAAACAGCTGCCAAATTAGCCCTGGATTGTCTACCTCCAAAGAAATATAGCCCTGGCTTGTCTGAAACACTGTTATTTTGGGTATCTGTCACTCACAGTTAAACCTAATTCTGAGAAAGAATGTTTTCTGATACAGCATGGTTTTCTTAACAAATTTAAATTTGAAGTCCAATTACCAGATGATTTCCATTACATATAATGAGAGCTGATGTGATCTTTCAATATATTTTAAATCTCAAAGCAATTCTGTACTTCAGACAATATGGAGACATTTCAGTAAAGCGGGAAAATTTCTCTTTGAAACTCTCATCTTCTGCCTCCTCTGACCACCGAATTCCACTGTCTCCAAAATAAGTACCATTAGGTTCAGGATGGTCTTTTTAGGTCGATCTTAGCTGGACATTTACAAACATCCGTGAGGATTTTACATCAACCTTTGAAAAAAGTGGTCCTACTATGGATATTATTTGGCAGTTTCTTTCACTGTAGTGAATATAGAATGAATATCTGTCCATACTGGTGTATTCTTTTCAACCACTTTGAAGTGCTCCAGAAATACGGATGAACCGTCATTAATTAACCAGTTGCCTCTTGATAGGCTTTAAGGTTCTTTCCAATTTTCAGAATCATAAACAGTGTACAATCAGCAACCTTGTGCACATGAGTGAGATTTTGGTGGGATAGATTTCTAGAAGTGAATCTGCAGGGTTTTGACCTTCTGAAGTGGACTTCTATGTTCTTTAAGGATTGCAAGTCGCATGGCAGTTTTTGTTGTTTTGCCTCCCAAGAGCCACTACCAGACGCAGAACTAAAGAATGAGAGTGCATAGGCATGAAGTTCAAGTGTCCATTTCACCCTCTTGTCCTTTTGAGCCTTAGGAGGCTGAGAAAGGGGATGGTCCATGACCAGAGCGAGGCCCGATGACTCCAGTGGAAGAACAAGGTCTGTGGTCACATCTGGCCTGGGGCCAGCTGAGCTGATCACCCCTGGGTTTCTTCTCCACCCAACTGCACACATTGTTCTTTATGGCTTACGAACATTAGGACCGGGATTCAGGAAAGGAGAAGACCTTCCCAGGGACAATTCTGTGGTTCTGCCATTTGCTTGACATTCCTCTCACCAGGACTGATTTTTACAGACAATTCAAACTCTGCTGAGTGATGTTCATTTTAAGAGTGTCTCTCACTGCTGTGGCCTCTCCCGCTGCGGAGCACAGGCTCCGGACGCGCAGGCTCAGCGGCCATGGCTCATGGGCCCAGCTGCTCCGCGGCATGTGGGATCCTCCCGGAGCGGGGCACGAACCCGCGTCCCCTGTATTGGCAGGCGGACGCGCAACCACTGCGCCACCAGGGAAGCCCGTGATGTTCATTTTAAGAGTGTCTACACCATCACCTTGACTCATGGGTCTCATCTGCACAATTTCCTCAAGAGCAGTAAATGAAACCAGCTCAGAGCACATTCTGAATGAGAGGCTGGATCTCTAAAGGCCAACCACATCAGGGAGGAGGCCAGAGCAAGCATGAACTTGTTTCCTTTTAAAGTGAACCATTTCCTTTTGGTCCCAGTCTATTGACAGAGCCCCTGGAATAGGTCACATCCTCCTCAGCGTAGCATTTCTCAGCAGAAGTCCAGGAATTATCAACCAGTCCTAAAGCCTTCAAACTCTGGACTGGAGATCCTTGACCTTTTTTTGGTCTGTATGTATTTGGCAGTTTGCCGAAGCCCATAAACTCCTTCTTCCATGTTCTAAAATACTTTACGTAAAATACGTGAGATTACAACTGAAACAAGTCATGTTGAAAGACAGTTATTAAAATTATGAGAAATGTTACATCATGTGTATGCTTTTTGTTAATATTAAATAGTAATCTTTTCTAGCATGTCGAATAACTACCATCATTTTGAAGAAATAAGTGTCAACAATATTTTAAGATGTCCGCAATAACTGAAAAACGATGTGAATATATCTGTGACTTCTATCGGTGACAAAGGCAGAAGTACTGCTAATACCTACTGCTGTAGTTTGTTGCCTAGACGCATAAAGGAAATACAAAATTTGAGTCTGAGGTCAATGAGAATAAAGATATGATTTTTTTTCCCACCCAAGTACACAGACCCTAAAGTCTGTTGTGTAAGAACCCCTGGTCTAGACCCATATAACCTCTTACCTGCGGGACCTCTCACCCTGGTGTCCCACAGGCAATGCTAGTTCAAAAAGTGGAGGGAACTGGTCCTCTTCCTGTCCACCCACACTCCCTCCCTTTCTCCACAGACACAGCAGGCCTTGCCCAGGCCCCAAACCTGAGAGTAACCTGAGCTGCTTCTTCCTCACAATCAGTCTCCTCCTTGGCGTTCCTTGTATGCGGCTCCTTTTCTCCCCTCTGCCCCTGTTCCCTTAGTGGGGTCTCACCTGGAGGGCCCCTTGCAATTGTCTGCCTGCCTCAGCCTCCTGCCCTCCAAGGTGTCCTCCACACAGCTGAGGGAGTGATGGTTCCAGAACACCAGTGTGTTCACAGTCTGAATATGCTTAACCCTTGCGTGGCTGTAGGATAGAGTCCAAGCTCCTTAGCGCAGCACAGAAGGCCTTCTGCAATCTGGCCCCCGCTGCTTTCTCATCCCTGTCTCTAATTCCCTCACCAACACTCCAGGTCCACACATCAAGGGACCTTACAGTCCTCTCTCTCACGTCCCAGGATGTTTTGCACCTCCAGAGACACCCCCCTCCCCCTTGAAACGTCCTTCTCCACCCTGGCCTCCTGGTCTGTGCCAACTCATCTCATCATCCTGCATCACCTGTCCCACGCCACCCCCGGCTTAGGTGTGCACACACATATACACACAATTGATACACTGTTTTCTCCTTGGTTTCTTCACCACTTCCAGTAAATACTTCCATTAATAGCAACTGCAAGATCTTATTTGGCTCTTTTTTTTTTCATCTATCTTTTTCTGATGGGAAGGGTACTTCAAGGGCTGGTATCAGGCTTTTGTTTTTGTTCGTTTCCTCTTTGATTCTTTAACATTGAGCATAGTATGTAGCATGTATAATATGCTTAATAAATGCATGGACTTTTTAAAAGATAAATAACCAAAGAGCAAATGAATTAATTAATGAGAAGAAAAAAATGCACTTGTAGTTTCTTGCATTTAAATAAGGTGTCAGTTGTAGCACTGACTCATGGTAAAGAATACAGTGGGGCTGAAAACACAGAAGCCCTGGCATCTCACTTATTCTTCAGCACTTCTGTTGTGCATGCTTCTCAGAGACAAAGGAACTAAGGGACGGAGGGGGCCTCTTATTCTGCTTTGTGTCTGAGGTTTGGTGGAGAAAATCCAGGACGTCATCTTTGGTCAAGCTGCTGACTTGCTAGGAAATATGTTCTGAGAAGTATAGGCATTGCTGGTCCCAGGAACTCGTGTTTTCCCGCCAGGGAGTGGAAATTCTGATTCCTATTTGAAATAAATTCCAGGCTTGGAGGTCATTGAGTAAAAGTCTCATAGAACAAAACCATCATTTGGGCTTTCTACTCTATTAGGTCTATGCTTACTATCTTCAGGGACCACATGCCTGACATTCTTCCTTAATGACCCCGTCCCTCACTCTTGAAACCTGTATTTCTTCTTTAAATGAGGAAGCAGATATGACCTTTTCGTTTTGTTCAGCTCTGTGCTCAGTATAGTATTATTCTATGGGTTAATAAAGAAAAGAAGATGTTTGTGAGTTTTTATAATCATTATTTAGGAACTGCTATCTTTGAAAACATTATTGCATTCATATCCTGTTACTGTGCACCTCCAGCCAGCAGGATTCTCCTTGGCTGAAAACTGTATGTGAAGTAGGTGGGCAGAAGCAGTGACCTTCAACTAAGTCACTAGAGCATTTGACTTCCTTGTTCCGAAGACCCTCATTATCACTAACAGGAGAGCATTTGACTTCCTTGTTCGGAAGACACTCATTATCACTAACAGGAGAATTGCTGCCAGTTAAAAGACAAATGCAGTGTTGCTACAGTCATTCATCACACAAGGGAGACAGTGACCCTTGCCGTCTCTTAGGATGAGATGGAAAGCTTTGATGCTCTCTCAGTTAAAATGGTACACACGCCCATGCCGACCCCTTCAAGTCCAGAGTCAGGGCATTGCCTGGAGTCACTTGACTGGGCTTTCTGCTTCTGCACAGAGGAATCTATACATAATCCAGTCTCCAGTTCCAAAAGTCCAAAGCCTTTCATTGTCACCTGCCCTGTGAGAGACTTCTCTTTCAGTGCTTTCCATACTTTTAAGGACAGGAAACAGCTTTTGCTAAATGCTGTTGGAATACATAGACATTTAGTTGCAGCGTCTTCAAAAACAAAAACAAAAAAACAAGAAAAAACAAAACATCTCCCACAAGAGCTAGCTATCCTTAGCGAGGTCTCCCCTTTTTCTTTTTTTGGAATCACAAAGCACACATTTCTCTGGCTAATTAGTATTTCAAAAGCAAGCTCAGAGACAAGGCAAGGAATCCAGAAAGTTTTTAACTTGCAGAAATGTTTTGTTTTTGATGCAGCCAAGGCAGTTTAAACACACGCTTTATCAGAAGCAGGAAGGCAGTGGGGAAGAGCACATGCCCACAGGACTCTGGCTTTTTCTCTCTCCTTTCCTCTTCTCCTTCTGTGTGTTTCCTCTGTGTGATCTCATCCATCCCCATGGCATCGATGCTGATGAAATAATGATCTCCAAAATCTATGACTTCAACCCTGACCTGACTTCTGAGCTCCAGTCTTGCATTTCATCTGTCGGTTGGATATCTCCATCTGGATGGCCCAGGAACTACAAACTCGGCAAAGCCATAATTGAATTCATTCTCTCTCCGGTTCACTAGTTAGAAACTTCAAAATCATCTCTGACTCATTTCACTCTCCCACACACCCTCACCCCACACACACCTGGTCAGCAAGCCCAAGTCCTATTGATTTGTGTCTCTAAAGTATCTATCAATAGATCCCCCTTTCTCCCTTCCAGTGTCATTGTCCTAAATCAAACCCACACTATCTCTTACCTTGACTTTTACAGTGACCTATATGGTTTCCAAGCGTCCTCCCATCCATCCAAATTTCAGACAACATAACCTTTTAAAAATAAACTGTGATTATGCCCTTTCTCTGGGTCAAACTTGTTTAAAGCCCCCCCCCCCCCGCCAACCGCCGCCCCATTGCCCCTAGGATGAAGTCCAGACTCCTTAGCAAGGTAAAGACTCCTTAGCAAGGTACACAAGGCCTTAGACCATCAGCCCAATCTCCATCCCCTGGTCACATCAGGAGTTCTCACACTTCTGGGCCTTCACATTCTGGCCAACCGCCGCACCATTGTCCCTAGGATGAAGTCCAGACTCCTTAGCAAGGTAAAGACTCCTTAGCAAGGTACACAAGGCCTTAGACCATCAGCCCAATCTCCATCCCCTGGTCACATCAGGAGTTCTCACACTTCTGGGCCTTCACATTCTGTTCTTTCTGCCTAGAATGCCTTCCTCACCCACCTGTCTGGCTGGTGAACTCTTACTCATCTTTCAATGCCCAACAGAAGCGTGAATATCCCCTCATTACCTACTCCCAGCTCTAGAACTAACTGCCGTATTATCTGTGTTCCCACAGTTTATGGCCCAAACCTTAATAATAATACTTACACTGTGTTATAGTTAGATGTTTATTCATAAATGTTTCCGAATGAATAATGCATTCTAGATGTATAGTGAAGAGGAAAGGTATATGATCACACCCACCAAGCTCTGCAGTCCTGGTCTTTTTTTTCAGTGATCCAAACCCCTGTTCTGCCTTACAGACAGTAAAAGTTTTATTTCAGTGTTAAAAGTAATAATAATAAATCATCTAGGCAGAGTCTTGACAGTTAAGGCCATAAGCTCATCTAACAATTGGCTAAAAGATGCTGACAGCTCAAGAACACATTTTCCTTAAGAAAAAAAATCTGTATTTACATCTCATGTCCAGATGAATGCACTTCCTTTTATTTCATTTATAATCAAATAAATTCTAAGATTAAACAATTATTTTTGAGACTCTTCTGCTGCATCTGTGTGTTAGAAGGCATGGTGCTGCGTGATATAACAACGAAATCTTTTTGTAGTAAACCTGGGATCACCAGGAACCCGGAGGCATTGTCAGCTATTTGTGATTCAGTCTATTAAAGTGCAGAGGCAGTAACTCTCATTATCGCTCATTTTGCCAAAAGACAAATTTAGGCACACAAAAAAAGTCAAGTTTGACTTAAAGGAAAAGAATTTGATCAGTGTGCTGTATTTCTTGCTCTAGTTTCTAGGACACACTTGCTCTCTTAACGAGGATTAAATGACTTCAAGTGGGAAGAGAACTGATTACTAAAGAAATAAGGATCTTGTTGTTATATAAATGGGAAGACTTTTTTTTTTTTTTTTTT
>NC_041224.1:137883427-137884231 GCF_002837175.3 Physeter macrocephalus
AACCCGGTTCCCCTGCATCGGCAGGCGGACGCGCAACCACTGCGCCACCAGGGAAGCCCAATAAATGGGAAGACTTAAGGAAAAAAACACAAAAGCAAGGACAGACTGAGGAACAACAATTGAATCAAACTAGAAGGTTTTTTCAAAATATCATCTGCCAGTTGTAAGTTCTATAGGACAACATGATTTTAATGTTTAAAATATCATCGTACTTACAAATAATTCCCTTTCTTGATATTGTCATTAACATCTGAATGTCTGCAACATGAAAATGAAAACTATCAGTAAGCCTCAACTAAATTATAAAATCAAAGACTTGACTCTAGGATGAAGTTACTCATGGCCCAGCCTTGACCTACTGTGATAAAGATCTATGGCAGGAATAGGAAACATATGGAATTTTTGCTGGTTTGTCCCTTCCTCCCATGCCCAAGGTCAACAACAACAAAGAATGACAGCATTTGCTATTGTGATCTGTATGCCAGTCTTCGATGGGGGAAGCCATCAATAATCTATTGACCAACACATGGTCAACATGGATGGTACACTCAAACTGGTGACGTTAGAGGTGGTTAACACACGGATGCTTGCTAACCTTTGCCACTCCTAGGCCTGAAGGGGGACAATTGGTTTGAAGAATCCAGGAGTGGCTGTGTGGAATGGGTGTTTTTTTTTTTTTTTTTTTTTTTTTTTTTGGTGGTATGCGGGCCTCACACTGCCGTGGTCTCTCCCGTTGCAGAGCACAGGCTCCGGACGCGCAGGCTCAGCGGCCATGGCTCACGGGCCCAGCCGCTCCGCGGCACG
>NC_041224.1:137888860-137906108 GCF_002837175.3 Physeter macrocephalus
CGCGTCCCCTGCATCGGCAGGCGGACCCTCAACCACTGCGCCACCAGGGAAGCCCTCAGCACTTTTTAATTACATTTACTCTCTTGGTAAATGTTTCCGGTTTTATAGCTTTAAGTACCACCTCTGTGCTGACGACTCCCAAAATTGTATGTCCCACAGGAGCAGAGATTTCTCTGTTTTTTTCACCACGTTATCCCAGCAATTAGAACAGTGCCTGGCACATGGTATCTGTTGAAAGTTGGAATGAATGGATTGTATTAATTGAATGTATTTGAATAGCCAAAGAAATGGTCATCAAATTTTTAAAAAGGTGTTTGGGGAAAAGGTGGCAGAATTCTAGTGATCTGGAGTATATAAATTCATACCAGAGATATCACCCAGTAGAAACTGTGCCCATGGTCACTGAGAGTGAGATAATCAGAGATAGCATTTTCTTAGCTGCATGCTGTTGGCAGGTCTCCAGCCAGAGAGCTTCCTGCTGCCAATGAAGAATAAAACTGTGATGTTCACGTTTACCAAGCAAGGACTCCTGGGCAGAGCGGCATCATTCCTTCATGGTTTATAATATCAAAGCAATGGAATAACATCTCGGGGCAGTGAGGAAAGGCACCATGTTATGATCTTGGTTATGGTTATGGATATGGATGGGAAAATTTGTTCTGTCAAGTTTGTGACCCAGTCACATTTCTGGGACTCAGAAACGTGAACTGAATTAGACTGTTTCTTTTGTATGAGTGAAACATGGCCTCCTTTTTTTTTTTTTTTTTTTGATGAAGGAAGCTGACTTCAAGCACCAGGTACGAGAGATTTATGGAAAATAAATATGATGTAGCAACTGAAGTTACAAAGAAATTCAAAAAGTTTTTTCTTCAAAATCTTCATTAAATGACTAGCTTGTGATGTTAGGTAAGTATCTTGGATTTTTGGAACTATGGTATCTGCATACAGTATGGTCACTAAAGTCAATTTCTACTCCTCGGACATGATATCATCTAACCCTTTTTCCTCTTAAATAAGACAAGATTTGTCCTCTATAGTTCATCATTTGCTTATGAGGATCAAATGAGATAATATTTCTGAAAGCACTTGGTAAACTAAAACACTTTGGCCGTGTAGAGCTTTTATTATTACTATTATTACTATTCCCTATTAATTTGATAAGCTGTGTTCAGAATGTTATTGTCCCCAAAATATTTTTAGGAAAAGAGAAAACTAGTGAAGAGCAAATTTGACTATGTTAATACATAAAGTACTTGGATAATTGTCCTTTGAGTTCTTTTAAAGGAAAGTAATTTTTTCAAGCAATATCAGTTATGATTATTTTGGTTGTATGTGACAGATGACATAACTCAAATCAGCCCATGTAAAAACTTGAATGAAAAGTGGAGAGTCTGAGGAGTATCAGCTTCAGGTGTGGCTTGATCAGGCTTACATGATGTCACTATAGACTGATTACTATCCTTTTTTCACATCATCTTCCACCATACCAGGTCTAATCTCAAGCCTTATATAGTCATAAAGTGTCTTCCAGCAGTTCCCAAGGCTTCATCCTTCCAAGTTTGAATTCAACAGGAAATAGCAAAGCCTTTGTACATCCAGTATTAGAAAGTATCCAGTGATTCACACATAAACATCCTGAACCAATTTCTGTGATCAGGAGAAAAACAGTATGTTGATTGATTTAGGCCTGGGTATAAGCTCTATCCTAAGACCAGGAGTGGAGCTCTGTTTAGTCCTTCTGGACTAGAAGAGAGTAGAAGTAGATCCCCCAACCAAAATTGGCCCATTGACCCAGGAACAGAGGGTCATTGCTGAGGAGGCAGGCCATGTGTAGACATTTCCTAAGAAAAATATAGGCGTCATGTCTTGCCATTGCTGCTGTACCCTCTCTCCAGTTGCCAAGAGAGCAGCACATCCTTTTACTGAGCCAACGAGCAGGTTGTAGGGAGATCATGTTAACTTTTGTTAATAGAAAGCCCTGAGTTTGCGGAGTAGAACCAAATCTCCTTCAAGAACCTGTGCAGTCAGCTGTGTTTATCTTGTCCTCGCTTTCAGGTAAAGCTGCCTGGAACAGATAGGCCAGGCCACTAACAACCATAAAAAATGCTGTATCATTCACAAGTTTCGGTGTGGACGTTTTCCGGGGCTCCAGCATCCCTCTTGCACAGTTCAAGGGGGAGAACTCAGTCTATCTTCCTAGAGCAAATTAAACACAACTTTGTGGGTTTGGTGGTTAGCTGCCAACGAGAAGACTGATCCCTGAATTAATAGTTCATGACAGGATGACTCCGGAGTTCTTGGCTGAAAGCAGGTTTCCAATACTAATGCTCCTTATGGCAAGAAAAGGCATCTCCGCTAAGTGGTCCATAGTCACGGGTAGTATTTGCATAAAGTCTCAGCTCTATTATTTTATTCAACTCTAAGATTCCCAAGATGAAGGAGACGGTTGATACTCAGCATGAATATGGTAATGTAGCTGAGCCGCTACAAACCCTGTAAACAGTTTAACTGCGGAGGATGTACCATCAGCGTGACAGGTTTTCACATGAGATTCCACTCTCCTATGAATATGAATTTCCCTCTGTGGCATATGAGAATGGAATCTTATAATGGAAGCCCTGCTACAAGGAGATTTGGTTAAGCTGTCAGACGGTTAAATAAATGGTCTCTTACAATTTGTTTATACCTCTACTGAGCACATTTCAATAAAGAAGAAAAATTTTCACTGCCTAAAGGGAGATAAGAAAGAGATTTCTGAGTCTATGTTGGTGGCTGACCTTTATCTCATTTCAGGAACTTAATTTTTCTGAACATTGAGGAGAGAACAGTAAAATAGTTGTTTTAGATTCAGGAGTGGGGAACCCACATCTGTTAAAATAACTAAGTGAGCTCTTGTTAGCCAAATCAGGGTCTTTCTCACAATAATTTTTATTGGAAATGGAAATCAAAGTCTGTACTGTCAAAAAACACCTTTGTCTTTTTCCTCCCTTCATTGTGATGCCTCTTGATTTAATACGACACTGAACCATCCCTCGTGTGAAGATCAAAGAACAGAAAAGAATGAAAAATCCTAAGGTAGGAAGTTCACATTATTTTCCTTGCAAACTGTTTGCCTGCCTAAAAATTTTGTTGTTTTTGGTTCGTGAGATTGCTAAATTTTATCCCAGCATATTTATCACCAGAACCATCACAGGAAAATTTGACTAACGATGAAGTCTCAAAAGCAACTGCTCCAGCTAATTCCAATGTTTTCAACAGCTAGAACCAGCTGTTCTCCATAAGAGACTTGTCTCTGGCCATGTCTCTATTCCTGTATACAAGACTCGTGGGAAGCGATTGGCTGAAGCATGCCAGTGTAACCCTTTATTTATTTATAATGGGACTGGCAAACACATCCAAAGCAAGCTTTTTCCTGGAAAGTTCCAGGGGTACAGTCATTTGCCATTTGTCAAAGACAGGCAGGTGAGTGTTGTGGCTAAGTGTTCAGAGGCTGGGATCAGATAGATCTACCTAAGCTGTGTGACTTTATGCAAGTTACTAAATCTCTCTGATCTCCAGTTTTATCATCTCTAACATGAGGATAATGTGAGTATCTAACACGGCATTGTCTTGAGAATTAAATAAGGTAGTGGGCATAAAGATTTTAGCATAGTTTCAGACTCAAGTGCTCACTAAATGTTAACTATTATTATTATTATGTTAACTATTATCTTAAATATTTCCTTTTGCTCTTATGAGTTGAAAACTGTAAAGACAGCAAAAAACTATATAACATTGGAAGATGCTTGCCTCCATGTTTTCAGAGATGAAGATAACCAATCTGTTCTTCTTTAAAATATAAAATATTAGAAATCCAAGGTTTTAATCCCAAGAGCCATTAGATGTAGTGTGGGATTTTAATTTAGGAGGTAACATAAGGCTTGTTCTAGGATTACCCTAATGGAACACAACAGTTGTTTACTTTTACTTTGAATACACTGTTGCAGAAAAAAACTTCTAAAAGGTATTGGACACTGCTGTGAAGATAAAGTATAAGTGTAAAAATTTCCCAATCATCACACGCACACACACACACACACACACACACACAAACACACACAATCTGAAGAACTGAATTTTCTCTCTGACCAGAACAGCTACCTCTTCGTGCTACTTCTGGATTTGCTGAAATGTTTCTCTTGATGGTGGTACATCTGAAAGGGGGTTTTAAAAACATACAGCTTTGTCTTCATGGACTTGACGAGAGCCAGTCATATCCTGGGGACACAGGGAAGGGTGGTGGCTGAGATGAGCCTTCCTGAGATGAAGGACCCAGTTTCTGGGGATCATCAGGCAGGGCCTGCAGCTGATGGAGAAGGAGTGCCGGGCAGCTGGGGCTGGCCACACAAGTCCATTTTGCCTGGCTAACAGGTTGACCAGATATCCTCTCTCCCAAATGATGTAAAAGAAATTACAAATGCATACATGCACTCTTGAAAACTATCCTGTGGACACAGGAAAAAAAAAGAAGATTCCCTTTGCCCTTATTTTAAGAGGAAAATATCCTTCCCCTTTCCTTTTTGTGAGACAGATACATCAGTAATATTAAGTAGGGAAAATAGGTGGTGAGATAAAACAAACTTTTATTTCCTTGGCCAATGAGCTTTGAGTAATTGGAATGTTGGGGAAAGAGTTAAAACGGAAAATAAGTAAAAATGAAAGCCTCCTCTGCCTTCCTTTTTTACCCTGCACATTCACAGCAGCTGATAGGGTGGCCAAGGCAGGACGAGTGATGGGTAGTGATGGTGGAGTCCTGGTCTCAGGTGGTGCATTGAGGGTAACGGAGGCTATGGCCTGCAAATGGAAGGAGGAGGCCATTTAACAGTGTGGGGCATTGCTAATTAGTGGCAAATTTGGCTGGTGTCTGCCTGTGAGAATCTTGAGCTGACTCTGGCCCCATCTGCTCTGAAAATAATGATGAACAAATTTTACGCAAATGCTTTTCTTTCGCAGGGAACTCCTATTTAGTCTTTCACTGGAAAACGGACTACGAAGATTTTTATTCTCATCCTTGCAATTATTATTTTGTTTGCTTTAATGTACAGGGGATGTTCCTCCATGATGTTTTTGTCTTGGGGCTGGTTAAAAAGCCCACCAATTTGAGGAGAGTTCTCCATTTTCTTTGTTAAGCTGATTCTCCCTCAAAACCTAAATCTGCGGAAAATATTTTAGAAAAGGAGATTTACACTTAGCCCTGCAGCGTCAGATAGCTTCCCTGTATTCCATCTGGCTCTGTTCATCTTTTACTGCTGTACAGGAGCCATGCCTCCGAAAGCTGATTTATTGGGAACTGACTTTCCTTAGAGAAAATGTCGGGAGACCCTCCCTATTCCTACAGTGGTTTCTGACATGGGAAACTCATTTCCTCTTGTTCCTATGAGTATGTGTTTATTTATTCTTTAGTCAGGCAGCAATTGCTCACGTTTTCCCATTTAATCACAGTTATCTGGGATTAAAAAACAGAAAAAAGTAAATAAACAGGAAAACAAACACACAAAAAGCAACAGCATGCAACTTTTCTCAGATCCCATGTATGGATTCCAAAAAATAACTGAGTAAGCAAAGGCACTGATCTTTACAGTTGATTTATAATGTTTTGTTAATTTCTACTGTACAGCATGATGTTTTTCATTTTTCCTCCCTTTTCCTAAAGGACTGAGCAGAGAAGTATCCAATCCCTTTATGTGTGTATGTATTTTTGATTATTCTTGTGTCACCTAATCTCTTTCTGGCTTTTCTTGGAGCTTTCATGCATAATTCTCATTAGCTGAAAGCTCCTAATAATGCCCAGCAACTCATTTTCAGCAACATTAAAAATGAAAAATCCAGTAAGAATACAAGAGTCTTGTACCACTTGCAGCAAATAACTATTTCTTTGTTAATTATGTTGTTTTGGTCTTATTGCTATGAGAAGGATTTTGCTTGCACATCCATCCACTCTGTAGCCCAGCATAATGAAAACTCTGCAAGAACCTTTGCTGATGGATGCACCTTTGAGTTTACAAAGATTAATGATTTTAAAATTGACTCTGCAGACCACTAGCGATGAGATTGACTATATCCAATTTTGAAAGCCCTAAGACCTGAGAGAAACTGCATGTTAACAGTGAAAAGGTAGCATGTTTCTGGAGATGTGAAGCCCAAGCTGATATTGGTCCAGTGAAGTGTTGCGGAGTGCAGCAGTTTAGGTTAATATTGTCGTACTAGGTCAGAGGTCAACCTGGACATGAAACGTGTGGGCAGCCTTAGGAGACACTCATATGCAACTCCTAAAGAACTAGTGACAGGACAGTGACCATATGATTAGACTAGTTACAATGATTAGTTATTACGTCCTACTGGCATGAGATACGAATGAAAAGAAGGAAGTAGTTGAGGTTATTATCTTGCTTCTATGGAAGTAATAATAATGGTGACCATAATACTAGCTAATATTTATTGAGTGTTTGCTATGTTCCAGGCACGAGGCTTAGCATTTAGTACACATTATTTTATTTAGTTCTCACCAGAACCTTGGGTGGTACATGCTGTTATTATTGCCCACATTTTACAATGGAAGAAACTAAAACTTAAGAAGGCTAAGTAACTTGCTTGGTTTAATCAGCTGTCAAGTAATGGATGTAAGAGTTGAACCTCCATCTATTTGATTCCAAAGTAAAAGCACTCAGTCACTGTCTTCTACTGCCTCTTGATAGAACACTGCTGCTCTATTTTGTAGGGTCACATGACCGAGAAGGGGTAGCCAAGATGGCTGCCATGACCAAAGCTTTAGTCACTTGAAGGTCTTTTAAATAACATCTCCAGCTTCTTGTGAGAAACTCTTTTGTTTAACAACCAATTTAAATTCCTTATGCTGTCCTTTCAAACTCTTAGCTGTCATTTCCTTCCCCTGTGCAATTAGAAGCTCAAACAATGGGGTTCTCTACCTTCTTCATAGAAAATAGAAGCAAAGATAAGTTTTATGGCCTCTATACTTCCTTAGTCAGCATCCCCAAGCTCCCATCCAACTCTCAATGACACCCTTCCCGTTGAAACATTTGGGCACCTTCCTGGTCGAGGCATGTAACCTGTGGCCCTCAACCAAGTGACTGTAAATGCTAAGGTGCAAATCCCTGCAAAGTAATGTGTGTAGAAGTAAGAAGTAAATCACTTACTGTTCTCATGTAAATCAATTTCCCCTTCAAATATTACAACACAGGATTTGTAATTCAACTTGTAATTCAAGTGTTTTCTAAAGTACATTTTCTCCTAGTCGTCATGAGTTAAAGGGAAAAATGCTATTTTGAAGACTTACTTTTGTGAGATCTAAAACTTTTTATGCTCTCCTGTTTCTCTTCTCTCCCCACTCCCCATCCCATTTACCATTTCTCAATGGCTCTATTCTCAGCAATACCACGTTTAAATTGAACACGTGCTTTTCAGTAACAAAAGCTGAAGAGTGGTGTTTGTACTGGATTGATTTTCAATTTCTTTTCAAGAAAAACTAAGAAAGCTTGGCTCAAAATAAGGGCAATCAGAATAGAGCATTCTGCCTATTTCTCTCTCAACACTCAGTGCTTGGTTTGGGTGCTTTATCTTATCGCTCTGTGAAGCTTAAGACTTGTTTTGGACTCTAGTCTCACCTGCACTACCCCTTGGACTTAGCAGTCTCAGTCGTGGCCCGTCTCCAGGTGAATTCTATTTATGTGCTATAACATCAGAAAAACAAAAGTCATTTGTCATTTCAAGCACTAGAAAAGTGTGCCATGTCACTCGACTGTAACCCTCTCTTTTCTGTACTTATCCCCCAGTCCATTAAGTTTCAGGGCAGCTAGAATACCCACGACTAAGTGTTCACTATAAATGAAGCTCCCTCAAGTCCAGAGAAAATAAAATAGAACAGACAAATCAGTTCTTCAGTCTTTACTTGATAGCTTTATCGGTTCCAAGAGCCAAATGAAACTGCAGGTTTGCATTTCCATCGCGTGGAAGATGGCATAATTTCTTTTGCAGTCACGTCACAGTTCATCTAAATCTGAATATGTGAGACATAAGAATCTCGGGTTGGATTTTCTGGCTTATTTCTATAGCAACTGGAGTACAGTGCTATATACAGGGAGCAACTCTTTAAAAGTGTGCCAACTTCAGCACCTCTCAGCCTTACAAAGATGCTGGAACGTTTAAGAAGATCCAAAGGGAGGTAGATGAGAATGATGAGCATAAGAAGGCAAAAGTGATAGGCTGTTGCTGATACCATAGCTGCCTGGAGCCTCTGTAAGTTATGAGAGTGTGAGCTGATATCAGCTACTGATTGCAATGGAAAATTTAAGGGGGATTCCAGTGAATCCACCAGAAATAGAACATTTCGGAGACATATTAAAATATGTAGCTGGAAGCATAACTGCTGTTGAAAATTAAAGGATGAAGAACTGTGACCAAAATTTTATAATATCGTTTAATTCAAAAATATTAAAATATGCACAGATGACAGTCAATTGCACCACTAAAATGTTTGTTCACAAATTAAAGAAGGGCTAGGATGGGGTATCGGTTAAGCCTGGACAAAGGAACATGGAAAGGGAAGTAGCAAAGCCACACCAAAAAATGTGTTTTTATATTTTATGGTACTTCAGCCTTGCCACCTTCCTGTTCCCCTCTGAGTCAGTCACGGTTTGAAAGCTGGGACTTAGAGGTCTTGAGCTCTGGAGACAAAGTAGCAGAGAGAAGAGGTAGAGGAAGGAGCGAAAAGTTTTTACTAATCGAATAATGCATTTGGAACCATAGGCTCCTCTTAAAAGCGACAACAATCACTCCTTAGGGAAAGTGGCAGAGTGGAAAGGCACAGAAGTAACAGTTTGAGTCCTGGCTCTGTGACCGGGGCAAGGAACTGAACCGTTCTGAACTGTAGGCTCTTCATCAGTCAGGGCGACATCAGGCATCTACTCTCCCCTCCTTGGGAAGATTCACTGAAATAAGGGCTGGGAAGGTACTCCATGCTCAGCGGGCCCCTGGGATTGTGGTGGCTGGGTTTACTGGGTAGTCTCATTTCCTGGGGCTGCCATAAGAAATGATCACAACTGGATGGCTTCAAAAACAGAAATTTATTTTCTCACAGTTCTGGAGGCCAGAAATCCAAAATGGACGTGTCAGCAGGCCAGGCTCCTCCAAAGGCCCTAGGGGAGAGTCCTTCCTTGCCTCTTCAAGCTTCCGATGGCTCTAGCCATGTGGCTTGGCTACCTTGCTGCAATCTGTCTTCACATGTTACGCTCTTTTGTGTTTCTGTCTTCTCCTCTTCTTGTAAGGACACTTACCATTTGCTTCAGGGCTCACTCAGTTAATCCAGGATGATTTCATCTCAAGATCTTTCACTTAATTACATCTGCAAAGACCCTTTTTCCAAATAAGGTCACATGCAGAGGTACTGGGGCTTAGGACTTGGACATATCTTTTGGGGGGCCACAGTTCAACCCACTGCACTGGATTTCCAAGTCCGAAGACTTGTTGGTCATTCATAGCTTACTGTGAATTAGACAAACCAAATAACAACTGTACGTAAAGAGTGATGAGAGTGTTGCTCTGTTGAGAATTGAAGGAGAGCTGTTTTGGAGCCAGGGTCATTTTGGAAGAGGGAAGACGAGAGTGGGGTTGCACTGGTGGTGCTGGTGATAGAGTCAGGGACACTGTCCTGGCGTTGAGGGAGGGGCATAGCAGGAGCAAAGGGGATGGGAAGTTAAAGACAAAGATCACCCTCCTTACCTTCCTTCCCAGGGCCCTGGTGGTTGCTACTGTGCTGCTCTGCAACACCTCTGCCACTTGGATCTTAGGTCTGGCCTGTTACATAAACGTGAAGTGAGATACCTTGGTCTCCCTAAAGAACAATCGTGCCTTTGAATCAGGTAGCCAACCCCTGTGGCAGCTGGAATGATTGTGCAGGTACATTAATAAACTCTCAGGGGAGTTCCGCATTGTGATGAGCAGAAAAGAAGGGTGGATCTGGATTCCAGCCTGTGGGAGGATGCTCTCTGTTAGCCCCTCACACCCACTGCCTAATCCTGCTGGGAGCTGCAGCGAACACATAGCATCTCTTAAAGCAGTAATTCCTTTCCTAAAAAAATTTTATTGAAGTATAGTTCATTTACAATGGTGTGTTAATTTCTGCTGTACTGCAAAATGATTCAGTTATAGATATATATACTTTTTCATATTTTTTCCATGATGGTTTATCACAGGATAACCTGTGTTATACTGTAGGACCTTGTTTATCCATCCTATATACAATAGTTTGCATCTTATAATCCCAAACTCCCAGCCCTTCCCTCCCTCCCTCCCTCCCTCCCCGCTCCCCTTTGGCGACCACTAGTCTGTTCTCTATGTCTGGAGTCTGTTTCCATTTCATAGATAGGTTCATTTGTGTTGTATTTTAGATTCCACATATAAGTGATATCATAAGGTATTTGTCTTTCTCCCTCTGACTTACCTCACTTAGGATGATGATGTCTAGGTCCATCAATGTTGATGCAAATGGCATTATTTTATTCTTTTTTATGGCTGAGTAGTATTCCATTGTATATATGTACCACATCTTCTTTATCCATTCATCTGTTGATGGACATTTAGGTTGTTTCCATGTCCTGGCTATTATAAATAGTGCTGCTATGAATATAGGGGTGCACATATCTTTTCGAATTATAGGTTTGTTTGTTTTTTTTTAAAATACATGGACTCCCGTATTTATTTATTTATTATTTATTTTTGGCTGTGTTGGGTCTTCGTTTCTGTGCGGGGGCTTTTCTCTAGTTGTGGCAAGCGGGGGCCGCTCTTCATCACAGTATGCGGGCCTCTTCACTATCGCGGCCTCTCGTGGCGGAGCACAGGCTCCAGACGTGCAGGCTCAGTAGTTGTGGCTCACGGGCCTAGTTGCTCCGTGGCATGTGGGATCCTCCCAGACCAGGGCTCGAACCCGTGTCCCCTGCATTGGCAGGCAGATTCTCAACCACTGCGCCATCAGGGAAGCCCCCGAATTATAGTTTTGTCTTAAAATAGTAATTCTTGACCTCGTTAGGGACCTCACCTTGGCAAAGTCTGCCAGTAGGGCCTTAGGTGATCTCTGGGGGTATTTTTACTGACTTCGACAGCCCTGCCTATTCCTAGCACTCCTGGAATAACTGAATTACAGAGGGCAGCTTAGGAAAAGGGATCTGGACTCTAAAGCTCTTCCTAGATATGGGAACATGTGTATATGTATAACTGATTCACTTTGTTATAAAGCAGAAACGAACACACCATTGTAAAGCAATTATACTCCAATAAAGATGTTAAAAAAAAAAGCTCTTCCTTGTTCTAATATCTGTGATATACATTCATTTATTCTAAATCATAGCTAATATGCAGTGAACATTCAGTTACATTGTAAGCACTGTTCTAGGTGGTTATGACGCCTTTTTTTTTTTTCAGTTCTTACAAGAATCTTGTAAGATGGATATATTATTGTCTCCACTTTTAAGGTTAAGAAACTGATGACCAGAGAATTTCATTAACTTGCCCAAAGTCATACAGCTGGTAGGTGGAAGCTCCAGAAATCAAATCCAAATGCCTCTAACAGCAAGGCCCCTACTGTAAGCCGCAGCCCTGGGAGAGCGGGGTGGGTCCCTGGGTCAGCAGTTTGCACAGTAGAAGGAACTGGGGAGGCATGCAGACAAAAGGAAGTTTCTCCCAAGGAAGAAGCGCTCAAAGACCTAAGAAGTGAAACCAAATTTTCAGACTATGTGGCGGGTTGAGTTCTGTGATGGCTCAGCACCCTGCCGCCTATGTCCCCCGCTGTCAGCACACAGCCTCCCTGGAACGCTGATGGGCCAGAGTGGAGCTGCCTGCGAGGAGGTGGTGCAGGCTGACAGTATGGAAATGTTTCAGGTCAGCTCTTACTAGAATTTCTGCTTTGAAATCAGGATAGCCTGGAAAAAAACAAAACAAAACAGGACAGATGGTTGTTATCAGGAAAGCTTCGTTTAAAGAAATGGGATTCTGTGTCCTTATTTAACACAGAGCAAATCCTTTCTTTGGGTGTCTTGGGTCTCTCCCTGGCTACAAGTATTACAACTTTTAAAATATAAGGCTGGCTGCTCCACAGTGATGCTGGGAAGAGAGCAGCACAGCTGGCTAAGAGGAATTCAAATACATGTATAAATGCTAGTTGATAGAGACCCTTTCACCACTTTCACAAGTTGCTGTGAATAATTCTGAATCTGAGACCACTAATTTAAAATGTGCAGCGATAATTGAATACAGCTGTTTGAACATTTCTAAATGATTTCTATTTCAGAGTTAGGCACACCAGAGAGACTTTTGTTGCTCCAGTTACAAAAAAGTATTTCTTCTTGGGAACTCTAGTTCTAGAAAAATAATTGTATATGTGTTGGAGGAGGAAAACCATACAAACCTTTTTGACATGTAATATATAAACAGCAGTCCCATGCCCTGCCCATCAACACATAAAAGAAAAATATAATTTAAAATGTCTATTTTTCAGGTTACTCCCATGGATTATTATAAAGAGGGCAATATTTTCTGTTAACCAAAAAATAATTTTTCTCACATGTTAACTCCAGAAAAGTTTAAAATCATGGAAATTTTTCTTTGAAAGAAAGTGTTCCAGTCACTATTGCTACATAATAAATTACCTCAAAATATGGCAGCTTAAAATACCGGTCATTTTTAATACGCTTATGGATTCTGTGGGTCAGGAATTTGGATAGGGCACAAAAGGGATGCATTGATTCTGCTCCACAGTGTCGGAGAGCTCAGCTAAGAAGGCTTAAAAATTGAGGATGATTCAAAGGCCCAAGGCTGGAATCCTCTGGAGGCTGCTTCACTCCCATCATTGGCACCTGGGCTAAGATGACTTGAAAGCAGGACCGCTGACCAGTGCACCTACGTGTGGCCAGTCCGTGTGGTTTGGCTTCCTCACGGCATGGCGGCCCCAGGGCTCTAAATGCAAGCATTCCAGCAGACAAGGCAGACGCTGAATCACCTGTTCTGACCCATAACCTCACTCCCACCACACTCCACTGGCTAAAGCAATCGAAAGCCCACACAGATTCGAGGGGAGGGAGATACCACTGTCGATGGAGAAGGGGCAGGTCACTTTGTAGAGGAACATGTGAGATGGGAGTTATTGTTGCAGTTATCTTTGGAAAAATACAATATGCCACAAGAAGAAAAAATGCCAAAATGATTCAAAATTGTGCATTATCCAAGACATGAGTTGATAACTGGCAGGAAAAACTTAATTGAAATAAGCTCCTTGAAGGGATATGTATTTTATCCAGGTTACAGACAACAATAGTGATAATGATAGTAATGAAATCTTACAGTGTTCACTATGTGCCAGACACTGTTCCAAGTGTCTATATTAATTCAGTTCATCCTCTGTGGAAAATGGGTTACAAAGAGGTTAAGTAATGAGCCCAAAGTTATACAGCTAGCAATCAATAAAACCAAGATTTGAGCCCTGGCAATTCAGCTCCACTTGCTGTGTGCTTTAACCACTCCTCTGTATCACTCTCCAGTCCAATGGGAAAAACAGGTGAAGTATAATTAAAAGCAAACTATAAATTGACGTTTACTTCTAGGCTATACTAGGGAATGGGGACTGATCTTTTCTGATTACCCAACACATGCCAGGTATTATGCCCTACATGTTACCTCTCTTAATTCTTACAATGACCCAATGAGGTAGGTGTTATTACTGCCATCTCTCAAAAGAGAGAATTGAGGTTCAGAGATGTTAAGTAACTTTCCCAAAGTCACAGAGCTGGCAAATGGTGGCCCTGGGATTGAAAACCAGATTTATCAATTTATTTGTTCAACTTATCTGTTCTTTCCATCTTTCCATAGCTACAGTCTACCTACTTACTCTCAAGGGTTTTTGTGTAAGGGCTCGTTCAAAATAATTCACTATGGAGTCTTTTGCTTCCCAGTAGCATGGCATTTGGGGAATATAACTGAATGATACAGAGCAGCTAAAATCCCTTGGTTTGATTATGGAGTTTTGGGGACTATTATCGCAACACTTGTGCTTGTCTTTGTAAATTCCTGCTGGACATGGACCGTGACTTTTATCTTAGGTAATAAGCCCGAATTCTGGAAGGATTTTTTTTTTCTCTCTCTCTAAGAAAATGCCTATTGAATACCTGACATTGTCAAGAATTTATCCTTTGACCTATCAGACCATTAAGTGAGCAGTAACTGCTGTGAAAGGTCTGTGTTTTGCTTGGTCTTCAGCTATAATGTGATAGGCACTCAACCATAACATTATGATTATGAAGCACTTAGGGAGGATGCTATCTACAAGATGCTCTCTAAATATTTTCTCCTCTTGTGCTTCTCCCTCTAAGGCTCCAGTTCCAACTGTGCCGGGGCCCTTAGCTGATTCTAAAAGAGTTCCTTGAGCTGTCACAGGAGAAAGAGGCAATTCGATTTTAGCATCCAGAGATATTTGTATACTCTTCTTTATTCCATTAATGTGACTGACGGCTTCAGTCCTTGTGCCAGACTGCTCTTTTGACTTGTTTCCTGTGCTGACGACTGATGTTTTAACTCACTCATGATCTGTGGATTCAGAGGGTTATGCTGTTTGCCCTTTTCTTCAACAACAAAAATGACATCAAATATATCATTGCTTAAAGACTGACACCATGCTTTCCTTGGCCAGGACTTAATGGACTTTCCTAGAGTTAATTCACAAAGCAAGTTGAGGGTTTTCAGTTATTAATGCTCTTATCAAGTTATAATGACATTATTTAGAATCATATCTGTTCTTAACAGGATAGAATTTAAACTAATGACAGGAGATGAAGGAGAAGTCACAGAGGTCCGAAACCGTTACAGAACCCACCAATGCAACATTCAGGCATCAGTAGAAAGAGGAATCTAGTATGTGAATTATATTTCTTATCAGGATATAAAAGCCATTTGGATGTGTTTAGCTTGGTTCACTTTCTAGTACAAAAACTCCTTGACAAGGAGCCCTTTTCATCTTAGTGTATGTTTGGTGCCCAGCACATAGCGCATTTTAATTAGAGGTCTATTGAACTTTTCAGAATTATCTCAGAAACTTGCTCACAGGACTTTGTTTAAACTCGGAATCCCTTGTCAAAGAAACTCAAGCGAGGAAGGGCTGCATTTTTTATACGTGGCTCAAACCCCCCAACTCTTCAGCCCAGGGCTCTCCATTTGAAATCATCCTCAGAATTCAGTGGACTAAGGCACATTATATAATAACTGTGATTTACCCATAGTCCCACTGGAAACTCTATTTATAGCTCACCTAATCACCTTGAGGGCTCCAGGACTGTTCACAGTACTTAGCACATATAGTGGACATTGAATACAATTTGCTGAATGATTGCAATGCCTGAATCATCCATTTTATTAGGAAAAGCTTTTCTGTTAAGTTCCATTTTGGTCACAGAAGTTACTCATCAAGGTCCATTCTGGATGAAACAGCTGTTCTTTGCAAATATTTAAGATATGCACACATTGGTGTTTGCCTTCCATTTTCTTTAGGAAGCACTGGACGCAGTAGAGACCGTACCCTTCTGTCTTTTGAGGCATACTAAATACAGTTTATCCAGATTAAAAATATGCACATGAGAAACAGAATTATCTTAATCTCATCAAAAGAAAAAGAAATACTCAAGCTAGTTGAAATAAAGAGGAATTTATTTTAAGGGTCTGAAGAAATCCTATGAATCTAATAGTATAGCTGGGTGACTTATGGGAACTCTAACATCTTCAGGTAGGTCATTTCTCTTGGTCTTTCTCAGAACACTGTCTTTTCTTCTCTTTGTGTGTCAGCTTCATCTTTCCTGTGGAAACCAGTTTCTTCCACAGGCCTTTTAGGGTCTGCTTCCCCATAACTTCAGCTGTATCTAACTTTGCATTTAGCTACGTTGTAATTTTGGCCATAAAGCCAATTACATTACTAATTCTGTATGACCTTATTGCTCTGGACACTAAAGTGTCAATTATTTCAGTCTCTATCTTTCAGTTTCCAAAGTTTCTAAGAGAATTTGAATGGCTTTGCCTGAGTCACTTGCCCACTCTTGGTCTAATTACCAAGGGGACGAGTCATATGCCTTTAGGGCTGCTTAGCAAAAATGTTCTCCACAAAGGTGGAAAAGGTGGTAAAGGTGATGTGGGCAAGTGGAAGTGGTGGATTTATCGAGAATATGAAGCTTCAAAAGATCTGGTTTTGGAAGAAGGAGATACTTTTGATTATACTAATTGTCATGAGAACATATAAAATAAAAATGATAAAAATTCGTTCTCATTCTTTGTACCTAATACTACTTCATTTTTTATTGCTAAAATACATCTTCATCTCTGAACCTGCTATTTCTCTCCCACAAATTATCTTGAGAGGATAATTTTGTGAACTCTTGTCTTGTAGGCCCTAAGTTAGAAGCCAAATAACAGGGATAAATTCTTCAAACATTTCTTGCTGCTTCTGGCAGTTTCATTTGTAATGATCACTTGGCCTAAATTAAAGTGAGGTTGAAGATAGTGGAAATCAAACTCCAGGGAAAAGACTGAAAAAGCTGGGGATACTTTTTGAAGCTTAAGAAGATGAAAGAGATTGTAAGTAGTCTTGAACCTTTCTTTGATAATTTACTCATTTAAAAAATCTGCTTTTTTCAAAAATAACACATGATTTTATTGAAGAACTAACTTTGGAAGCTATGGATAATCTTACGTCTTAAAGATTAAAATAAAGACTATCTAGAAATAACTGTAAATTTGAACGTTTAAAAAATCTTTAAATGGTGTTATTTTAATTTAATTATATAAAATGTATAATGTTAATACCCTGTTACCAAGAGCTTGCTTCAATTCAGCCCCAAATAGCCCATCTACGCTAGACATGTTTACAGCGCCTACCAGCCTTTCAAGTACAGGTAAGCTGTGACAGAGTGAGAGAGTGGCATGGACATATATACACTACCAAACGTAAAATAGATAGCTAGTGAGAAGCTGCTGCATAGCACAGGGAGATCAGCTCGGGGCTTTGTGACCACCTAGAGGGGGGGGAGGGAGGGTGGGAGGGAGGGAGACGCAAGAGGGAAGAGATATGGAAGCATGTGTATATGTATAACTGATTCACTTTGTTATACAGCAGAAACTAACACACCATTGTAAAGCAATTACACTCCAATAAAGATGTTAAAAAAAA
>NC_041224.1:137908679-137911928 GCF_002837175.3 Physeter macrocephalus
CGCGCGTCCGGAGCCTGTGCTCCGCAACGGGAGAGGCCACAACAGTGAGAGGCCCGTGTACCGCAAAAATAATAATAATAATAATAATAAGCCATAGAGAGAGACTTATTGAAAGTCATGATGATCCAAAGTTCCTGTTTGACACTGGTTCTCTAACACTAAAAGAAAACCAAACGTTACCCATACTTTATCCTCAATTATAGATGAAGAAGACTGAAGAATGAAAAGTGAAATTTTATACTAAAGGTGATGTCCCTCTCTAATTTGCTTTTTTAAAAAACAAAATTTGTGACTGAGTTGTTATGACTTCGCTGTCTTTTTTTTTTTTTTTGGTGGTACGCGGGCCCCTCACTGCTGTGGCCTCTCCTGCCGTGGAGCACAGGCTCCGGACGCGCAGGCTCAGCGGCCATGGCTCACGGGCCCAGCCGCTCCGCGGCATGGGGGATCTTCCCGGACCGGGGCACGAACCCGCGTCCCCTGCATCGGCAGGCGGATTCTCAACCACTGCGCCACCAGGGAAGCCCCGCTGTCATTCTTTCTGCAATAACGCACAGGAGTAGCATCCCTTGGCAGCCTTCCAGCAGTGTTTACCCTTAAGATGCTCTAGAACCACACCATGAAAACAATTCCTGGGCTCAGCACAGGGGTTGGCACGTAGCAGACGTTCACGGTCTATTCACTTACTTTAAGTGATTGAATGTCAATTTCTCTCCCGCCATTTTGACCTCATCACCTCCTGTCTCAAAATCTTCAATAAGACTTCAAGAAAGACTTCTCTTTTTCAAGTTTAAATTATTCATCCTATATTTCAAATCTTTCAGGGATCTCACCTCTTCCTTATCTTCTTTCATCTAGTTGGCCCCTTTTACTGCTCCCTGCTTACTTCAGTTAATATATCTTCTTTTGCTCTGTTCTTCTTACTCATTTTTATCACCCACATGGTACTAAATATAACTCCTTCTATACTCTAACATTTTGTTTACACTCAAATTTTGCTGCTTTCTCCCCATTGGAATTATAGTTGTAGTAGACAGTTTAGAGGCGCTTTCCCAGCCCGCCTCCTGTCTTCTCTAAAACTTGCTCCCATAGCAGCTATGATTGAACTTCATGACCCTAACCGTTAACCCTTAACTGCCCAAGGGTGGTTTTTGTTTTTGTTTTAAGACACTAAGTTTTGGGGTGTTTTGTTTTGCAGTAAAAGATAAGGGATTCAGGACTTCCCTGGTGGTGCAGTGGTTAAGAATCCACCTGCCAGTGCAGAGAGAGAGAGTGAGAGAAAGAGCCATTGGCAGCCATGTTTCCTACCTTTTGACTTGTCTCACCACCACAGCTGACTGGACCAGGAAAGAGGACCCAGCCTAAACCTGACCTGTAACCCCTGACCTGGTTTTCAAAAAACGTGTTGAGCCAATCATATTCCCTCTCTCAAGAATGTGAACTAAGAACTGCCAAATGAAGGAATTCAGGAAGTATTAGGAGCAGAGATTGAATCATTATAACATAGAGAGACTTGATTTTCAATGTGCACTGCAAAGTCAGAGGGAAGGAAATATGACTCAGCAGAGGAAACCCACCTAGAGAGAGAAAGAGGAAAAACAGCAACACATCAGGAACCGAGTATCTTCTAAGGGATGGACAGCCCCCTGGTCCCTAGAGCTGCCCCAGTGCCATTTTTAATCCACATGGAGACTTGCAGAAAAACCTCCCCTTTCTTAAAGTATCATGAGTGGCTCTCTACTTCCTGTAACTCAGAAAGTCTCACTTCAGCACCATCTTATCCTGGGTTCATAAAAAAGGCCAAGGGCTGCCAACTTACCTTAGACAATGACACTTGATAATGATGTTCATGATACTGACATCGATCCTTTTAACAATGAAATTTGAGAAAATTTGGGGTTAGCAGCAAAGCAAAGCATTTGCATGTTGGCCTGCTTCCCCAGAGCAATGAGCTTGGACCTCCCCCTCACCCAGGCTGATGTAGGCAACCTTAGCAGCTGGCTTAGGACTCAGCTACAGATGACACACCCACCAACAGAGAGATGACAAACTTGTGTTGCTCAGAGCTGACTGGACCATTCCAGTCCAGGGTCTATTGAGTGCAGATTCGGGGATGAACGGGATGCCTTTCCAGTCCCTGAACAAGCAGGGCCGTTCCTGGGCAAAGCCATGAACTCCTGTCCTCGGTGTGAGGGGTGAGAAGGGCACTGAAGTTGAAGCAAGCTGTACTGTACACTGTCACCCTGTGTACAGTAGTCACTCTGGTAGCTTGGGCAGAAGTGATCAGGGTAAAGCTAGATGTGCCAGTCCCTCTTTAAGAATACAGTCCACTCCTGAGTGGAGTGTATGTGTGTGTGGTGTCAAGGCAGTAGAGCAGTAAGTAAGAATGAGCCTCTAATCCTCTAATCACTGGTATTCTCTAGGAGAGAAATGGTTCTTTTGTGCCCTCAGAGAGAGTGGTGGGCGCCTCAGATGGCCTCAAGAGCTTCAAGCTCTTACTAGAGGGTCAACCAGGATAGTTATTGTTCCTCCACATGGTATATTGTGAATAGGCACCTCTGGCCCTGTGCTTTTAGTCACTTTGGGACAAGGAAGTACTTCCAATTAGTTAAATGGATACGGATACATGCTGGATATGGATACATGACAAAAACTGCTGCCGCTAATTGACATGTTAAAGGACATTCAGCCTAAATTGCCAATAGGTATAAATTAAAATTTAACAAATTTTAAAATTTAAACACTTAAGAGGCACCATAGCATATGCATGGATTCTGGACCCAGATATTTTGGATCTAAAGCCCAGTTCCACTGCTTTCTACCTGTTTAACCTTGGTCAAAGCACTTAAATTCTCTATACCTCAATTTCTTCATCTATGTAGTGGGGATGATGATCATAGCACCTGCCTCATTTGGTTATCGTGAAGACTAAATGCTTACTTGTATAAAGCCTGTACAACAGTGCCTGGCACATAATAAACGTTCAGTCAATGTTATTGATTATTATCTACTGCACTTCAAGAATAAGCCATAGGGCTTCCCTGGTGGCGCAGTGGTTGCGCGTCCGCCTGCCGATGCAGGGGAACCGGGTTCGCGCCCCGGTCTAGGAGGATCCCACATGCCGCGGAGCGGCTGGGCCCGTGAGCCACGGCCACTGAGCCTGCGCGTCCGGAGCCTGTGCTCCGCAACGGGAGAGGCCACAACAGTGAGAGGCCCGTGTACCGCAAAAATAATAATAATAATAATAATAAG
>NC_041224.1:137912544-137915075 GCF_002837175.3 Physeter macrocephalus
CGTGCGCCACAACTATTGAGCCTGCGCTCTAGAGCCCGTGAGCCACAATTACTGAGCCCGTGTGCCACAACTACTGAAGCCTGCATGCCTAGAGCCCGTGCTCCGCAACAAGAGAAGCCACTGAAATGAGAAGCCTGTGCACAGCAATGAAGAGTAGCCCCCGCTCACCACAACTAGAGAAAGCCTGCGCACAGCAACGAAGACCCAACACAGCCAAAAATAAATAAATAAATTTTAAAAAAAGGTAAGTGATACATCATTGTTCTCAAAAGTTGCTTCATAAAATCTCTAATTGTGAGTTTAAAAATATGCTTTAGAGCTCATTTCGACTTAATAGTCGAAATGACTTATAGTCGTATGATTTTATTATAAAAAATTATAGAGTACAAGAAAATTCTCTACTGAATATGATGTATAGTACAAAACATATGGTAAGTCTGTGATAAATGCCAGAAAGATTATGATTTTTTAAGTGCCTAGAGGAGGAGGGAGAGGGCAAGGGATTTGATTTTTTTTTTTTTAATTTTTTTTTTATTTTATTTTTTTTTTTTTTTGCGGTACGCGGACCCCTCACTGCTGTGGCCTCTCCCGCCATGGAGCACAGGCTCCGGATGCACAGGCTCAGCGGCCATGGCTCACGGGCCCAGCCGCTCCACGGCATGTGGGATCCTCCCGGACCGGGACACGAACCCACGTCCCCTGCATCGGCAGGCGGACCCTCAACCACTGCGCCACCAGGGAAGCCCGGGATTTGATTTTTTTAAGAAGTTTTTTCTAGCTTTCAGCATCTGCTGGCCTGGTCCTAGAAGAGGATATAGTTAATAAAATGCTTAACATTTAATAAAATGTTTATAATTTCATAGAAGAAATAAATTTGGTTTGTTCGGTTAAGATTCTTTACATTCCTGTTGTGTATTTATGGCTTGTTTTTAGTCACTTGCCCATCTTTCTGTCATATTGACTTTAGCCAATGACAACTCAGGGATTGAGCTCAAGAGGGGAAAGACCCCTCGTATACGTGACCAGTATGCAAGCAAAGAGCAAGGTTAATAGGTACTTAAATTGACCAGGCAGGTGGATGTTTTATGAATTAACCGTTTTGATTTTGTGGGTCTTAAAGTGTTTAATTCCCCCATTACTATGATTAAGTTTCCACCATGGTTTAAAGTTTTTCGAAAGGTATGAAAAATATTTTGTCTTATTATTTAGCTTAGGGGAGCAGTGATAACTTCTACGTGTTATCAGGTGCTTCGTTCCTACTGCAGCTGTTGACCATGGGAGTCCGTTCCATCTGTGCTGAGCTTGTGTGTCAGCGTGCCCTTGGCTTTTTGTGTGTGAACTGGCACGTGGTAATGGAGATTAGGTCGCTCTGCTTCATGTGTTGATTTTGCAGCTAAACACACCCAGTTACTTCACACGTGTGATTGTAATGGCTGAATTTAAAAGGTTAGGAAAAGGTAAAACGAAAACAAATGCATTCAGAATAACTTAAGGTCAGATGGACATTCATAAGCATGTTGGAGATGGATGAAACCTTAGCTCAAAATGTTAGACTGAGCTTCCTGATATCAGCTGATCTTTTAGCACTCCCTCATAGTCCTGCTATTATATAGCACCTTACAGTTTGGAAAGCATTCTCATTTGGGTTCATTTCTTATTTAGATTCCAATTTTCTAGCTGCTACAACCAGAACATTTCACAACTAGCAAGAAAGCTACAGATTGTGGGGATTCTGCTGACTGGAGTCCCACATGCTCCCTCACTGTCCCTCATCTGAGATCAGGATTGTACCTCCAAAGTGGGAGCCTGTGGGACTCCAGATTTCCTGCTGTCCCACTTGCAGCTATGGCACTTGCTGTATCTATCATGGTGCCTTAACATAATAGGTCCTAAGTAAACATTTATCAAATTATCTTATTACAGGGCTGTACAAAGCCAGCACAGGAACCTTTCAGCACATATTTATTGATTCATTATTATTTAATATTTCCACATCCCCATCCCACAATATTCTCCTGTAGTTGTATTTAAAAATGACAATACTGTGTATGTTTTAACACTTTGCAGTACATAAGTTACTGTCACATGCATTATCTCATTTGATTTTCTCAAAAATCTTATGAGCTATCGGAGCGGCTGGGCCCGTGAGCCACGGCCACTGAGCCTGCGCGTCCGGAGCCTGTGCTCCGCAACGGGAGAGGCCACAACAGTGAGAGGCCCGTGTACCGCAAAAATAATAATAATAATAATAATAAGCCATAGAGAGAGACTTATTGAAAGTCATGATGATCCAAAGTTCCTGTTTGACACTGGTTCTCTAACACTAAAAGAAAACCAAACGTTACCCATACTTTATCCTCAATTATAGATGAAGAAGACTGAAGAATGAAAAGTGAAATTTTATACTAAAGGTGATGTCCCTCTCTAATTTGCTTTTTTAAAAAACAAAATTTGTGACTGAGTTGTTATGACTTCGCTGTCTTTTTTTTTTTTTTGGTGGTACGCGGGCCCCTCACTGCTGTGGCCTCTCC
>NC_041224.1:137915907-137969335 GCF_002837175.3 Physeter macrocephalus
GGGTTCGAGCCCTGGTCTGGGAAGATCCCACATGCCACGGAGCAACTAAGCCCGTGCGCCACAACTATTGAGCCTGCGCTCTAGAGCCCGTGAGCCACAATTACTGAGCCCGTGTGCCACAACTACTGAAGCCTGCATGCCTAGAGCCCGTGCTCCGCAACAAGAGAAGCCACTGAAATGAGAAGCCTGTGCACAGCAATGAAGAGTAGCCCCCGCTCACCACAACTAGAGAAAGCCTGCGCACAGCAACGAAGACCCAACACAGCCAAAAATAAATAAATTTTAAAAAAAGGTAAGTGATACATCATTGTTCTCAAAAGTTGCTTCATAAAATCTCTAATTGTGAGTTTAAAAATATGCTTTAGAGCTCATTTCGACTTAATAGTCGAAATGACTTATAGTCGTATGATTTTATTATAAAAAATTATAGAGTACAAGAAAATTCTCTACTGAATATGATGTATAGTACAAAACATATGGTAAGTCTGTGATAAATGCCAGAAAGATTATGATTTTTTAAGTGCCTAGAGGAGGAGGGAGAGGGCAAGGGATTTGATTTTTTTTTTTTAATTTTTTTTTTATTTTATTTTTTTTTTTTTTTGCGGTACGCGGACCCCTCACTGCTGTGGCCTCTCCCGCCATGGAGCACAGGCTCCGGATGCACAGGCTCAGCGGCCATGGCTCACGGGCCCAGCCGCTCCACGGCATGTGGGATCCTCCCGGACCGGGACACGAACCCACGTCCCCTGCATCGGCAGGCGGACCCTCAACCACTGCGCCACCAGGGAAGCCCGGGATTTGATTTTTTTAAGAAGTTTTTTCTAGCTTTCAGCATCTGCTGGCCTGGTCCTAGAAGAGGATATAGTTAATAAAATGCTTAACATTTAATAAAATGTTTATAATTTCATAGAAGAAATAAATTTGGTTTGTTCGGTTAAGATTCTTTACATTCCTGTTGTGTATTTATGGCTTGTTTTTAGTCACTTGCCCATCTTTCTGTCATATTGACTTTAGCCAATGACAACTCAGGGATTGAGCTCAAGAGGGGAAAGACCCCTCGTATACGTGACCAGTATGCAAGCAAAGAGCAAGGTTAATAGGTACTTAAATTGACCAGGCAGGTGGATGTTTTATGAATTAACCGTTTTGATTTTGTGGGTCTTAAAGTGTTTAATTCCCCCATTACTATGATTAAGTTTCCACCATGGTTTAAAGTTTTTCGAAAGGTATGAAAAATATTTTGTCTTATTATTTAGCTTAGGGGAGCAGTGATAACTTCTACGTGTTATCAGGTGCTTCGTTCCTACTGCAGCTGTTGACCATGGGAGTCCGTTCCATCTGTGCTGAGCTTGTGTGTCAGCGTGCCCTTGGCTTTTTGTGTGTGAACTGGCACGTGGTAATGGAGATTAGGTCGCTCTGCTTCATGTGTTGATTTTGCAGCTAAACACACCCAGTTACTTCACACGTGTGATTGTAATGGCTGAATTTAAAAGGTTAGGAAAAGGTAAAACGAAAACAAATGCATTCAGAATAACTTAAGGTCAGATGGACATTCATAAGCATGTTGGAGATGGATGAAACCTTAGCTCAAAATGTTAGACTGAGCTTCCTGATATCAGCTGATCTTTTAGCACTCCCTCATAGTCCTGCTATTATATAGCACCTTACAGTTTGGAAAGCATTCTCATTTGGGTTCATTTCTTATTTAGATTCCAATTTTCTAGCTGCTACAACCGGAACATTTCACAACTAGCAAGAAAGCTACAGATTGTGGGGATTCTGCTGACTGGAGTCCCACATGCTCCCTCACTGTCCCTCATCTGAGATCAGGATTGTACCTCCAAAGTGGGAGCCTGTGGGACTCCAGATTTCCTGCTGTCCCACTTGCAGCTATGGCACTTGCTGTATCTATCATGGTGCCTTAACATAATAGGTCCTAAGTAAACATTTATCAAATTATCTTATTACAGGGCTGTACAAAGCCAGCACAGGAACCTTTCAGCACATATTTATTGATTCATTATTATTTAATATTTCCACATCCCCATCCCACAATATTCTCCTGTAGTTGTATTTAAAAATGACAATACTGTGTATGTTTTAACACTTTGCAGTACATAAGTTACTGTCACATGCATTATCTCATTTGATTTTCTCAAAAATCTTATGAGCTATATAGGCAGGAAATTACTATTCCTATTTCACAGATGGGCTAACTAAGGAAGGCATAAAGACATTAAGTGATGTAGAACTGAGGTCTCTGTTTCGTTAACTAGCCTGTTTTCTACTCTTTGAGGATGCTTTTCTCCTGCTTCAGTTTAGCCTCTTTCCCGGCAGAGTCCCTGTCTCAGTGGTGAATGAGAGTAGGGAGGCCTTCCTCCAGAACAATCTCATTGTTACAAATACCCTTCATTCTTTGCAGTAACTCTGGTCTGGGGCAAAGAACATAAAAATGAATACTTTATTCCAAAGTCATGTACTTATCATGTAGCTTCCAAAATGTGTATATTGATTTTGCATTTTATAGTCTCATGATGTCTATGTAGGTAAAATTATTACAAGGTTTTATTATTTATTGTTTCAACAACTCTACCCAACTCTCCAGTGATTTCCAATATCAAAGAGAAGCAATCATTACCCTGATGCCCTGTATGACCTGGCTCCTACCTACTTCTCCAGCTTTATCTTATACCCCTCTCCTGCTCATGCAGTAAGCTCTGGCAACATGAAGTTCTTTCTGTTCCTAACATATGCCAAGCTCAGTACTACCATAGGGCATTTGCACTTGCTGCACCTTCTGGGTGGAATATTATTCCCTCAGATCTTGCACAGGTGATTCTGTTTTATCATTCAGTCAACTGCACAAAAGCCTCCTTGAAGAAGTCTTTCCTGGTCTCCTTGTTAAGTGAAAAAAGCTAGGTACAGAATAGTGTACATAGTGTGCTGCCATTTCTGTGTGTTTTTAAAAGATTATTTACACAAACATGCAGAGAAAAGTGCTGGGAAGATACACAAAATATTGATAAGTGGTTTCCACTAGGGAGGAGAACTGCTGGGCGAAAGTAGGATTAAAACATTTTTCACTCTTTATATTATTTGAATTGTTTACTATCTGTATCTATTACTTGTTGAAATAATAAAACCTCTTTAAAAGAATGAGAAAAAAGAGCCCATTGGATTGTCTAAACCTAACGAATTGGAAATAAAACAGGAATAAATATTTAATATTTCACTTAGATTCAATAATTCAAGTATACAGGTCCTGGTGAGATGGAGTCTTCTTCAAAGCAGTTCATCTGACAGAAACCTAAAATTTTATTGACCACAAGCTTAATAGGACCCAACCACAGGGCTGTTAGAAGACTGAATGCCACCTCCCAACAGCAGCAGAATACATATTCTTCTTAAGTGCACATGGAACATTCTCCAGTATAGATGACATGTTAGAGAACCAAACAAGTCTTAACAAATTTAAGGTGATTGAATTTATATCTAGTATCCTTTTTGACAACAGTGGACTGAAACTAGAAATCAATAGCAGAGAATTGGAAAATTCCCAAATATTTGGAAATTAAACAACACACTCTTGAATATAAATGGATCAAAGAAGAAATCAAAAAGGAAATTAGAAAATATCTTGAGACAAATGAAAGCAAAAATACAAATACCAAAACTTATGAGATACAGCAAAAGCAGTACTAAGAGGCAACTTTATAGTGATAAATGCCTACCTTAAAAAAGAAGTAGAATCTCAAATATAAAACCTATTTCTATACATCAAGGAATTAGAAAAAGAAGAACATAAGCCCAAAGCTAGCAGAAGGAAGGCAATAAAGATTAGAACAGAAATAAACAAAATAGAAAATAGAAAAACAATAGATAAAATCAATGAAACTGAGTTGCTTTTCTGAAAAGATCAACAGGGACTTGCCTTGTGGTGCAGTGGTTAAGTCTCCATGCCCCCAATGCAGGGGGCCCAGGTTCAATCCCTGGTCAGGGAACTAGATCCCACATGCATGCCGCAACTAAGAGTTCACATGACACAACTAAGGAGCCCGCCTGCCGCAACTAAGACCAGGCTCAACCAAATAAAAATAAACTAATTAATTAATTTTTAAAAAAAGAAAAAAAAAGATCGACAAAATTGACGTCTTTAACTAGACTAACTAAGGAAAAAAAGAGAAAGACCCAAATAAAATCAGAAATGAAAGGGGACATTATTACCACCTCTGCAGGAATTAAAAAGATTACAAGAGTACTATGAATAATTGCATACTAACAAATTGGATAACTTAAAAGAAATGGATAAATTCCTAGAAACATATAACTTACAAGATTGAATCATGGAGAAACAGAAAATTTGAACAGACCAATTACTAGTAAGGAGATTGAATCAGTAAAACAAACAAACAAACACCTCTCAACAAAGAAAATTCCAGGACTAGATGTCTTCACTGGTGAATTCTACTAAACAGTTAAAGAAGAATTAATACCAATCCTTTTCAAACTCTTCCAAAAAATTGAAGAGGAGAAAACTTTTCCAAACTCATTTTATGAGGTCAGTATCACCCTGATTCCAAAGCCAGAAGAAGATGTTACAAGAAAAGAAAACTACAGGCCAATATTCCTGACGAATATAGGTGAAAAAATCCTCTACAAAATACTAGAAAACTGAATCCAGCCGCACATTAGAAGTCTCATATTCCATGAAGAAGTGGAACTTATCCCTGGGATGCAAGGATGGTTCAACATATGAAAATCAACCAATGTGAGACAGCATATTAACAGAACAAAGGATAAAACTCTTATGATGATCTCAATAGATGCAGAAAAAGCATTAGACAAAACCCAACACCTTTCTTGATGGAAAAAAAAAGACTCAACAAACTAGGAATAAAAGGAAATTATCTCAAAGTAATAAAGGCCATAAATCCCACAGCTAACATTATACTCAATGAAAAACTGAAACATTTTCCTCTAAGATCAGGAATAAAAGACAGGGATGCTCACTCTTGCCACTTCTATTCAACATTTCTATTCAACTGGAAGTTCAAGCCAGAGCTATTAGGCAAGGAAAAGAAGTAAAAGGCATCCAAATCTGAAAAGAAGTAAAAATCTCTGTTCACAAATGACATGATCTTATATGTAGAAAATTCTAAAACTCCCACAAAAACATTGTTAGAACCAATAAACAAATTCAGTGAAGTTCAAAGACACAAAAATCAATATGTAAAAATTTGTTGTGTTTCTATTCACTAACAATGAACTATCTTAAAAAGATAATAAGAAAAGAGCACCATTTACAATAACTTCATAAAGAATAAAATACAAAGAAATAAACTTAACCAAGGAGGCAAAAGACTTGGACACTGAAAACTACAAAATATTAATGAAAGACATGAGAGAGGACACAAGTGAATAGAAAGACATCCTGTGTTCATAGATTGGAAGACTTAATATTGTTAAAACGTCCATACTACCCAAAGCAACCTATAGATTTAAAGCAATCTTTAGCAAAATCCCAATGACATCTTTTACAGAAATAGAAAAATAATCTTAAAATTCATATGGAACCACAAAGGACCCTGAATAGCCAAAACAATCTTAAAAAGAACAAAGCTGAAGGCCTCACACTTCCTGATTTCAAACATATTACAAAACTATAGTAATCTAAACAGTATGCTACTGGCATAAAAATAGACATATATGCAAATGGAACAGAATATAGAGCCCAGAAACAAACCCATGCATATACAGATAACTGATCTTCAACAAGGATGCTATGAATACACAATGGGAAAGGAGAGTCTCTTCAATACATGGTGTGGGGAAAATTGGATATCCACATGCAAAAGAATGAAATTGGACCCTTATCTTACACCATACACAAAAATCAACTCAAAATGGATTAAAGACTTCAACAGAAGACCTGAAACTGTAAACTCTTAGAAGAAAACCAAGGGGGAAATCTTTGTGATACTGATCTTGGCAATGGTTTCTTGGGTATGATACCAAAAAGCACCAGCAACAAAAGCAAAAATAGATAAGTGGGACTACATTAAATTAAAAAGCTTCTGCACAACAAAGGAAACAGGCAACCTACAGAATGGGGGAAAATATTTGCAAACCATATATCTGATAAGGGGTTAATATCCAAAATATATAAGAAACTCATATAACTCAATAGCAAAAAACCAAATAACCCAACTTAAAAATGGGCAGAGGTAATGAATAGACAATTCTCCAAAGAAGATAAGCAAATACAACAGATATATGAAAAGATGTTGAACATCACTATCATCAGGGAAATGTAAACCAAAATCACGAGATACCACCTCACACCTGTTAAGATGTTCATTATCAAAAATACCAGAAAATAGCAAATGTTGACAAGGATGTAGAAACATTGGAACCCATGTGCCATGTTGATGGAGATGTAAAATGGTGCTGGTAAAACAGACTGGAGCTTCCTCAAAAAATTAAAGATAGAACTACCATATGATCCAGCAACCTACTTCTGGGTATTATTCAAAAGAACTGGAATCAGGATCTTGAAGAGATTTGCACTCCCATGTTCATTGCAGCATTGTTCACAATAGCCAAGAGGTGAAAACACCTAAATATCCATAGATGGATAACTCGATTATGTAGTACATACCTACAGGGGAATATTATTCAGCCATAAAAAGAAGAGAATCCTGTTATATGATATGTCATGGATGGACCTTGAGGACAATTTGCTAAAAAATAAGCCAGTCACAGATGGACAATACTGCATGATTCTACTTATATATCAAAAGTTGCCAAACTTATGCAAGTAAAAAGTGCAATTTCTCAGAGCTGCGGGGAGGGAGAAACGGGAGTTGCTGTTCAATGGGTATAAAGTTTCAGTCATGTAAGATGAAAAAGCTCTAGAGATATGTTGTACAACATTGTGCTTACAGTTAACAAAAGTCTACTGGAGTCTGAAAGTTTTGTTGAGGGTAGATCTCATGTTATGTATTTTCTACCACAATTTTTTTAAAAAAGTGAGTGCACCTCACAATAGCAATCAAAGAAATGCAAATAAAAATTATCACCTGTCACATTAGTGAGGCTTTAAAAATGCTACTGAGAGTTCCCTGAGGCAGGCTCTCTCTCATTTACTGATGGTTGCAGTATAACTTGGCAGGTATAATCATTTCGAAAAACAGTTTGGAAATATGCATGGAAGGGTCTTAAAAATGCTTATACCATTTGATGTAATAATTTCACTTGTAGGAAATTGTTCTCATATAGTAATAATGAATATAAATATGTTCATTATTTAGAAGACCAAAAATTAGAAATCTTCCCAATGTTTTATAAGAGTGGGGATGGTTCATAGATATTCATACACATGAAGGAACAACAAAAAAGAAGTTTTAGCGACAAGAGAAAACTGCTCACAATTGTAACATTAAGTGAAAAAAGGGGGGATAACAAACTGTGTGAGAGGTGATTATACACAGTATTATCACACTATGTAAAAAAATTAAAAATAAAAAAGATGAAGGAAATAGATAAAAAATGTTATACAGGGTTGTTTCTGGGTAATGAGACTATGGATGATTTAAATAAAATAAGATTTTTAAAAATCCCTTTTTCATGTTTTCCAAACTTCTGACAAGGAGCTCATATTACTTTCCCAATCAGAAATATATATATATATGTGTATATATAGATATATATATGTATGTATATAGAAAATTTAAAAATAAAATGTGATCTAAGTTTTCATGAAAAAAATGACTGGTTTATCCAAACATATTTTTTTTTAATAAATAAATTTATTTATTTATTTATTTTTGTCTGTGTTGGGTCTTCGTTGCTGCATGCGGGCTTTCTCTAGTGGTGAGTGGGGGCTACTCTTCGTTGCGGTGCGTGGGCTTCCCATTGTGGTGGCTTCTGTTGTTGCGGAGCATGGGCTCTAGGTGTGCGGGCTTCAGTAGTTGTGGCACACAGGCTCCCTAGTTGTGGCTCGCGGGCTCTAGAGAGCAGGCTTGGTAGTTGTGGTGCACGGGCTTAGTTGCTCCACGGCATGTGGGATTTCCCAGACCAGGGGTCGAACCTGTGTCGCCTGTATTGGCAGGCGGACTCTTAACCACTGTGCCACCAGGGAAGCCCCAAACATATATTTTTTGAAAGGATCTTCTTACTCTTTACTCTTTGCAAACATAAACATGTAAGGTAGAATGGAGAGTGACTAAAAATTAGACTCTTTATTCTAGAAATACTGGAAGGAATTTGATTGATTTTATTTAAGACAAACATAAGCTTCTTCACTAAATCTTTTCATTCTAACTTAAAAGAGATAGACTTAACTGGGGGGGGGGAAAGTCAAGAGAAAGCCTTATATTATTTATTTGTGAAGTTAACAAAGTAGCCCAAGAAGTAGCATCAAGTCCCTCTGGGATGCTGTGGTTGGTTCATCCTCTTTAGGAGAGTGGTTTCGGAGAGACACAAATGGAATGGCAAGCAGGGAGAGAAGAGCGGTGGTCTGCCCTGGCAGCCAGGTCAGTCAAACCCACCCTGGCTTTCATTGGGTTGGCAGATGGCACAGCCAGATTGTCCCACCAGCCTGGAGCTACTAACTAAAACAATTACATTCAAGAAGAGATAAATTCATGCTACAATCAGATTCCTAATATTAGCAGGGGATGGTGGGGTAATGTTCTAACTGGCTTAAGTTGTGAACAGAAAACTGTAATGAGGGATGGACAGAGAAAGGTGCAAGCTGGCTTTTATACGGACACAAGCCATGGACTCTCTGAGAAAATCAAGTTTATGCCCCACTATTCTGTTCCCCTCCCAGCCCTGCCATTTGATTCCACTTGAGAAGTGTTTTTTGGTTCTTTTTTTTTTTTTTACCTTCGTTTATATATTTCCCTGAAACCAGACAAAGCAAATTTGGGGAACTTGGGCCCAATCTAGAAAACAGACATGGTTTTGGTGGGTCCATTCTGTGTTTAAAACAGAACAAAACAGAACTGGAATGAGTTGCCTATAGTTACAAGTTGGATTTGGCATAAAACACAGGATTTGCACTTAAAAAAATTAAATTTAGCAACAGTAAGCTGTTATTGTCACATGGCGACAATTAGCTGGAGAGGAGTGACTGATGCGCCTCTGAGATGGCACAGTCTCACCAATTTGCCACAGTCCTCCTTTGGCCCTTTTGCTCATTTGGATTTCCATTCCTGGTGCCTGTATGCATTCCTGAGGTTTTCAGGTGTCAGAATGATTCCCCAAACTGGTCTGTCAGCCCTGAGTTGCCTAAGATAAAAAGCCTCCACTGCTACAAAAACTTGATTCAAAGCAACACTTCCTGTAAGTAACTCTGATAAAGACAGACCTGATGAAGAACTTTAAACAAGCTCAAAGACATGCAGGGAGAGCAGAAAGAGAGAGATGGCCCTCTGGAAGTCAGAGGCGTCCTGGGCAAACAGCTAGAATGGAGGTCCTGCAAAGACTGAGACATCTTATGGGAAACTCTCAGCCTAGTGTTTGGAACTTAGTAGGAGGTTAATAAATGTTTGTTTCCATCTTCCTAAGAGCAGATGCAGAGCACAGCAAGGAGGAAATGGAGCCAGAATAGTGTGATGCAATGCACAAAAGCACAGCATGCCAAGAGAGAAGGAGGGAGGGGGTAATGCAGCCTAGACAGCAGTAGCAGCAACAGAAGAAGCCTGGAGAAGTTAGAATGACAGAGCCAGGTGCCCTAATAACTGGGGACTTCGTAACCAAGGCATGATTTTGATAGATCTTTGCTAGCCACACATCTATAAGGTAAGTAGGAGCATGGAGTAGATAAATGAAGACAACATTCATCAGGCAGAAATTCACACCAAGACCCTAGTGATGAGAAAGCATTCAACCCTTTAGTGAAGGATTGTTGGTTAAAACTAACTATACACACACACACATATTACAGAGAATATGTAAAATATGCAGAATAGCTGTGTTCAGATGAAGTATAGAATTTTTATACTTAGGTGAAGTAAGTTGTTTAAAAATGTTTTGTGTGTTTGACTAACCAATGGTGTGGCTTTAGTTACTTTGAAATAATTTATTTCTAAAGCCCCAATTAAAAACAAATTCATTACTAACTGAAGTAAAATTTCCTGCAGCACCTTGTCACTATAGTAATAACCTGTCAGAGAATGTTAGACAAAGGGTGCTGAACGGTGCAACAGAAGGTTACTGATGCAATTATTTCTTTTTCCTAGCCCTTCACTTAGGGTCATAGCCAACCAGTCAGTGTTTATACATAGGGTAGCTTTGCAGTATTTATTTCTTTAAAAATTATTTAACAGTCTTGAGAGGCAGTGACTGACAATAATATGCAGAGTTTCCAGTATGAGTGCTTAATAAATGGGAAAACAATAAAATCCTGTATGATGAGAAACAGCAGTCAGTAAAGCTGTTATACTCTAAAATATTTTAAAGCCATAGTAGTAACTATTTAGAAAAGCATAAAAAGCAAACAATGCAGTGGCTAAATTATGATAATAAAGGAACTTTTATATCCACTAAAAAGTTTACCCAAATAATTTCTTCTTAAATTCCTTAGGGGATTGACAATGAGAAGGTATGGGAAAGCGGACAGGGTATGGATTAACAAAAAAACAAACCCAACAACAACAAAACATTTTTTTGGAACCATGTGGAACTCTGCTGACGACAAACCGGGTTGTTACATCCTGCACCATGGCAGTGTGCTCCAAGTGCCTTCAAGACTCCCTCTAATCCAGTGCCAATTGGCGAACCCCTCCAAATTTCTAGACGTCTTCAAGCTCTTAAGGACTTGGTTTTGGAAGAGGAGGCACCCAGGTGCGCGTGTGCGACACCTCCGGATGTGTGCCGCGACAGTGACACCGGGAAAGCAAATGCTCTCATACCCCGAAAGCAAGTTCTTTATTTACAGCTAACTAACCTGGGGAAACTAGGCTAGGCTTGGGAACCTTGACCGCTGTGCTTCCGGGATCCTGCGCAGCCTTCAGACGCTGGAGAACTCGGTGACCAGGGCTGAGGACCCCGCGCTAAGTTTGGTAAAAGAAGCGAGAAAAAAAAAAATAGAGCTGCTCCTTTAAGAACTTCTTTTCCCTTTTACTCTATGTTTACATAACACCCAGGCGATCAGCAGCGGGGCCCGAGGGGGGCGGGGAGAGGACGTGGGCGGCCCCACGCGCCGGGGGAGGGGGCGCCGGGTGGGCGTGGGGGTTGCGGGCGTCTCGCGGAGGGCGGGGCGGCTCCCACCTGCCCGCGCACCCGCGGGGCGGCTCAGCGGTCCGGCCCCCACCCCTCCCCCGCCCCTCCCCCGCCCGCTGCCCCCGCCCCTCCCTAGCTCTCTCGCTCTTTCCCTTCCTCCCTCCCGCGGGGCTTCGGCGGCGGCTGCGGCTCCGGCGCTCGGCGCGGGTAGGTCCCCCTGCTGCCTGGTTCCATTTGTTGTCGAGTCCGGCTCGGGGCAGCCGCGCTGTGCGGAGCTCCGGAGAGCCCGGCAGGGCAGCCGCGCAGCCACGACGGAGCAGCCGCGGGATTGGCCGCCCCGCGCCCCCTTCGCCGCCGTGCCCTTCCCCGGCGCGCTCACTCCCTTCTCGGGATGGGATTGTAGCGGCGGCGCGGACTCGGCGGGGGTCGCGGCGGAGGCGACGGCGGCGGCGGCGGCAGCCGAGCAGGGCTCCATGTTTTCCCCCGGCCAGGAGGAGCACTGCGCCCTCAACAAGGAGCCGGTGAAATACGGGGAGCTGGTGGTTCTGGGGTGAGTGCGGGGGGTCCCCGACCCGGGGAGCTTGGGGGCGGGCGGCGAGCGCTCCGGGCTGGGTGGCAGCAGCGCGCCCGCAGCCCCGAGCAGGGCCAGCGGGGTGGCTCGGGTGCTCTGTGGGGATCGCCAGGGCGCTTGGGCCGGCGCGAGCGGCTCGGAGGGCTGGGAGGGCTGGGACGGCGGGGGCGGGGAGGCGCGCGCGGGGCGCTGTGGCGGGCACCGAGATGCGCTATCCGCGCCGAGGACGGTGGCGAAGGAAGTGGCGGATCGCGGCCAGCCCGGGGCGGCGGCAGCGGCGGGGACTGGGGCGACCCCGCGCCCCGCGGGGCTCAGCGTTCGGGGACCAAGTCGTCGGCGGTACCGCAGGGATAGGGGCTCGACTTCCCTGCGCGCCGCAGGCCGGGTAGCGGGGGTAGTGGCCAGGGCTGAGGCACCGCCGTCGCAGGCACCACGCGGTGTCCGACGACACCCCCACCACCACCACCACCACCACCACCTTGGCGAAGCTGAGAGGCCCCCGGGGGCCCTCTGACCCCGCTTACTGTGAGCCCGGGGCCCGGAACTCCAGGCGCGGCACCGCCGGCTCGGCCGCGGCGGGCGGTGTGATCCGCGCGGGGGGCGTCCGCGGGCAGCGCTTTGCGTATTGTTATGGAGACCGCCTCGGCAGCCGCAGCCCGAGGGCACTGAACTGTCTGTGACTCGGCCGGGAGTGTCCCGGAGTGGGCAGGAACGCCGCTGCCCCCCACCCCGGGCTCCCGGGCACGGGGCCGCATCCCTTTCGTCCCTGGGTCCTGGGATTCGGCCTCGCAGATGTCCTCCCAGCGGCGGGGAGCTCGCCAGCCTCACCCGCCTCGACTCCCTCTCCGCTTGTGAACACCACATTTTGAAGATAGTAATTATCTGCAGTCGTTAAACGGCAGCAATTAGAGACTTCATCTACTTCCTGAGTTTCCTTGTGACATTTCTATTGTTTACCCTTAATAAGCTAGGAGAAAGGCTTCGCCTGGATTAAAGCAGGGTAAAGTGGGCAGTGAAAGGGGAGCGGAGTGGGGAGGGGAAAGTGCGGGGAAACTCGGGGGAAGGAGCAACTTGGGTTTAGTATTGGAAGAGAAAGGATTATTTTTCCCTTTGGATCTGTCACTCCTGAGAACCCGCGCTTTTGTCCTTCTCTCTTGAAAGACCTGTATTCTTAACATTATGGGTGCTGAAAGGTAGGCTTAGCACACATGCGAAGAGTCATGGGTATGGAAAAACTCAGGGCGCTCTGAAAAACGTGTTTTGATAACTGAATACCTTGAAGTAAGTGCCGACTTAAACATAATTTTAAAAAGAAGAATTTTTAAGAGGAGCTTCCAGACACAGCTCAGCTCTGTTGTCCAGTCCTCCTTACCTTGTCGCTACAGTTTTAGGTGGAATATCATTGGAAATCTCATTACCTATTTGGAAGCTGTTTGCAGATAAGCATTTTTCTCACCTGCATCTAATTGCACTTAAAAGACAGATATCAGGTTTCACTGGAAGGAGAGAGGAATGGGAGGAAGAAAGCCAGAGTTTAGCTTGTTTTATGTAATCTCAGCCCAGCCTAATTTTGTGCAGTTTGGTTTTGTTTGTGTGGCTGGCTTCAAAGTATGTTTAACATTGTGAACCTGACACGAAAGATTAACTTAGGCCAGGACTTTATTTCATTATTTCCTTTTGAGGAAATCGTTGTTGAGATGTTTCATGAAAGCCGTGTGTGAATGGGCCTGGAGAGGGTTTTGTGTTCACAGCTGGAAGTGCAGGGCATTCCAAAGCCCTGAAAGGGATTGTCCTAGTATCACAGGCTTACTCTAAAGTAGGCTATGTAAATGCGTTGCCAATTGCATGTGCTCTGTCCTTTAAGAATGCTTTTCCAGGAGACACTTCGTATGACAGAGTTGGCGCTTACATCAATACTTTGGGCCACTCGGCAGTTATTTGTGCACCTACTATGTGCCAGCACTGTTTAGGCATGCCGGCTCCAGCAGTGAACAAGGAGGTTTCATTTCAGTGTGGAGTGGCAGCTATAAACAGGAGGAAACATGTAAGCAAAGGAATAATAAATGGCAATTTTGGGTGCTGCCAAGTTCTCAGCAGAAGTGGGTTAGCTTGGGAAATGTCTGTTTTAGGCAGGTCTTGCTTCTCTAGCTGGGAGGTCAGGGAAGGTCTCTCTGAGGAAGTGAAAGGTGAGTTGAGACCAGGTTCTGAGAAGATGCTAGTCTGGTTTTTGAATACTTCAGAAGAATTGTGGCCTTTTTCTGTTTTTGAGAGTAGTTTTCTGACTCTCTAGCGATATTGAACACATTTGAAGAATGCAGGGGAAATGGTGAAAAGGTAGGTAGACTTTAAAGAGACCTTTATTAATCATCATCCTACCCTTAGGACTTGAGACAGGGCTCTCCCTCTGAAAACAGCAGTAACGATCAAATAAAAATTATTATCAGATTTGCATGTCTGATCATCTAGAACATAAATAATGGCAGAGAATTCTAGTAGATTTTCTCATTGATAAAATTAACCTTGAGATCTAAAAATGCCCAATATTGATATTGATAGAAGCTTTTTGCTTATAAAATACAGTGCGTTTTTCATTTAAAAAATAAAAAACTGTTGTGTGGTAGCCCTTTTTGTTCGCTTCTGAATTTCATAGTAAAATGTTGCTAAGAGGTCCTGGAGAGCAGACTGAGGAGCTACATATGTATATGTCTATATCCATATATAGATGCTTCTGCGTCTTTTCGTGCTTTACACAGTATTAAGAGAATTGCCAGCTAGTTAGGATTTTAGTAGGGTCATCATTTTCTTGGCAGATTGGTAGAATTTAATTATTTCATGATTTCAACCAGTGAATGCATCGTAGCCACAACTCTTTGTTGTGTCCATTATGTAATGGAAGGTAGAGAAAAGGACTGGTCTACCTGTCAGGTCTTTTTCGCTGTTAATTTTAAACCTGGCTAAAATGTTAAAGTTGGGGAAGTGTGTCAGGGTTTGAGAGGCAGTTCGGTATAGTTCCTGAGGAGAGGATGAACCAGCAGTCAGGAGACCTGGATTGAATTCCTTTCTTGCCCACTGGCTTTGTGATAGTGGCTTAGTCCCTTACCCTCTCTCTGTTTCTTTAGAAATAATGAAATATGATTGGATTAGGTAGTTGTCAAGGACCTTTCTGGTTTATACCCTGTCATATTGTTCATTGGCTGAAATGAGGAAAACATATAGTTAACATAGTCTAGGTAGCCCAGCATGTGTTGATTTTGTATATTCTTAAGATGAAGGTGTTAGAATTCGAATGGGAACTGTGTTTTTTTTGTTGTTGTTGTTGTTTTTGCGGTACGCGGGCCTCTCACTGTTGTGGCCTCTCCCGTTGCGGAGCACAAGCTCCGGATGCGCAGGCTCAGCGGCCATGGCTCACAGGCCTAGCCGCTCCACGGCATGTGGGATCTTCCCGGACCGGGGCACGAACCCTTGTCCCCTGCATTGGCAGGCAGATTCTCAACTACTGCGCCATCAGGGAAGCCCGGAACTGTGTTTTAATAGCAGAAAAGATTGATGCTGTGATTACTTTTTTGGAAGTAGAGATGTGCAGAACAGGCATTTTTAAAAGTTGTAATGGTATACGTATATTTGGTACATTGGTGTTAGGTTGTACATGAGGGTGTTCAAAATTTGGTAAAACTTTCTGTTCCAAGTTTAAGGAAGGCAGTGATGTTTTGAAATTAAGCTCAGTGGGCAGAAATAATCAACATAAGGAAGAGATAATCTGATGCTGAAATTTTAGAACTGAAAGGGCCCTAAGAGGTCATGGTACATGTTCAGCTCTTTAATTTTACTGAAGCAACTGAGGCTCCTGGAAGGAAGGGGATTTGTTCAAGTTCATAGTTGAGCTGGATCACTACACTGCCGGGTCACTGTTTCCCCACTTCAGGGCAGAGTCCAGCAGTGCTGTTAGCAGAGTCCAGTCAGTTCCTCAAAGCTTCAGTTTTTTTTGTAACTTGCATGAGGGGAGCTGAATCTCTTTCTGGATTCAATTTAAAGCATGCAGCTCTCTTGCTGACTAATGGCCCATCGTGGTTTCTGGAAAAATATTGCTTACTCTTAGTTCCCCTCACCTCACAGTTGAATGGATAATGCATTTTGCAAGACTTTCTTTTTCATTTGATGCTTCACAAAATGTATTTTTATTGGCTCTCTCATCCAAAGGTTTTTAACCTAGGGTCCACAGATGGAATCCAGGAAGCCCTTGAACTTAGATGGGGGAAAATCATCTTTATTTTTACTGTATTCAAACTGAGATTTAGCATTTCACTCCATTATGTGTATAGGCAACAGATTTGTTAATACATTAAGCCAGAAGTACATATATTATTGTATCACAACTTAAAACTATCTTGATAACCAAGTATAATTGATTCCATTTTTAATCGTTTGTATTGTGTTTTATGCATTTAAAAATATTTTTCTGGACTTCCCTGGTGGCACGGTGGTTAAGAATCCTCCTGCCAATGCAGGGGACACTGGTTCGAGCCCTGGTCTGGGAAGATCCCACATGCCGCGAAGCAACTAAGCCCGTGCGCCACAACTACTGAGCCTGCACTCTAGAGCCCGCGAGCCACAACAACTGAGCTCACGAGCCACAACTACTGAAGCCCACGTGCCTAGAGCCCGTGCTCCGCAACAAGAGAAGCCACCACAGTGAGAAGCCCGTGCACTGCAACGAAGAGTAGCCCCCGCTTGCTGCAACTAGAGAAAGCCCACGTGCAGCAATGAGGATCCGACACAGCCAAAAATAAATAAATAAATTTATTAAAAAATTTTTTTTCTGAAAAGGGCTCAGTATACTTTACCAGACTGCCAAAAGGATCCTTCGCACAAAAAAGGGTTAAGAATGTCTACAGATATGACTCAAACATATTGTAATTGAAACTGACCAAGATCTACAAACGGTTAAAGGTTAAAGGTCGGGGGTGTGTGCCTATTTCCCTGTGGATTGTGTATTTCCCTTTGGATTGGATTTTTATCAGGTAAGACAAAGAGGACTGTTGCTGGAAGAGTTTATGGTCTTTATTTTTTGAAACAAGCAGCTCCGATTTCTAGATGCCCATTTTTGTCTTAACCTTGGCATTTTGCCTTGACCCCTCCCCTTGGTAGTAATAAGAAACGTTAAAATACATCCTAACACTTTTCCTTTTCTCATCGTCCTCTCTAATTTGGGCCCAGACATCAAACACTAGTGTCCTTTATAGACTAAAAGGTCTTTGAACTTAAAAAAAAAGAAAACAAAATCTTTGCTGTCACTCAGCATGTAGGGTGATCTGTAGAGCTCAGCTCTGTTTGTGTGAATGGAGTGTCTACTTCTGTAGGCTATTAAGGGTCATGATGTGACTGGCTTTGGGTTGCTATATTTTCCTTTACTAACTTTAGCCTTGTTTGGAGTATGTGGCTGTCTGTGTGGTTTCTTGTCTGGCTCTCTCAGATTTATTTGTTTCTCTCTTTAACACACCAAGCCTGAAACCTTCATTAGGACTTTTCATTTTCAGTTGTATTTCATCACATGATCAATATTTGGGGATGCTTTAGGTAAACAAAAGTAAAACCAGGTTGATACAGTTTCCAGCACCTTTACCAAAACATATTTTATCAAAAGGATAAAACATGTACACAGAAAAGACCAAAAAACCAAAAACATGCCAGTTGCTGTATTTGAGGGAGACCAGTATTGTCACATTGAGGCAGTGGTTTTGTGTCTGTTGTGTGGGGATCAGTAAGGTGGGGCCATAGACTGTCTTTGGAATGGAGACAGTAGCTCTTGATGGAGTTCCTTGGTATGGGAGAAAAATAACTGAAAAGGAATTTCTGACATCTTTTGATTTAACTAAGGGTTTCCCCTGGGGTGAGCAGAATCTATAAGAAGAAAGGCAGTCGAGGGTAAGAATGATTCTGTTAATAGTTCTTATTGAGCTTACTGTCACTTTTATCTTCTGGAAAATAAAAATAACGAGAGCAGAAAGTGCTTCATATTTGTTAGCTTTATCGAAATCAGCTGTTCTCAGCCACCTTAATATGGGATGATCAGTTTTGAGGTACATGGCCGGTAATTTATGACACGTAATAAAGTGTGGATCTTTCAAATGATTCCAAAATGTCCCATTAATAACGTGATTTTACCCACTCGCATCTGCTATGTTTTCCCAAGTGGGAGAGAAAGGGGTGGAGTTACATCAGGCAAGCCAGGAATTTATTCATTCAACAAATATTTATTGGGATTATGCTCTTCCAGGCATGGGGGATACAGCAAGACAAGGCAGACACGTGAATTGCTGTCTTATTCTTGTCACAGCCCTTTAGGGAACAGCTAGTACAAATACACAGTTCATTTATTTATTGCACAAATATTTGAGCATCTGCTACGTGTCGGATGCTGTCCTTGGCACTAAGGGATGTAGTGGTGAACAAGACAGGTATCATCTCTGCCACTGTGGATCCTGCATAGAAAGCAGTTTCGGGTATAAGCTGTGACAGGGGGCACATTAACAGGGTCACCTAACCATGTGCCAGGATGAGAAGGGGATAGCCAGGTGGAGGTAGAGGGAAAGATTGCTCTAGGAGGAGGAGTATTCTAAGACCCAGAGGTGAGCACACATGCTCCTTTGAGGAATGGAGAAAAGCCCCCAGTGACTAGAAGAGAGTGGTTGGAATACATAATGTGAGAGTTGAGGGTGGGAGGGCAGGTCCAGCAGGATTCGGGACTTTATCCTAAAGGTGTGTGAGGCTGTAGATGGATTTTCAGCTCTGAAACTTGGAGTGGAGAAGGCACTTCTGCAAAGAGGGCTGCAGCAGCGCGGGTGGAAGGAGAAGCCCAGGCAGAGAGGGACCGTGGCGTATGGGAGCCAGCTGCTGTCTGGGTTCCAGTTTCTGGTTCCTGTCTCTCATGAGATCCAGTTGCACCCACTGTCCAGGGTTGCAAGTGACCAGCCACTCATTCAGTGACTCAAAACCACTGACTGAGGACCAGTACTGCCCCAGACACTGGGCTGCATACAGTAGGAGTGAGACAGACAGCCCGCCTGCAGGGAGCTCACCTGTGTGTGCGAGAGGTGGGTGGTGCAAATGAGTCAGCATGCAGGTAGATGCAGCATTTCATCTCAGAGAGTGTCGGGAGGAAGATGAAGCAGGATAAGGGGAAGAGAGTGCTTGTTGTGGTGGAGGACGACTAGCCAGGTCAGGTGCTGGGGATGAGGTAGTGGGGGGGGCCCTTGTAGACAGGAAAGTCAGGGGAAACTTTTCTGAGAAAGTAACCCTGTATCCTCTGAGAGCCCCCCATCTTTTTCAGTTTTTATTTACTTTTTTCCGGTTTAAGCCGCCCTGAGTGGGTTTCACTCTTACGGCCAAAGGATTCCGAGTATTCTATTAGTTAAGGAGGCAAAGTATGTAAACCATTTACCAAAGGGAAAATAGAAGTGCAAACAAGTGGAAGGACATACATTTAACGTCCCTAGACACGCACAGGGTTCAGTCCGATGTGCTGCTTGCCACGTGCCCAGAGTGGTAATTGCATTCCACTAGAGCTCATTGAGAAGGTCTGCTCCTCCCTCCAAGAAGAGTTTACCCTTTGAGGACAAGGGGTGACTTCTACCCCCCTTGGAGTGCGAGGTATGCCTTTTCAGGTGCATAAGAGGTTGGGTTTCTCTGGCACACTGCAGCACCCTGCTCAGCTCAGAGGTGTCTCTGGGGCTCGGTGACTGTTTCTCGATTTGGAAGGAACGCAGATTCTGATTCTGTAGCACAGCTGCAGTTTTGTAAACAGTCCTCCCAACCTTAAAGGCCCAAGTTAAAGGCTCCCTGCGATACTAAACATGTACTTTACTGACATCAGATAGTCCTGTTTCAACTTTTGTTTTTCTTTTTGTCAGTCACCTAACAGTCATTTTGTCACCTGCAGAAAGTTCTGCCTTGAAGGGAAGCAGGCCATCTGTTCCCATTCCACCAGCTGCTGGGAGCTGCGTTGCAGTGCGCCAGGGTGGTGCTGGAAGGCCGCGGTCATTAGTGCCTACTAATGACTAACGACGGCTGGGGGGTACAAGCCTCTTGGATGACAGACCTAATAAATATGCATTAGGGGTATTTTCAGCAGCAGGTTTAAGACTATACTGCAAGTCATTCTCGATTGACGTTTTATTTCCAGCCGTCCACATAATGCTTCTCACTTGGAAACACTTAACTCTTGTTTGTACCCTGCTTTTCTTGCTCTGTGTTTAGGATAAGAATCATTATTTCAAGCTCCGTGCTGCCATTCTTTTTTTTTTTTTTTTTTTTTTTTTGCGGTACGCGGGCCTCTCACTGTTGTGGCCTCTCCCGTCGCGGAGCACAGGCTCCGGACGCGCAGGCTCAGCGGCCATGGCTCACGGGCCCAGCCGCTCCGCGGCACGTGGGATCCTCCCGGACCGGGACACGAACCCGTGTCCCCTGCATCAGCAGGTGGACTCTCAACCACTGCACCACCAGGGAAGCCCTCCCATTCTAATTAGTACTGGTTTAGCAGAATCCAACCAAAGCAGGCAGTTGTGTGTTTGGCTTCCAGGCTGTTGGTATGAAACGGCTGTTTAGTATTACCAAGTCCCTTCGAGGAGCCTCCAAGGCCCCTCCTCCTTTCCAGTCCATACCTGGCCTTCTTGTGCTGCCAGCTACACAGTTGTGGAGCGCTCTAATTATAATCAGAACTTGTGGTGGGTGAGCAGTAAGGATTTTCTGGAGCGCTCAATTGATGAATCGATGACCTTGAGGAAATGCCCTTTTTGCACAAGGACCACAAACACAAAGAAGTGTGCTTCTTGCCAGATCCCAGAAACTTACAGACTGGGTCCTTGCTGTGGTACTTGAGACTGCATTAGGGTTTGGGTGCTTTTGTTTTTACATGCTCTTGGGTAGAATTCAGAATGGAGTCTGTAGTTTTGCTCTATGGCTATTTGTATAGGGTATGCAGGAGAGCTATTGGAGCGAACAGATAACTGTACTATGTGTGTCAGCAGTTTATGCTTCTCAACATAAACTGCTTGAGAACTATTTTCACATTCTTGAACTATTTTCACATAATAAGCATTCAGTTGTTTGACTCTGTAAACCATTCAATGAAAGAGTTATATCTAAAGGCCATGTATTGAGGTGGACACTACCCAACTTTCCCAACAGGATTTGCAGCCAGTTGGAGATCAGATAAGATAACTCAGGGTTTTAACTTAGTCCCACATTCTTCCTCTGTCATCTTCAAATACAGCCAGCATGCTGGACCTCTCTCAGGTAGTGAATCCCCTCCCCATGCATCTGAGCTAGTTTTGTGATTTGCTTTGACCAGTCTTTGTGACAGAGGTCTGTGACTTTTGGATGTTGCCTTAAGGGGTGTTGTAGCTTCTGTTTTTGTTCTCTGTATTAGTCTGCTGGGGCTGCCATGACAAAATACCACAGACTAGGTGGCTTAAACAACAGAAACTTATCTTCTCATAGTTTTGGAGGCTGGAAGTCCAAGATCAAGGTGTTGGCATGTTGGGTTTCTCCTGAGGCCTCTCTCCTTGGCTTGCAGATGGCTGTCTCTTGCTGTGTCCTCACATGGCTTTTTCTGTGTGGGTGCCCATCCCTGGTGGTCCTTCCTTTTCTTATAAGGACACCAATCATATTGGATTAGGGCCCACCCATGTGACCTAATTTAACCTTAACTACCTCTTTCAAGACCCTGTCTCCAAATACATTCACATTCTGAAGTGTACTGAGGGTTAGGACTTCAACATATAAATTCAGTCCTCAACATCTTCTTAGAAGGCAGCTGCCGTATAAAGACATCTGACTACCCTGCGGGAGAGGGTGGCCCTGGTGGGTGAGAGATTACAAAAGGAGAGGAGGCCTGGTCATCCCCCAGCCATTCCAGCCACCCAGCTGAGGCAGCTGACCTGTGAGTGAAGCCATGGTGGCTTCTTGGTCCATCAAGCTGCCCCAGGCCACACTGCATGGAGCAGAGATGAGCCCTTTCCTCCTAGTTCTGCTGAATTAACGAATTCTGAGTGCCAGTTGTCCTTTGAAGCCATTATGTTTGGGGGTGGTTTGTTACACAGCAGTAGACAACTGAAACACCACAGTATTACATTTGCATGTGGTTCAGTTGTCAGATCTGACAGACTAACAGGAAATAATTCACTGAGTTTTTGTTTCTCTCAGGTTATTGATTATTTTAATAAGCACAATTTCAGCCTTTTAGATGAGTTATTCCAAACATTAAGTACCGTATGGCCTGAAAGCCTTAGCTAACAAAAGCAGTTGTGGAATAAGTTTATCATGTATAAGTCATCTATGATCTCTTTGCATTCATTAATCTCCATAATCAGTATTATCTCCTGAAATTCATTGAGAGCAGGCAGTTGAAGAATGGCCGGGCTGAGCTGAGAACCGTGCTTCTGGAAGACTGGCGCATAAGCAGCTTTAACCCAGGACAGCTAGTGCATGACGCCGATTTTCAGCCTTTTAAAGGCCACCCAACGTGAAATAATAGCACTAACAGAAGTTTGAGGAGGGGAGGTCATCTATACTAGAATCCTGCAAGTACAGGGCAATGAAGAGCTCATTTGTGTGGGTTGTACCTGTCTGTGACTGTCAGCGGTAGGAAGGAGGTACAGTTCCTGAAATACTTCCCAGGTTTCGTTTACCCCATGGAGCCAAGTTATATGCTGGGTAGGAAGCTAGCAAAGGCAGAAGGTGGCTCTGGCGTGGTGAAGTCTGGGCTGGGCCAGTGTTTTCCTTCCAGAAGGAGACAGTTGTGACAGCAGCCGAGCTGCCAGCCACGTGCATGGTCCTCGGGGTGCAGAGAAGGAACTACAGGTGTAGATTCTGCCAGCGACTGCCTTCAAACTGAGCACCTTGCCGAAAAAAGGATTCCTGTAGTAGCTGAAATGAATGGAATGTCTTAAAATTCCCCAAATTCTGTTTGGGAAGTTTTTGTTTTTTTTTTTTGCAGTACGCGGGCCTCTCACTGTTGTGGCCTCTTCCGTTGCGGAGCGCAGGCTCTGGACGCGCAGGCTCAGCGGCCATGACTCACGGGCCCAGCCGCTCCGCGGCACGTGGGATCTTCCTGGACATGAGCACGAACCCGTGTCCCCTGCATCGGCAGGCGGACTCTCAACCACTGCGCCACCAGGGAAGCCCTGTTTGGGAAGTTTTAACACTTGACATTTTTAATCAGAAGGACTGAAACATGTAAAATGAAAACTTTTGCATTCAAAATTTGTAAACTAAGTGTAAACAAAAGAAACTTAAATACACTCCCAAATGGTGTATTTTGTAAGTTTGTAGCTTTTATAATTTTGGAGATTTTAAAGCTTAAAACTACAGTAGAATATTTGGGATACCAAATATATAGGTAGATATATGTTACTGCACATGTATTCTGTATGGACATATTTAATTAAATGTGGGACTCACTGTACATACTAGAAATTAGGCAGTATCTAAACATATGCAGTAAACTTTAAACCACTCAGTACGTGTGAGGTGATTGCTGTTTTGGTGATGCCGATGATCTCACATTTAGGAACCCACATAAGGAAATGCCCTCCAGGGGCCTACATCTAAGGGCAAGACAAATAACTAAGCAACAAATCATACATGGTGTTGAGGAGGGGTGGATGGAGGGAGCCGTTATTCCAGGTGCACTGCTTGCCAGGTTCTTTTGTTTTTTTTTCTTAATCAGTCCCAGGAGTTAGATTTCATTATTTGGGACATGAGGCCTCAGTTCAGGTAACTCATCTTGTCAGTGGCAGGGCCTGATTGGAAGGTAGGTTTGTATTGCTGTGAAGCCCGAGTCTTTCCACCAGGGTGAAGGTCAAAGGCATGTGTATTGCTAGGAGATTGGGAAAATATCCTGGAGAAGGCAGCCCTTGAGCAGAGTTTTAAAAGGGGGCCTGAAGTTTTATAGAGCAGTAGTAGGAAAGGTGTGGGGTTTAGGAACTTTGAAGGATTTGGCTGGAGGCTGAAGGGCTTGGGGAAGGAGATGAAGTTGGAGTATCATCAGCTGGGTGGCATCTACTTGCACTGGGGATACAGAGGGTAATAACACAGTGGTCCCTGCCTTCCTGGAGCTTATCGTCCATCAGGAAAGAGGGACTTTAAGCAGATTAGGCTGGCCAGGTGCTGCCACGAGGTACAGGGCTTCATGAGGGTGTACTGTAGGGGTCGGAACTTGTTCTTGGGCAGAGGGAAGGATCCCATTCAAGCTGAGATGGAAAGGCTGAGTAGGAATTAGCTGAGGGTCACGAGGGAGAGAGCAGTGTGTGTAGAAGCTGAGGTGCTGAGAGACATCAGTGAGTTTGGAAATTGCGGGGTTGGAGGGCCAGTGTAATGAGAGAGACTTGGAAGGGAAGGCAGCATGGACCCTGTAATGATATAGGCCGCCAGGACTGGGAAGCCTTGACAGCATTTCGAGGAGTTATCCCACATGGAGATAGCAGTCACATTTCAGCTTTCTGATCCACAGGTTGGATCTTCTTTGAAATCTCCAAATGGGTCTGTGTTTCCTCTTTTGTAGTTTATTTCCCCCTACCTTTGTCTCCCTTCCCCACCAAGGGACAGTGGCTTTTGCTGGGAAGAGCCCCCTCCTGAGAGATGGCTGTGGTGGGATAAAGCCGTCACTCATTCACTTGGTAGCATATTTTGGAAACTTGTGCTGGAACCGATGGGTATTTGGGGGTCAGACCCCACCCAGGAGGGCAATCAGGGATCAAAGAACCTTTACACACTCAGCCAGCTGTCCTCTAGAGCCTCGCTTTCCCCAAATGCCCAATAGATGGCATCCCACATGCATTGTCCCCTGGGCAGAGAGGACCTGCAGCACCACAGCCCTCCTTCCCCTGCTCCGAGGAAGCTGAGTGTGCAGACCATCCAGTGACTCGCCCTTAGGGAGGATTACTGGGTGCTCCTCCTCCTGGCTCTTAGTGAAGCCAGGGTCTTTGACTGTCTCTGGCTGAGCTGGACCAGCAGCAGAAGTGTGGGCACGGGACCACATTGCCCACAGACCAGTGTCTCTGGTTGCTCGGAGAGCAGAGCAGAGGAGACTTATATTCTTGCGATGTTGGCAGTTTCTTCGGGGTCTCTGATCACTGCCCTGCTCGCTCCTCGCTTGCATCTCAACTTTTACCTTGTCCTCAGTGCCTTCCCTCCTTTTGAATTGAAGTGGAGGTCCCTGGTCAGACGCCTGCGGTTTAAAATCATCCTTAAAGAGGGAGCATCGGGATGCGAGCTTTTTATCTTTTTTTTTTTTTTTTTTTTTTTTTCTGCAAGGATGAGGAAATTCCAGCTAGGCTGCTGCTGCTTAGCAGCTGGGTTCTTTCTCTCTTTGGGGGAGGCGTGCCCAGGGCTGGCGCATGGGTGGCGGTGACGGTGTCTTGCTCTTAGCCAGGTCCTGTGCAGAGCCGCTTGCGTCCGACCTCTTTAAATTCTGACCAGGGGAGGTGGGTACCATCCCTCACCATGTTATAGATGAGGAACTCGAGCCACGCATGGGGTTGAGAAGCTCGTGCAGGATCGCTGGACTATATTATGTGGCAGAGCTCTGATTCGAACCTATGCCTTTCTGACTCCCGCACCCTCGTCCTCAGGTCCTGCCTCTACTGTATGTCTGAGCAGTTTTGTACCTTTACGTTTATTTTTTTAGCCAGACCCTTTCCATACTCGGTATTCTCTTTAAACACAGTGACACAAAACTTGACTCGTTTATGTAGTTACCAGTGAGGTTGAATTTTGTTTTAAATGTTTCCAACTTACATGAACTGTTGAGGCGGGGTGGAAATTGCCTACATATGTGCTTTGCCCACATATGTGCTTTGCCCACTTAGGCATTGCGCCTACTTACGTATTTTCAAAAAAATCAAATATATGATCTCCAGAGAATAAAAACACGAATCCTCCTCATATCTGCCTTCTTATACCTGAATATATTACAGTTAAATTAATGCTTCAAGGAAGAGCTGCTTTTATAAATCCAAAATAATTCAAAGTTCATTTTCTCTAGTTTCAAAGCCAATTCATTGAGTTATTTTTCTAATCTTTAATCTCGTTAGTTGTGGCATGCACCCCTGAAATCTTTTTTCTTTTGCCATTGCCTGTGATGACTTAGGCTCGAGTTTGTATTTTGTTTACAGCTTGGAAAAGGAGCTGCCAGCCCTTCTCTTCTCGAGTGAAGGTCTGCCTTTGCCTGGGTTCTCACGTCCCTGTGTGTTGATTTTTTCCCTTTCTTGTCTCTTGATCTTCCTGTTAGTGTCGACTAAGGGGAAAGACCTTCCCCACTCTCTCCATCTCCTCCCTGACAGTCCTTAGTACAACCTGTCGCAGCAGTGGCACTGGTTTAGTTAAGCCGAAAACCAGAGGCCAACAGCAGGCCAGGAAAAGTGCCTTTTATTTGCTTATTCTGAGTGTTAACTTAGACCAGATGCCAAGTAAGGCTTTGATGAAACTGTTGACTTAGAGCCTTCTGGAAGCTGGTGTAGCTTTATGTTGTACAGTTTCGACCTTCCTGTGAGGGCAGTTAAGCCTTTTCAGTTACAGATGTGGTGAGATGCACACGACCCAGGGTTTCTAAAAAAAGGTCCTTAACCAAGAGGTGTCCTTAGATATCAGATGGTAAAATAGCAAAGGACAAATATAGCCTCTTGATATGCAATATTAGATGTTATATGGGGGGAAAAGCAGAGACTTGGAAGCTCTGCAGGGAAGTAATTCAATCAGGAGGTTCTGATAATGTAATAAACTACACAAGGGTGAAACTTGAGTGGTTTATGCACTACAATGCCCTTCAGTTGAATTATTGTCCTATAACAGTTGTCTGCCCATGTACTACTGTTTTAAATATTAAAAAATAGCACAACTCATCTTTTCCCCAGATGGGAGAGAAAAGACACAAATCTTCATCACCTTAGTAATTTGTGTACCCTCCTCCCACCCTGCAGCCCCACTTCCCATGACTGTCAAAGCTCATGTTTTGGGTTTATTAGTTGGAAATCCTGGCCCTGATATTTAAGCATACAGACTCCGTGTTGGATGAGAAATACCACTGCTCCTTGTGTGTGCCGAGGAGTACAGTTTAGCCGGGGTGGTGAGCCTGCAGGCTTCCTTAGCTCCCAGGGGACCCCCTGGAAGAGAAGACGTTCTCCCCTTCACCCGTTCTTCAGGGGCGGCTTCTTCTGTTGGTAGTGCGGAGGTCCCAGCAGGGCTTTCCCCTTCGTGCCTTCTCCCGGCTGCTGTACCATCTACTGCCTGCAGGAGGCAGTAAGAACTCCGGGTCCCTTGCAGGGTGTGAGAGGCCTGCCAGGGCGCCCCGCCCCTGCCAGGTGTTCAGTTTCCTCAGGCCTCAGAGGAGGTGATGTCACCGTCCTTGGAGAAATGGGGAAGCGGAGATGCCTGGAGATTGAGCTTCGCCTAGGAGCCTGCACAGTTAGTAAAGGATTTGCAAGCTCAGGAAATTTGAATCCAGGTCTCTCAGATTCTAAAGCTTATGCATATTGGACTTCTCAGAGCCTATACATCTTATGTCGTTATCAGTAATGCCTTTTGATAGCGTTCTGAAGGGTGGAACGCTTAATGTTTGGCATTAGATTCTGAAGTTGGGATTATAACAATAGAAAGGCTGGCGATTCCCCTCTGGACCAGCCGGGCTGGCGTACACAATGGTGTAGGCGACAGCCCCGCGGGGATCCGACCCTTTCTCACTACTTGATGGCTTGTCCTCTTATACTTCCCTTTGTGTTCCTCTCCTTCAGGGCCACGGGAAGGGTCAGAGGATGCCTGCCCCTGTTTTTCCTGTTGCCTCCATTGAGATTAGATTCAGACAATAGAGCTGCACTCTCTCAGGAGAAGGGCTCTCCGTAGCCCTTAACTCTCAGTTGAAATGAATCTTTCTCTGATCTAATTGGGTTTTTTTTTATACATTTGAATCCTCACCCATGTTAGTTACCATAAATCACGTACTCTTCCATTTTTCTTGTGTAATTATTTCACCCCAATTTCTTTTAGGGTTAAACCAGTTTTATTTACTTTATTTTTTTAAACATCTTTATTGGAGTATAATTGCTTTACAATGTTGTGTTAGTTTCTGCTGTACAACAAAGTGAATCAGCTATACATATACATACAACCCTATATCTCCTCCCTCTTGTGTCTACCTTGAACCCTCCCTATCCCACCCCTCTAAGGTGTTCACAAAGCACCGAGCTGATTGATCTCCCTGTGCTCTGTGGCTGCTTCCCACTAACTATCTATTTTACATTTGGTAGAGCGTGTATAAGTCCATGCCACTCTCTCACTTCGTCGCAGCTTACCCTTCCCCCTCCCCGTGTCCTCAAGTCCTAAACCAGTTTTAAGTTGTGTGTCAGATTCTTGTAACTTTTAGAGGTTAGCACTAATCATTGACACTAATCATTTAGGTTTCCTCCACAGATAAATTTGTAAATGGAATTTTTTTTAAGGCAGACCATTTATATTCAGGTAATATGGAATTAATTTAAAAAGCTATATGCTGAGAAAATGATATATAGAGAATATTAATGAAAATTTTGGAAGAAGGAAGAAAAATGCTAATCATGCTGTTATTTTCATTTTTTGAACATTCACTTCTAATATTGTCTCTGCTGAAAAATATTTTATATATATACTTCACTTATATGTAGTATATGTGCTGCTTTTTAAAGTATTAACTAACTGACCTTCATTTTAAGAGAATTTACTTAACATTAGAAAGACATTTAAAGTAAGCCAAACATTTTTTTATCAGAGCAGATATGTATGAATAGATAATCTAACACAAATTCTGCTTTTTTTTTTTTTTTTTGAGGTGGGTTTGCAGTATTAGAATTGCCATGTGATTTATAAGGTCTCTGTTCTAACAGGATACATTGGAGGAGGAGAAATACAGGGTTATTCTAGCCATTGTTTGAGGACTTTAAAAGATCTCTAAAAGGCTAGTATGTATGCTAAGGGCGTGACTTCTGAAATCAAGTTTCTTAGGTACTTAGATAAAAGGACGCTTTGAAGGATACCGAATTCTGCATGCGAAATGCACAGTCAGGCCCAGGATAACATACTTCCTTGCCCTTGGGGCATACTTTCTGGCCCCCTCCATTATGCCCCCCCGTTATGAGTTCGTAGAACTTTCTCTCTCTTCTTTTCTCAATGGCTTTCATGCACGTGGTTCTCTCTGCTTGCTGCATCCTGCTCACCTGCTAAGGTTGAGCTCAGGTGTCATCTCCAGCAAGATGCCCTTCCTGACTCCTCCTCCCTTTCCCTCCAACCAGAAGCAGTTATTTCTAGTGAGCTCTCTGTGCCTTGTAAATGTTTATTCCTTTAGGACCCCGGTCAGGGCAGGGCCTGTGTCTCCCTCACCCGCACTCTGTCCCAGCGCCTCACTGGAACCTGACACTTGGTGGAAGGTCAAGGATGTGGATGAGGAAATGCCGCTCTGGAAATATGAGCATTCTAACATGGACGGCCTGTTCCCCCTTTTCTTTGCTCCCTGCTCTGACTTTTAAGAAAGGATTATGTACTTTTCAGTAAGTATTTTGTGTATTTATATTTCTTTAATGAGCTTCCTAAAAGTATTCTCCTGTTTGCATCTTCCAAGGTAAATTGCAGAGTTCTTCGGTACATGAACGTGATGAGCACTTGTTGACAGTTGACTCTTTGGCCCTGAAATGCGATCGTGGTGAATTTAAAGTTTTCCTTTTAAACTTAAAGAGAAGGGGTTAAAGTGGCTGAGTACAGGGATGTGTTCTGAAGCTGACAGGAATTTCAGCTTTCAGCTTTAAATGTAGTATTAAAAATCTCCCTAGAAAAGTCAACAAATCCAAACACACTTTGACAGTGATAAATCTTTATTTTTACTCAAAATTAGTTGCTCTGGTTTCTTATCTTTCCACTCTGAAGTCACAGATAAATATTCTTTCCATTATTTTCTCCTGATATTTATCACAGCTGGCTTTTGTGTTTGCATGCTGGCGGGGTTTGTGTACTTTCTCACTCTGCATCTTCTACTCTCCAACTCCTTTCCTTTGATTTTTAGAGAGCTTTCTGCTTATAAGGTATATATGATGTTTGCTGTTCAGCCAATTTCGTGATGTGTTCTTTTTTCATGTCCCTGCAAACATCCTTGCTGTTTGTTGACTTTTCCTCCGTTCTACCACGTTGAGTACAACTCGTTATATATTTGAAGCAAGACAGCTGGGGTGCTCTGGAAGCCAACTTGAGTTTATTTTTTCATTCCTTTTCTTTGTTTATTTTTTAAAAAGTCGTTATCACGAGGAACCAGAAATCTTGTCATTAAACTCTTATTTCTTTTGCCGGAGAGAGTTGTGTATAGCAGGGCAATATAACCCATCTTTCTTCCCTGGTTTTCCTTTTTTCTGCCCCCCTCCCACTCCCAATCCAATTTCCCACCCTGGCGTCAGTTTAGAAGTTAGAATTCTCCAATGAATATTTGTCTCCTTTCTCCGTTCCAACTCCAGTTCTTAGAGGGACCATAATAGATAATGAAATGTCTAAAATTCAGGTTATTCATGGGATTTATAACAACTAAAAAGGCAAATGCGGTGATATTTTTTAAAAATCACCTACACATTGGAGAGCAGCGTGGCGATTATACATTATTCTGAATTAAGGTCCTTCTTCGTGGTGTCTCTGCAACTCCAAAGCTGTATTCTAAGTATCAAACATACACAAACCTGGTTCTGTGAACAGAGTGCTGACTCATGACTTACCAACAAGGAGAAAGGAAATGGTCTGCTTCTCAGTGTGTGCACGATCTTTGGGAGTAAGCTGCAGTCCATATGATTTGTGGATTGTGGTTTCATAAAATGGCTTAATGAATTTGTTCATTTGATTGGGTTATAATAAGAGAATGTTTTATGGTATTTGGCTGATTGTTTTTGCCTTGTAGGTTTTCTTTCTGGTGTATTATTGGGCACCTGCTCTCAATAAAATTAGGATCTAGAAATTGCAGATATTTTCTCAAAATGGGAAATAATGTTTCGGGATGGTAGCTCAGTGATTTTGGTGGAATGTTGGTGGTTGATGAGTCAATGTATTACTGAAGATCCGTCTAAAGTGAGTTTTCTCCAAGAGCTGATATTTTTGGCTTTCTGTTATAAATGTATTAGCTATACATGGTGACTATTACTAAATTGAAAACAGCCTTTATTTTTCTCGTAGGATACATTTCAAAAGCTAGAACTCTTGTCACTTCTGTACCAGAAGTAACTGAGTAAAAGAAGACTAACAATGTGCTGCATTTTCTGCTTATCAAGAAAACTTAGCTACGTAGTTAATAACTTCAGCTTTTACAGTACAGATCTCAGAATGCTTCGGGAGTGGCATACTTATGGAACATTGAAGTTTTATGTTAACTGATGATTAAGCAGAAGTCTCTGTAGAGGATTTTTTTTTAAGTGAGATATAATTTGACATATATAACATAGTAGTTTCAGCTGTACAACACAATGATTTGATATTTGTATGTATTGTGAAATGATCACTGTAGGAAATCTAGTTCACATTCATCACTATCCATAGTTACAATTTTTTTTCTTGTGATGAGAACGTTTAAGATTTGTAGATTAAAAACAAATTACAGTTCATGATGATGTTTTTCCAGATACAATATATGGAATCTGCTTGAGTCTGTCTCTGATGGGTTAGGCTTGCCTTATTGATTCTTCTTAACCTTAGCAATAATTGAATAACACTGTAAATTTAAAAGGCAGAAAACTGGGACTCAAGGGAATCCTCTGTCAACCCTTCTCAAACATTTTATTCCTATAAGTAAGATTTTTAAAATAAAAATCACTTTAGAGGTAACTGAGCTCTCTATAAGAGCCAACTGTAGGGAAGGTATTTCTGTTGGCGGAGGGCTCCACTGGTGCCCTTACGTTCAGCATATTTCGGTTTTCCAGTATCTCCCAGAGGGTGGGGTGGAGTGTTGAGGTCCACAGCTTCTTTGATCGTGCCCCGAGGCTCTGGATTTAGATAGTGTGGCAACAAAATATTTGCTTCCTTGGAGCGTATAATTTAGAAGCATCAGTGCTAGCTGCCAGATTATATTTTTTAACCTTTTAAACTGGTGGTTTTGCTTAATGCATTGGGCTGTTGAAAACAAGATTAAATCAGGGTTTCAGCTGAGGAGGACTGGGACCAGAAAGGAAAGCTAGAGATGTCATATGTGATATATCATTCTCCAGGGCCGTTCAGTTAGAGGGATGCCTTTGTTTGAACAAGAATAAAAATAGTTATTGAGTACCCCAGCTCACTGACCTTGGTAATTGTGACATCCTCTGATGTAATTTATTGAGTGCCAAGTGTTTTTAATTGATGGATAAAGCATGGGATTTATATGGGACGCCTGCCAATGGTCTCACTCAGAAGTTGAATGCGTGTCTTTCTTCTATTCCTCTTTCTTTTCGTCCCCTCCTTCTTCCCCCTCTCTTCCCCTCCTCCCCCTCTTTTCGTAGGTGTGCGCTCTGAGATCATTCCTTTCCAGGGAGATCTTGGCAGTTTGCCTTTGGCAGCTTCCTCTAGGAATCTCCCGTGAAGAGCCAGCCAGTGTAGTTAGTCTGTGTTCCATCTCCCCCTTGAAAAGCCCCGTCGCTCTTCCCTACCCTCTGGATGGAGGTGATGGTTTTGTGGGGCTGGTCCTACGTCAGCTGGGAAGGTTTGGTTGGGTAGTAGCATAACAAGGTGAATTTCCCCCACCCAGTGGAAACTAGTCTTCAGCTGCTGCTTACTGCAGAATTGGTGAGGGCATCAAGTTTACAGCCAGGAGCCTAAGATGGGGTCTATAACGTCTTCCAGAAAGTGGTTTATGGCTTTCATTAGCCTAAGAATCCCGCAGTAACTCTTCTTTCCTTGGGAGAGGCTGTTGACTGTGCATAGTAAGATGGTTTTCTCAGGTGAAATTTGAGAAATTTCAGTCATTGGACTGGGTAAGAAGAGAAAAAAAAAAGAGCTGTTTGAGCCATGTAACAAGTAATTGCTTTGTATCTGGATTAAAGTGGAGGAAAAGCATGAAAACCCTAAGCTGTAGGGAGCCATTGGATCCTGTTCTGTGGCCAAGACAGCCAACTATTTCCCAGGTCCCCTCTCAGGTACCCTGGCTCCTGTCACCTCCAGACTACTGTGATCTGAATGTGTTAGGGTTGATTCTTCTGCTGAAGATGAAGTACATGTGTAGAAAAGGTGGTTTTGTGCTTGCTTCCCTTCCTAGGGTATTTGGCAGGATAGTTAGGGTAAGAAAAACGACTACTCCCGTTCGCGTGTGATCTCTAACTTTATCATCATCTGTTTAAAAGTCAAGATTGTCTGTGTGATCACATTTGAGGCTGGTGGTTTGAATTTAAGATCTTAAACTGTTCTGAGTTCATTTAAGTTGCGAGTGTGCTTTATTTAGGGAAGTAAACACGGATTCATTTTTGCAGAAAAGTTCAGAAACCTGTACGAGGGATGCTTAGATCATTCTCATGGAATGTAACATGGTTGTAGACATTTCAGTTTGAAGTGAGGACCAGCTGATCTGTTCTGGGATGCAGTTGCTCTCTGACCATCACTTCCTTACCTCTGTGGTTTCTGGGAGGCCCTAGAATGCGTGCTTCCCGCAGACAGCACCCGCTGGGGGAGGCTGCTCCGTGTACCCCGCTCTCAAGGGTTCGGATGTGCCCCAGCCCGCCCCTCGCCCGCCCCTCTCGCCCAGCAGCCTGTGTCTGTTCGGTGCTCACTAGAGCATCGCAATGCTCAGAAGATTGCTTTCACCATGAACTGGCTGTTTTTGTTTAGAGTAGTCATTTTTCATGAGGAGGTAAAAGTAAGTTCAGGAGCGTTCTTTGAAAACTGTACATGTAGTTAGCAGAAAGTGCTGAATCCCCAAACAGATCGTGTATTTTTACGTAGGTTTTGACACAAAGCACCTTAGGTTTAGAGTTTTAGCCCTACCGTGGAATTAGCAAAGCATTTTTCAGGATTTGAGCATTTCCTCTCTTTGGAATCCCCTATAACTTTTAAATCAAATCAAAGTGCAGGTGGTTCTGAGGGTTTTTTTTTTTTCTCTTTCAGTAACTGAAAAATATTCATGAATTATTATTTCTCTACAGAAAAAGACTGAAATGGCAACTGCTTAACAGGAATATTGTATAATAGGGTATTTACAAATTTGAATTTGTAAAGCTCTGACCTTGGAAACTTCGTAAAGTAATTCGGCACATTTAAGAAAAAATGGGGTCTTATTGTTAGAGATGTGTGCCCAATGAAGGAATATTAAAATTGTAAAGGTTTGATCCACCAGGTTAAAATAGCATTCATTCTATTTCCAGCTGTACTTGATTTGTGGCATAACTGAAAGCTACGCTGAGCAAATTGTTTTCAATATCTTGTCAGTCTAGTAATGTCTATTGTTCATTCTTCCAACTTGTTTGAAGTCTCAATAGCGTGATTATGGAATACTTAACTCATGCTGAAACAATTATTTCTCCTGTGTTGTCGGTGTGTTTGTTTTCTCAGGTGCCTTTTCCCAGCCTGGCTTTCACTTCTTTCCTGCTGACAAAATTGATGAACATGTGGGGAGGCTGTGGGAAAGAATGGGGGTTACAAGTGCTTCAAGCTGGTCCGGCCGACAGGGTACTGGAGGGATCTTCAGGATGTAGACGACAGAGTTGCAGGGACAGCTGGGTAGAGATGGACTCATTGGATAAGCCACAGAATCCTTAATTGTCTAACCGCAGGCCTGGCTTCTCAGATGCCCTGCATGATAGGGCATTACATACCCAAACTTGCCTTGGTATGGTGCTGGCAGGGGGGTGACGGAGGGAGGAAGGAGAGGGAGACCGACGGGCAGGGCAGGTGGACCGGTAGCGGAGAGGCGAGAGGACAGAGGCTTGTGGGGTTGCTGAACAGAGTGGGATTGAAAAATATTGAGTTTTCTTTGTATTTGGTAGTTTGAAGATTTATTTGTCTTATACTGATTATGCAACTATAATGAAAATTAGTATATCTGTATTTTGTGTGCAATTGCTTATTTGCTAAGCAGAGTACCCTGTAGTTTTTTGGTTATCGCTGCATTAAAGTTAGTTTCTTCTTGAACCAACTCCTTTTCCCCTCGCTGTTCCTCCTCTTCCCATTGTTTACCTTTCCTTCTTTCCTCTTCTTTGGGTACCTTTGTATTTTGGTTTATTTTTGTAAATCTTAGATTTACTTTTTTTTTTTTTTTTTTGCGGTACGCGGGCCTCTCACTGCTGAGCCTCTCCCGTTGCGGAGCACAGGCTCCGGATGCGCAGGCTCAGCGGCCATGGCTCACGGGCCCAGCCGCTCCGCGGCATGTGGGATCTTCCCGGACCGGGGCACGAACCCTTGTCCCCTGCATCGGCAGGCGGACTCTCAACCACTGCGCCACCAGGGAAGCCCTAGACTTACTTTTGAGTCAAGTGCCTGAGGGCCTTTTTTTTAATGCTTGCTTTTGTGTTTCTGCTTGACTTTTTGTTGTTGTTCTTCCATGTTGCAAATTTGTTTTTTAAGTTAAGTTTCTGGGACTTCCCTGGTGGCGCAGTGGTTGGGAATCCGCCTGCCAGTGCAAGGGGCATGGGTTCGATCCCTGGTCTGGCAGGATCCTACATGCCGTGGAGCAGCTAGGCCCGCATGCCACAACTACTGAAGCCCGTGCGCCTAGAGCCCACGAGCCACAACTGCTGAAGCCCCTGCTCCTAGAGCCCGTGCTCCGCAACAAAAGAGGCCACCACAATGAGAGGCCCACGCACCGCAACGAACCCGCTCGCCACAACTAGAGAAAGCCCGCGCGCAGCAGCAAAGACCCAGCACAGCCAAAAATAAATAAATAAAATTAAAAATAAAGTTAAGTTTCTAAAAATGTAATTCTGGTAACCAGGGAGACTCCCCTAGCACAGATGGAAAACAGAAAAGCTCAGGCCAGAAGTCCTGACAATAATCACATCACACGCTCTTCCCATTTAGTTAGCAAGCTTTCTAGTTGGTAAGATCAGGCTTTTTTTTTTTCGGAAAGGGTGGTACCAACCAGCTTCCTTATTGAAAAGGGGAGGTGGGGTCTTAGTATTTGAGGTTTGTTATTGGTCAGCACATCACTGCTGCTTAAATTGGCTTTCATCAGAAATGAGTACTTGTCTGAAAAAGGTCCTTTCCTCCTTCCGCCTTCTCTCGCTCCCCCCTTGTTGACATCTTCGTGCACATCTGAGTGAAACGAAGATGCAGCCCTGTTGGTTATGGCTAAATCATGCAACATGCCTCAAGTGTGTAATTCAGAGCAGTGTGTCTCAGATATGAGTATATGTATATCTGAAAAGTTTGTAATTTTACAGAACTGATGCATCTTTCCCATTAATGTCTTTAGGACTTGTAAAGAACAGTTAATAACAACCCCTTCTCCTCCAAGTACAAACAAACAAACTCCTTGCAATCCCGGGTATCTATTTTAAATGATTTTAAAAAGGTGCTACTAGTGGTTGCTTTAAGTGAATGATTTGAATACACTCTTGCTAGGTACAAATTAATCTAACTTATTGAAAGCAGCAAAAGCAAGAGTACATACAGCAGTAATGGATCCTTAATTTGTATTTTACCTTTACAGTGAGGCTACAAAGAAAAAGACATTAATTTTAAACAAATGTTTGAAAATGACTGCTTTGGAAAGAAGTTGCTTTTGAACGTTTCTGGGTAAAGACTGTTACTTAAAGGGTTATGTGCTGAGGCAGCACAGCCCTCAGCAAGATCCCAGTCCTCTTTAGGAGGGTCTTTGTCAAGCCCTCCTCATGGAATGACAGCAGGAAAATAGAACGTTTAAGGCTTAAAATTATTTTTCGTTTTGAACTTGATGCCAAGGACTCAGTAGTGTTTTCAGTTTGAAATTTTGGTTCAGCCACAAGACAGGGAAAAACTGATGATGCAAGTGCTAGAGCCGCTGGGGTCTGTGGACAGGTCGGGGGTTGACTTGTTATCTGGAGATGCCAGTTTTTCCGTAGGCGAGGGAGGGAAGGCCAAGAGAATGGGCAGATGCATGGAGCTTGGAAGGTTGCTGGCCAGAGCGTGTGGAAGTTGACACAGCGGCCGAGAGTTTATTTCTATCCTCATTCCCCTTGTACTTTGTCTAGTTGTCTTATCAACTGAAGAGAGTGTTAGTAATAAAAGAACAGTAGTCTTGTCTGGTTTGGTTGGAACACAAGCTTTGGTGGCAGAGCTTGGACCATCAGGCTGAGATGGCCAGTGCATAGTCCTGAACTGTTTCCTTGTAATCTGGGGTTCCCATGGATGAGATAAAAGTATAATTTGTTTTTTGTTGTTGTTTGTTTTATTTTCTTTCAGTTTTATTGAGATAGAGTTGGCGTACAGCACTGTGTATGTTCAAGGTGTACAACATAGTCACTTGACTTAAATACCTTGCAAAATTATGACCACAGTGAGTTTAGTTACCACCCATCATTTATAGAAAAGTGTAACTTGTTTTTAATCAGTTTAAGACAAAGTGATAATATGATTCAAAAACTAAAATTCTAACACTTTTCAGGTATTATTAGGTCTCCTGTGTGTAGCATAGGCTCTAAATGTACGTAGGTGTTGTTTGACCAGAATCTCGCATGAACCTTCAGCGCTCTTGCTTCAGGAGTGTATGCGTAGGACCAGCTGGCAAATAAACACCTGTTCTTCTTTTGTCTGCTAAGATTTTTCTGAGGTGGAATTTGCCTCACGGTTCTTAGGAGGTAATTTGTTTCATGGGCCATATTCATGAATTTGAGGTAGTTTATTAAAAGGAAAGTGCCTCATAGCATTGTACAAAGGCGTTGGCTTAAACAAATGTGAGGTATATTGTATGCAGCCATTTGATGCAGCATCAGCGTGTTCTGAGCTTTTCCAGTTCTAGAGAGTTCTTTCTTCAACATTGATCTCTAATTTACTGTGACTTGAATTCGCCTACCCCTCTTTAGTGGCCTTTGAAGTAAAAGGTAGCTGTGTGCTCAAGAGCAGAACTTCACATATTGGCAGCGGTCTCTGTTCTGCCTTTTAAATTTCTGCTCACCCTTTAAATGCAAGTTTTCTTGAAGTAAATAAGCAATGAATATATTATCCACTTATAAACCTGTGGTGCAGAATTGGGACGTGCTGCACCTTGAATGCGATAACCTCTAACGGCGGCTTTGTTCCCTCCACGGAGCTGAGACCATGTAGCGCTTTGGCCAGGAGTTTGCTCCCATTTACCAGTGACTGTCCTCCAGTGTCTCACAGCCAGAGTTTCAGAGAGTTAGGAACGTAATGCTTAGATGTGATAGCTTTTCCACTAACTCTGAGTTTCTTAGCCAAGAGGTATTAGACTTTAGAAACGTTTGGAGTATGTTTCATTTAGAGCCATTTCTTCCCAAATATGAAAATGAAATCATTTTTTGTCCTGTCATTTCCCCGAACGCCATTCCTAGAAGAAAGCATTGCAGTGGGAAATCTCAGGGTTACTAGAAATCTGCAATCACAGCAGTGGCAAATTGAGGTACCTCCTCATCTGTTTTTACAAATAATTGCCTTTACTTAAGGAAGCTGTAACGTGTTCATTGTTGAAGATGTGGAAAATACAGAAATGTAGGAAGGGGGAAATAAAGCACTCATAGGTCCCACCACGTGAAGGAGACAGTGTTCCCCTGACCGTCCCTGGGTCCCTTTCTGCTTCTCTGCTGGGCACACTCAGCAGGTGGAGAACCAGCGTGAATCGGATCATGTCATGTGTCTGCTTACGCTGTTCAGTGACTCCCAGGGCTCTGGTGATTCAGCATATGCTTATGTGTTCTCCTCTCCTTCCCCTTCAGTTTCTGTCACAGCATCTCATGCCCTTTATGGACCATATTTATGGGCCATATCCTAGTTTGTTTTGTATTTTTTGTTTGTTTACTTGGGTTTTGTCTGTCTCTCACAGTGGAATGTGAACTCTGCAAAGCGTGAGGGCCGAGTCACCATAGCATCCCTAGGGCTGGCAAGTGCCTGGAATATCGTGAGGGCTTAGAGATGTATTTTGCAATGAGTGAATCTTTCAGGTCCTGTTCTTTGCACACTCATGTATACATAATTACATATACATTTGTCCATTACAAAATTGTTTGGTTTTTTTTTCCAGATTAGTACAATTTCTTTTCATTCTAAGTGAAGAGGATGGGATTACAATGGCATACTTTTTTTTTTTAAAAAGGGCACTAAAGGGCTTCCCTGGTGGCGCGGTGGTTGCGCGTCCGCCTGCCGATGCAGGGGAACCGGGTTCGCGCCCTGGTCTGGGAGGATCCCGCATGCCGCGGGGCGGCTGGGCCCGTGAGCCATGGCCGCTGAGCCTGCGCGTCCGGAGCCTGTGCTCCGCAACGGGAGAGGCCACAGCAGAGGGAGGCCCGCATACCACACGCAAAAAAAAAAGGCACTAAAGATTGATATGCTGTTTTTAGTAAAAATAGGAGCATACTGTCTATTTTAAATTAAAAAGAGGAATAAAGACGCAGACGTAGAGAATGGACTTGAGGACCCAGGGAGGGGGAAGGGTAAGCTGGAACGAAGTGAGAGAATGGCATGGACATATGTACACTACCAAATGTAAAATAGATAGCTAGTGGGAAGCAGCCGCATAGCACAGGGAGATCAGCTCCGTGCTTTGTGACCACCTAGAGGGGTGGGATAGGGAGGGTGGGAGGGAGACGCAAGAGGGAGGAGATATGGGGATGTATGTATAGTATAGCTGATTCACTTTGTTATAAAGCAGAAACTAACACACCATTGTAAAGCAATTATACTCCAATAAAGATGTTAAAAAATAAAAAAAATGAAAGTCCAAGAAAAAAGAATTTAGGCTGGACTTAGATCTCTTTTTTTGACCTATAGCTCTTTTCTTTTTCTTTTTCTTTTGAATAATTTAAGTTTTACATAAAAATCGTAAAAGTAATATGGAGAGTTCGTGAACACCCTTCACCCTGCTTCCTCTAATATTGTCAACTTTTATAACCATAGAACAATTATCGAAACCAGGAAATTAACACTGGTACAATTCTAGAAGCTAAACTACAAACCTTATATTATGCATTTCACTCGATTGCCCTCTAATGTCTATTTTCCGTTGTGGGAACCAGTCCAGGGTCACATTGCATTAGCTGTCATATCTCCTTAGTCCCCTCCAATCTGTTGACAGTTCCTTGATGTTTCACGACCATGACTCTTTTTTTTTTTTAAATTAATTTTATTTATTTATTTATTTATGGCTGTGTTGGGTCTTCGTTTCTGTGCAAGGGCTTTCTCATTGTGGCAAGCGGGGGCCACTCACTATCGCGGCCTCTCTTTTTGCAGAGCACAGGCTCCGGACGCGCAGGCTCAGCAGCCATGGCTCAGGGGCCTAGTTGCTCCGCGGCATGTGGGATCTTCTCAGACCAGGGCTCGAACCCGTGTCCCCTGCATTGGCAGGCAGATTCTCAACCACTGCGTCACCAGGGAAGCCCGACCATGACTCTTTTGATGAGTACCGGTCAGTTGTTTTGCAGGTTGTCTCCCAGTTTGGGTTGGTCTGATGTGTTCTCATGTGTGGATTGAGGCTATGCAGTTTCGTCAGAAGTAACATGCTGTACTCAGTGTTGCCTGTCAGAAGTATGAGAAGATGAAATGTCTTACCTTTACCATTTGGGTAAGGTGATAGCTGCATAATTTATCCTCTGTACGGTTATTATTTTTCCTTTGTAATTGATCAATATCTTGGGGGAGACACTTTGAGAGTCATTTTCATGTTTTCCATTAACATCCATTTTGCCTGCAGCAGTTGGTACTGTGATGTCTGCCTGATGGTGATTTTGTGTTCTCTTCATTCTGTTTACGTTTATTAATAGGAATTCTTCTGTAAAGAAGAGTTGTTCCTTCTTCTCCATTTATGTATTTATTATTCACATCAAAATGAAGTTATGGATATTTATTGTATTTTATGGGTTATAATCCAAAAGTGTTACTGTTTATTTTATTGCTCCTGTTGTTCCAGCTTTGGCCACTGGGAGCTCCTTCAGGTTGGCTCCTGTGTCCTTTTGTCATACCTTAACCTTTGTCGAGCACTTCCTTGTTTTCTGGCACCACAAGACGTTTCAGGTTTATCTTGTATTTTTCCTGCCCCAGCACTGGAATCAACCACTTTTCCAAAGAGCCTTGGTTCCTTTTATTGGAGAATGATATTTAGAAACCAAGTTTAGTGTTGGTTTTAGTGTTCAGTGAGCTCATTGCTACTGGGGTATCATTGCTCCTGTGCCCTCTCAGTGGACAGAACTAGGAGAAAACACGTCTGTATACTAACCTATGCTTGATACTGAGCAGGGCCCTGTGGGGCTCCTGGGCACAAAGCTTTTCTGTGTCCCCCAATTCTTTGATTATAGGAAATAGCCTTCATTCAGTCTCCATGACCTTCCCTGAGTTCCAATGGGCATATTCAAGCAGTTGTTAATTAGGGAAGGGAGGGGATGGGAGACCAGGGAGAAACAAGCAGTCAAGAGAAACAGTAGTGCGACCTTGGGGCAAGGTCCTGGTTTCCCATCAACGGATACACACAACAATATCTTTGAGCTTGTTATTGCAGATACTGAAGCCGCCTCCAGGTGGGAGAAGTTAACGATTAATGATGGTATGCTGCCTCCAAGCCTGTAGACTCCAGACCAGTTGGAACATGAAGGTTGATGATGCTGGCTTCTACTTACCTCACCATCAACCCATCAGAGCAATGTGCACGAGCTAATCACACCCTCTTTGAACCATTACTATAAAACTTCTCACTATTCTCTCCGAGTTGAGAGACAGTTTTTCGGGGCAGGAGCCTGCAGTGTCCCCCTTTGCCTGGCAAAGTAATAAAGCTATCCTTTTCTACTTCACCCAAAACTCTATCTCCAAGATTTCGATCCAGCACCGGTGTACAGAGAAACTGAGCTTTCAGCATCAATTTTGCATGGAGATCTATATTTATTTCTGTATCTATCTGTATAAATGTATATGTTCAGAGCCATTAGTCTATTCTGATCCCTCTGATTCCAATCCAGCACCACATGATCATTCTAATCTTCCTTATTTCTAACTTTTTTCTTAGGCAACGAGAAGCCTGGTTCTCGTGATCTACAGTATATTTAGCTTTTTGTTCAGTCCTGTTGTATCATTGAGGTTTCAGCTAGAGAATCAGAACTAGTAGAAGATCTGGTAAAAGTTTTATTGCAAGGAATTGTCTTATGTGATTGTGGAGCCTGGCTAGGTGAGTCCTAAATCCATAGAGCAGTCCATCAGGAAGGGCAGGCTGGCACTCGTGGGTGTGAGCTGAAGCTGCTATCCACAGGCAGAATTTCTTCTTTAGGGAAACCTTAGCTTTGCTCTTAAGGCCTTTCAACTAATTGAATCAGCCCCATGCAGATTATCTGGGATAACCTTCCTTTTTAAAATCACCTGATTATGGACTTTAATCACATCTACTAGATACCTTCACAGCAACTCCTAGAGTTGTGTTTGATTGAGTAGGTGGGAACCGTAGTCTAGCCAAATTGACTTATAAAACTGACCATTACACCTTGTATGTGAATGAAGTAGTGACAGAATTGCTAACCCATACTTCTATGAGAAACAGATACGGTATCGCTTGGTTTTTAAGCACTCTGTTTTCTGTGTAAAATTTATAGACACGATGGTGAATATAGAATAGCATTTGTCATAATCTCCAGTTATCCCTGTTAGTTATAATATTGTTTATTGTTTGTCTTCCTCACTGGACCCCTGTTCATTTTTGCCCCATATCCCCAAGGCTGGGTATGGTGCCTGGCACAGTGGCTGGGTGTGAATGAAAAAAATGAGTAAGACCATCCATCCTAATATTTCTTTATTACCAACTTTCCCCTTTCCCGGTGGTGAAGAGAGAAGAGTGAAGCAGAGGACCCAGTTTGGAAGGGGGTTAAGAGACTAAAAGATGGGTGTTAGGTTAATAAATCCTGGATTCCAAGGAATGTTTTACAGATGTCCCCTTTACTTTGGGTTAATAGTGGAATAGTTCACTGAGAGGCAGAAGTCCATTCTGTCCCTTCCTCTCCTCCCACTCCTTCCCCCACTCCTACAACTACTCAGTTAGTTTTTCTACCCTTGAGAGAAGAATAACTTCCATGGTTTAAAGCTTCAAAAGAGATTAGTTGAGGGCGTTACCAGACAGTAGCAATTCACATTTTTGCTGTTTAGGAGTAGTAGCATAATGCAGACTGTCATTTATTCAACCATATTTTATGAGTGTTTCTCCTATGCTGTGCATTTGGGCTACAGAGAGGAAAAGATATGGACTTTGCTATTAATGTGTATATGTTCTAGTGCATTGTCTTTCTTTTTCTTTTCTTTTCTCTTTTTGGCTGCACCGTGTGGTATGCGGGATCGTAGTTCCCCGACCAGGGATCGAACTCGTGTTCCCTGCATTGGGAGTGCGGAGTCTTAACCACTGGACTGCCAGGGAAGTCCCTGCACCGTTTTTCTAACTTTGGTAATATATAGTTCTATTTCAAAGGGAAAAAAATTATTTGGCATCCCCAGTGTTGACTTACATTACTTTTGTAATGATGTTACTTAGGTACGTATAACCATGTAACTAGGAATAAACACATTATGCTTATATCTCTTTTACCACTAGAAACCAAAGCCAGTCTGCAGTGAGATATAAAACTACAAGGTCACCTAAATCCAAATGAACTGTATTAAATTAATGTGACAGATGATGTTGTTTTGCTAAAACAAAAAGCACCATTTTTGATACAGAATATTGCATCGACTCATAAGGGCCGAGGTTTTGGAGTTCCGTGTGCTTCTGCTTCCCACCAGCAATTTCCTTTTGGAACCATTGAAGTCTTTGTTCTTGTTCAGTGTAGTGTGATTTCATTGGGCCTCCGCTTGACCCAGATGCACCATCATCTGCATAGTAGGTCTGCCTCCGTTCGTTTCTTATTAGAGCTAAACCATGAAAATGGGAATAGTTTGCACCAGCTTGATTCTAAATGCAGAACAAACTGGGACACTGAAAAAGAAGATAGCAGATATGCTTCTTGATATATTATGGACCCCCCAAGAATATGTCTGTGAATCCCCACTGGGAAAACACTGGTTCTGTAAAGAGACAGATGTACAAACATAGTTCCCATATGAACACAGTGCTGTACTGGAGTCATGTGTAAGGTGCACTGGGATGATAGGTGAAGATGTTAGTGATTCAGGGGAAAACTTGAAGGATGAGAAGGAGTTAGAGAACTAACAGCACGTAGAAGGTCATGGGGCCTGGTAGCATGGGTAGTTCAGTACTGTTGGAGTATACATACTACAAGGGAGAACTTTTTTTTTTTTTTTTACTTAAGGGAGAACTTTTGAAGTAGATGGTAGCATTCTAACACAGTGGAATTCTGGTGCTTACATGCTGACATAAATTCTACTTGTGTTATAACACTCTTCATTTTTTTCTGTTGATGAGTAGTCTGTTTTCCTTTTTTACAGCTTTATTGAGGTATAATTTATATACCATTCCATTTACCTATTTCAGTGTGCAGTTCAATGGTTCAGTAGATTTATATATTCATTTATAAATTCATCACCACAATCTAGTTTTAGAAAACTTGCATCACCCCACAGTGTTCCCTCATGCCAGTTTGTAGTAAATTCCTCCTCCCATCCCTAGCTCTAAGCAATCACTGATCTACTTTCTGTCCCTATAATTTTGCCTTTTTCTAGAAATTTCCTTGGATCATACCATATGTGGTCTTTTGTGTCTGGCTTATTTCATTCAGCATAATGTGTTTGAGCTTCATCCGTGTTGTAGCATGTATCGGTACATCATTCCTTTTTATGACCAAATGCTATTCCGTTATAAGGATGTACCACATCTTGTTTGTCCAGTTGATGGACAGACACTTGGATTGTTTCCAATTTCTGGATGATGCTGTTGTAGACATTTGCTGGCAACTCTTTGTGCGGACATATGTTTTAGTTTTTCTTTGGTAGATACTTAGGTGTAGAATGACTGGGTCTCATGATAAGTGTATGTTTAACTTTTTAAGAAACTGCCAGATTGTTTTCCAAAGATGCTATACCATCTTACTGACTGTATGGTCTCACTGGCAACACGTCATTATGTATTTGGGGCAGAGGAAGGAGAGGATGGGAAAGTCACTGCGGCGGGCTGGGTTGCTTTGTCTCCCACCTGATGTCCCGAATTCCTATACCAGCACCAAATCGTGCAGGATGGCATTCTGAGGATATTGCTTTCTTTCTGTTTGATCTTAATTATTTTTTTTTCCCTTTATGAGCTCTGTTTTTTTGTGAACTATTTGTCAGACACTGGAATCTGGAAATATACCCCAATAGTAATCTCCAACTGGGTTAAAACAGCACCCTCATAACTGTCTGTCTTTCAATAGACCACTCTGGCCCAGCTTTTAGGAAGTTAGGAAAAAGCCAGAAACGTGTAGGAGGGTGAGTGGATATTTTTAAGTGTGTGGTTTGGGTGTGTGTGGAGAAGGAAAGCCAGAGTATCCTTATGTCATTACCCGTGCTGTATGTTGACCACGGCATTATTAGTATGGCAAGTTGTCTCTGAATCAGATTTGGTACGAGACTAAATATTCTGTTTGTCAATAGTCCAGGGACAGACAGGTTGATGTTTAAAGTTTTAAGAGCATTAGACGGGAAGTACAGATTACTTCTTACCTTTTGGTCACAGTAGGAAGTTCAGCACTCAGATCACTTGTCTCTCTTCCCCCTTAAATCTGCCTCCTTCCCCTGGATTCCCTCTCTGTGTCATTGGCACCATAAGCTATGCAAACCGGAACCTGGAAGTCAGCCTAGCTCCTTCCCTCACCTCCCACATTGTATGAGTCACTAAGTTTTAAAAAATTTTCTTCCTTATATCTAACCTGCTTCCTCTTTCCCATCCCCACCGTGTCTGTTGCCTCCTAATTGCTTTCATCTTCTCCCTATTCCAGTTCATCCTTCACTGATCTACTGGAGAGGTCTGTTGGCAATGGAAAGCAATTTATGTGACCCTGTTAGGATTTACGTAACAGTGTGTGCGTGTGTGGTTGACTGTAGGATAAAGTGTAACCTGTGCATATGCTCTGCCTACCCCGGCTGCCTCTGCTCCCCACGCACAGCCTGCAGCCTCGTGGACCTGCTCCTGGCTGATCGGGTATCCCTGCCTGTCTGGGGCTTCCAGCCAGTGCAGGTCCTGCTCTGGTGTCTGGGAGGCCGTCCTTCCCCGCCCGTGTCCATTCTAAACACAGAAGTTCAATCTTCCCAGACTTACCGTTGGCTCCCAGGCTGCCCGAAACCTTCCCAGACGCGTTCTCCGCCCCCGCCCCCCGCCCTCTCGTCCTCTTGCCTCACAGCGCTTTCACAGACCTCGCTGTGTATTTGACTTTGTTTCAGAGTACTGTCACCTTGGGCTGCTCTGTCGCCCGCTGGGCCGTGTACCCCTTGGTAGCAGGGCTTTTATTATACGTTTGTGACCTCGGCATCTAGTGCAGCGCGTGACACCAGGTGTGCACTCAGTAAGGCTCTGCAGCCGAGGAGCCTGGGCTAAAGCTGGGGGGAGCGGCAGCTACTTGTGGGAAGTGAGAGGCTGTCATGAGCGTGGGAGAGGGCGTGCCGGGTCACTGCATCTTCTCGCAGCTTTAGACCCAGACCCACCCACTGGCTGAAATAGCTTCATGAGAGGTGCCCCCTCCTTATATTGTTTCAGTAATCAAAGCCCTCATTCTCAGAAAATGGAGACTTATATTTTACCCAAATCGTTTATCCTAGGGCTTAAGCCTTTATTTTCAGCCTTAGTATACAGTACGTCCCCTACATACGAACAAATTCTGTTCTGAGAGTGCATTCGTAAGTCCAATTTGTTCGGAAGTCCAGCAAAGTCAGCCTAGATACCCAACTACCACAATCGGAGGGCAAGCTGCAATTTCACTCATGCCCGATGTTGATGGAACGCACGTTCGCATCTTTGAAAGTTCACAACTTTGAAGGTTCGTGTGTAGGGGACTTAATTTATATGGATCCCTCTGTGAAAGTAAACAAAACATTTAAACCAGTGTTGTAATAATTCATAAAATTGAAACGAGAGTTGTGAAGATAGATGCCAAAATGTGTGAGCTTATTAGATAGGCTTTAAACCATGTACATCCGTAAGTATTGAAGAGTGAGGGCTTTGCATACAATGTGCTTTTTCCCGTTTAACTTTCTCTTTACGCACAGTTCTGCTTTATTCTGGTTAGACATTCTGGATGCAGCAGTACATTCTTGTGCCTTTTTTAATTTCTACAACGTGCCCAGTGTAATCACACGTGGAATTATGCTTTATAAAATAGCGCCTGGGGCTTCCCTGGTGGCGCACTGGTTGCGAGTCCGCCTGCCGATGCGGGGGACACGGGTCCGTGCCCCGGTCCGGGAAGATCCCACGTGCCGCAGAGCGGCTGGGCCCGTGAGCCACGGCCTCTGAGCCTGCGCGTCCGGAGCCTGTGCTTCTCAGCGGGAGAGGCCGCGGCAGTGAGAGGCCCGCGTACCACAAAAAAAGAAAAAAAAAAAAAAAAAAAAAAAAAAAGCGCCTTCCTATAGGAGCATGGGAATCTGCGAGGACCATGCTATGAAGGAGGAAATGGAAGGAGAATCTATCTCATCACCAAGTATTTCTCCATTTGGTTTCAGTAGTTATAGTTTCCTTGGAGATTGGAGCCCACTTTTTACTTTTTTGTTGTTTTAAGCTATATCACAGTTGTGAAGAATCTTTTTGTCATTCTACTAAATAAATTTTTACCTGAGCTTCAGGAGTTGTATTGCCTCACTTCATTTCCAGGTTATAACACTTCTCATACCTTTGCAGCGTCTGTGAGTGAGGTGTGCAGGTGTCTATTTAATACATCATATGCTTTATATTTTTGCTCTTGGTTTAAGAGCTCAAGTATCTTTCAGAGGATAATGCAAATATTTTGTGTTTTACTTTTATTATTTTTAAGTGAAATTTAATGTCTTCCATGTACAGAACATACATTTTTCCTGCCTTCTTACTTTTTTTGGTGATGGGGGGAGAATTAACAGTTCCTGCTTCCCTATAACTTTCTGTGCTGGCCCCAGCTACATTATGGACATGATTGATGGCTTTTCTAGAAATCCATGGCATAGACATGACCAATATTGTTAAGAAGAAACTTGAATAACTTAGACCTCTAAAATTATGCTTGTTACCTTCCTTCTCAAGGCAGGTGTAAGAATAAATAAGATATTTTGCTTTGATCTCCTCAAAAGCAAAACAGTTTGAGGAGGAATTATTATGGGGATTATGTCCCTGGCAAAAAGCACTGTGTAACTGTCAAGTGTGTTTGGTGGTTAACATTAAGATCCAGTGTTAACTGCCAAAATGCCAACTTGAAGGAAACCGTTTCCCCACGTGTAGCTAAAGTAAAGAAATTCATTTAAACAGAGGTTAAGAATGAAGATGTATTTTAATAAATGCCATGCATTTTGATTGATCCAGTATAATCTTACAATTGATTCTATTATCTGTTGCTTATGTTTAGTTCTTTTTTTCTTTTACTATTTTATGTTCTTTTTTTTTTTTCTTTTACCATTTTGAGTAAATACATTGAGTAGTCACAAAGTAGTTTTTTCAGGTTAGTCTGTAGATCTGATGCAATACTAAGTGGTAGAATATTTATTTATTAATGAATTTTGGGAGGGGATGCTTTACGTAAATAAGAATGTTCAAATATTTGTTTACATATTTTTTGAAGTGTTTGTGATAACTTGGAAAATACCTTACAACCTTTTATTTCTACGGTTCTAAATATTTAAAAGGCTAGTTGGTAGAAAAGGGGGCAGACTCAGTTGTGTTGCTTGAAGAGACTATGAGATATGGAAAACTCGATAAAGGAGCCAAATTTAATGTAACGTAGGGAAGACTTTTATGGGCTCCACCACAGACTGGCCTCCCTTGTGGCCGTGTCCCAGTAGTGGACGACTGGGTGGTTCTCTGTCTCAGGCACAGCAGAACGGGCTGTTGGTGGCAGTGGGAAGGCTGGACCAGGTGATGCCCAAGGTTCCTTCAACCCTAGATCCTGAGAAATCTGGTAGAACTGTATATATGAGAAGACTGAAGTCCTAGGAGATTAAATGATTTTACCTTTTGGATGTTAAGAACTTAAGGAAACGAGAGCTTCAAGGACCTTTGTCATGTTTATAGCTGGAGCTTAGGAAGAAAAGATGAAAATGAGATTGAGGGTAAATTGGGAGCTGACCAGTTTCTGGCAGTGACGTCTGCCCGCACCCACCCACGGTACCGTGTCGCCTCTTTGAAGCATCTTGGTAGCTCTGGGAGCAATTTTAGGGGTTTAATGCCACATGGCTTTTGCATATAGAGTCCCTTCTGCTTTTTCCTGCCCCCTGCCCCCATCCACCTGGTGAATTTTTACTTCCCATCCAGTGCACTGCTCTACAGCTTTCTCCGCTGTGACCTCTCTCTCGACTCCTGTGTCTCTTCAGCCCATACTTGACTGGCACAGGGTGCTCCATCCTTGGTGCTCCCTTTGCACTTTACCCAGACCCATTTCAGAACAACACTGTATTGTAAGTGATGTGTGTTCCTCAGGGGACTGAGCTTGCTAACCATGAACTTGATAATACCTCAGCCACTGGAACATAGCTGTTCTGCTAGGACTTATTCAGAGTGTTTGGGTTTTCACCCCAGCTCTGCGACGGTAGACAGGTTGCTTACCAGGGCCTCAGTTTCTCATCTGTTGGGTGAGGAGATTAACAGTCCCCGCCCCCCCCCCAATATAGGTTTGTTAAGAAGATTAGAGGAGTTAATACGTGTGCTTAGAACAGTGTCAAGTAAGCATTTAATAAGTTATAGTTATTATCTGGACCAAAGCTGAGAACCAAGTTATTAAGAAACAAATTATTAATAGCGTTTAGGTAAGAAAACAAAGCATGTTTTGAGCTAAGACAAAATGAGGTTAAGTATCTCTTAATAAAGAGATTATCTCTAAATAATATAGGTGTACAAAATACACCTAAATACAAAATACACCTAAATAATATAGCTGAAATGTAATAGATGTTTCCTCTCTCATGAAAAAGCCCAACATGGAGCAGTCCGTGGTTGCTGTAGTCCACAGGGTCATTCAGAAACCCAGATGCATTCATGTTACTCGTGGGAAGCTGGTCTCTCAGCGTACAAGCGGTCCTGTCTCCCGTCTGTGCTCCAGCCTCAGTTAGGGAAAGTGGTTTCAACCTTAAGGAGAGGAATCAGAAGTTGTGTACATCATTTATGGTCCCGCTGCATTGTCTCAGTCACATGACCACACCTAGCTGCAAGGGAAACTTGGGATGGACTGGTTAAGAGTCCCAGCTCTGCCACTGAATGGCTGTGAGACTTTGGGGAAGTTGCTTCACCTCTCTGTGCCTGTTTTCTTGTCTTTGAAATGGGGGTAGTAGAAACACCTGCCTCATAGAGATACGGTGAGGATTCATTCCATTAAGTTAATATGTGGAAAGCATTCAGGGCAGTGCCTGGCACAAAGGAAGCATTATATACATGTCAGCGATTGTGATTATTTTTCTAAAAGGTAGAAGGGAGTATGAGTATTGGGGGACAGTAAGCAGTCTCTTGCATGGAAGGAAAACCAGAGACTGGGGCTCCCAGCCTGCCTCATTAGCCGAGGTTTCTGGGTAGCCACAGCTTTATTGTAAATCACTGTGGGTTCCAGGAACTTTTAGGCTCCTACCTTGCACAGGTCTTGTTTAGGCCTCCCTTGGGTCAGTATGAGAAAGGTTTATGAGCTGCGTTTATGGCTTTGACCTCTCAATTTCTCATTTCTAGCTCTTCCTTCACTGTGGCTTGTCATTAATATACCAAGGAAGTAAATTAAACATTCTATTTATAACTATATTAATTTATAACATTCTTTCTTCCGTATAGTAGTTGTAGTACTAAAAAGATGACTGTAAAGTGAAGTGCATTTCCAGTTGATGTTAATTAGAAAATGTGTATAAATGGGAAAGGCAGTATGCAATCCAGTTGTTTCTAACTCCTGCTTTTTCTCCAATACATTATCCCATGTATTTGCAGTAACAGTGGGCCGCATGGTGTATATGCACACCTACCTTGGCAGTTCCCAAACTTGACCGCTTAGAGCACTATTCCAGGAAATGGTTGGCTCTGCGTGTGCGTGAGAGTGGGATGTTAGACCAAGTCAGTGGGAAATACTGCCTGCCCTGTCTTCCGCTTGGCGATTCCTAGGGCACAATAGCATATTAAAAGCTGTGAAGGATGTGAGCAGAAAAACCTGCTTAATTTTCTTTAATTCACTTGACAGACTGACTTGAAAATGAATTTTTTTGATTTATTGATTTGACTAGTGATGCTATAACTATTTCTGGAAAATGGAGTTCTGTATGTACTAGTTTTGGCAATATGAAAAATCCTGATCTGCCTCAAAGTTTAATGCAGATCATGCTGCTAATTGTATGAGTTGCCTGCAATTCCTGCTCTTAATTGCATCGGAGTCAAGGTGTGAATATAAGGCCTAATACCCTATTCACCTGGAGAGAAACCATCAGAAAGACATGAAAGTTTGACATTGCCTGATTAGTGGTGCTGAGAATTCTCTCTTTTAGGAATTAATCTGGTAACAGAAGTTTCAGATTTAAATTTCTCAAAAGTTTCTGTCTTTAAGCCCTAGAAACCATTTTCATAATCTAATGATAAATTACATGAGTTAGAAGTTTGACTAAGCTTATACATAAAATAAATAAGTATATCTATGTCAAGAATATCTCTAGTAGAAGTAGAAAACTTGGGAATTTTTAAGTTTTAAAAGTTCAAGAATGATAGGTGCGAAGAGTTTTTGTAAAGTAACAGCTTCCCCAGCTGTGAAAAACCAAGTTCTACTTGTGTGCCAGAGATATCTGTGCATGAATGGTGTTTTCAATGTGGCCATTTAACAGTTTAGACACATTGTGGCCTTCTTTTGAATATAAATTTAATCCTTTTCCCATCCTCAGGGTTGATTTTATTTCTGGGTCTTGTTTCAGATCTAAATTGATTAATACTGTATTATTAGAAATTAAAACAATGAGTACACCTTTATTTAATGAAATATATGCTTTTTAAAATGTTTAATTCTGATTTTAAAAAATACTCAACATAGATGTTTAGAAGATATCGAAAAATATAAATAAGAATTAAATCACATAATGATACTTTCTAACAATAATCACTATTAATATTTTGGTTTTTTATTTCAGTTTCCCTATGAATATTAAATATTTTGAACATATTAGACATGATACCATTTGCACATTTTGTATTCTCTGGTTTTCAAAATCCTTTTTCATTGCTATTAAGAATTTGTAGTAAATGTAATTTCATCATGTAGAATTACATTATCTACTGAATCCATTATTACTGAACATTTAGGTTATTCCCAGTCTTTTGCCATTATAAATAATGACAGAGTTAACATCTTTGTGCATAAAACTCTACTGTATTTCAAAATTATGTCGTGGGGATAGATTCCCTCCAATTAGAATTACTAGGTCAAAGAACATGAGTACTTTTATTAAGGGTGTTGATACCTATTGGTAAATTATTTTACGGAGAGATTGTACCAATTCACATTCTCACCAGTGGTATATTAGAGTAACTGCGTCATTTCAACAGTTTCGTAATTTTATTGTCAAATAATGAAATCTCGCTTTAATTTGTATTTTTTGATTACTGATGAGATTGAGCATTAAAAATAATATGTTCATTAGCCATTGTTTTTTCACTGTGAATTTTCTATTCATGTTCTTTGCTTGCTTTTCTATTGCATATCTTTGGGGATGTCTGTTTTTTCTTTTACTTGTAAAAACATTTACCTATTAACGATATTAAGCTTTTGTCATATTATTGCCAATGTTTTTTCTAGTTTTGTTGGACATGTAATTTTACAATTCTTGACATGCAGAAGTTTCAGATTTTTACATATTTAAGTGTACCAATCTTTTTCTTTGCAGTTTCTTTTTTTTTTAACTGAGTTTAGAACATTATTACTGACTCAAGGATATGATAAATAATCAACTTTGTTTTCTTTGGTTTTATGACTATTTTTCATATTTATCTTTTTAGTATTTTAGAATTTGTTTTGTGGTAGAATGTAACATGCAGATCTAAGCAATTTTTTTTCTCTCAAAGTAGATAGTTGGTTTCTGTACACGATTGAATAATCCAATTTCTTTCCCATTGACTGGTGGCCCTTTCTTCATCTTATATTACTTTCTTACGTAGTCAAGGGTCTATTTCTGGGACATTTCTTCTCCATGGGTTTGTGGTTTTTGTTCTCAAGTAATACATTGTTTTAATTATTACAGCAATAATACTACCTTAATATCTTCTTTTCCTACAGTTAAGACCCCTTATTTCTTTCTTTTTTTTTTTTTTTTTTTTTTTTTTTGCGGTACATGGGCTTCTCACTGTTGTGGACTCTCCCGTTGCGGAGCGCAGGCCCAGCGGCCATGGCTCACGGGCCCAGCCGCTCCGCG